>NC_091117.1:15795000-16125000 GCF_040183065.1 Periplaneta americana | reverse complement strand
ATATTATTAATTAATAAAGAAATATTTATTTTACGGAAGTAATAGAAATTCTATAGCTACTTAAATGTACAATATCATTTTGTTATATTTTTGTTTATCAGTACATCAAAACGATGTTTTATGCTGTTGGCAGCTGAAAGGAACAGTAGCCTACTGATCATAATGAAACATCAGTTACAGATGTTCGATGTCTGCCTTTATTAAAGTTGATTATAGAAAACAGTTGCTCACAAAAATAAATGTTGAGCCAAACATAGCAATCATTTTCACAGCCAGCCTGTGTAGTCGTGGATATTATTGCTAATATTTAGTCTTGTAAAACTCAACCAGGCTAGTAGTAGTCTATTATTCAAAGGATCTTTAGCCCTTAGGTCACATTGAAGATCAATAAGTTCGAGCTGTAAATCGTTAAATGTTAAATGTTATGTTCCGTCTTTTAGATTCCTCCATACTCTACTGTAGCAGTAGGTAAGCAACGTGAAACAGTTACTTATACACTGCACTCCACTAGATAAATGAGTGATTGATCGTTTCCCTCTCCTCTACCTATAGCAAGTCTATGTCATTCTGACGTATCTTCCTCTCCGTTTCGGCGAGCGGTAAACACCACTCTCCCGCTCAGAAGGAGCGCGCGCGCTCTTTGAGCGCTGTTTGTGCAGGCCTGGTTTAGACTCAACGAAATGAAATACAACTTTTACAGTGGATATAGAAGACATGGCTGACATAATTAGGAACATTAAATCCAGACGTTCGAGATGGGCAGGGCATGTAGAACGTATGAGCTAATCCAGAAATACATATAGTGTGTTAGTTGGGAGACCAGAGGGGAAAAAAGACCTTTGGGGAGGCCGAGACGTAGATGGGAATACAATATTAAAATGGATTTAAGGGAGGTGGGTTATGTTGACAGAGACTGGATTAATCTTGCACAGGATAGAGACCAATGGCGGGCTTATATGAGGGCGGCAATGAACCTTCGGGTTCCTTAAAAGCCAGTAAGTAGGTAAGAGAAGACATGGAAGATTATGAAAATGCCATCGCCAGAATAACGACTTATGTAGAGTTACGCTGTTATTGTACCCAGCGCCTAAATTTTTGTATAACTTTTGACTTGTTCCACATCTTAAAGCTGCAATGATGATTTAAGGGGAGAGGATGGTATTTTTTGGTGAAAAATGGGTAAATTGAAAAAGGAAAACTTTAAAATACTCTGTGATATGTGTGGAATGCATAGCATAACATTTTGTGGGTATTTGTGCCCTTATCGGATGTTGAGTTCCCATTTTTAAACTTCCCGCGTTATGGATTTTTAAATCACTCGCCCACTTTTATTGTTGTTTCCGGTAAATTAAATTTTCAAATTTTTTTTTCTTTAAAATACCCTTTTATATGTGTGGAATGCATTGCATAACATTTTATGGGTATTTGTGCCCTTATCGGATGTTGAGAAGTCATTTTTAAACTTCCTGCACTATGGATTTTTAAATCACACGCCCGCTTTTATCGGTTTCCAGTAACTTCATTTTTTTTTGCTACATTTCCAGACAAAAATGGATAGAATTTCTGAACTATTAAAGATACATGCATGAAATTTAGAACACAAATTCTTTAGACGTTTCTCTGTAACAGAATTTTGATAATTGATTTCATTTTAAAAATACGTCCGTTTGTTTGCAAGAAAGAAAATCAGTAAATTGTTATTAAATTTTAATTGTTTATTTTACAAACGTAGGGACGAATATCAAAATTCTGTTACAGACAGTTTGTAGAACATAATTTTGCAAATACATTGCAAAAAACTGTTTGAATCTATCTTTAAAAACGGGTTAGATATATCGGTTTTAGTACAATCCTGCATTGGGTATATATATATTTTTTTCAAATTTGGGCCCCCAAATAATTTTTTTTTTAATATTTTTATTTGGTTGAGTTGCCACAGCTATGAGCTCTCTACATACAAAAAAAAAATAATATTTTACACCAAATAGGAAAAATGTTAAAAAAAATACCGTCCTCTCCCCTTAATATATGTGGAACATAATATATGAAATGAAAATGTAATCATGGACACTCCTGAATCGTGACAGTAAAACGTAACTGTTCCAATTGATGTGTGACAAGATGGAGTCCATCGGCGCCAGGTTGCAGGGCTCCTACAAGTGTTTGAATATTTAACAGCCTGGACACAGGACCTGTTGCTTGTCCTGCAGGAAGACAGATGGTGCCCTCTTGAGAGCTCTGTTAACACTGGCCTGGATGCTATCTGCCTGCCATTGGACTAGCACTCCTGCTATCAACCCCGCCGAGCTTGTTCATTTTTCTTCATGAACCTCATTTAATTTATTGTGTTTAAATTTATTCTAAATATTACATCGCCTGAGGCCGTGAAATTGTTTATGTTAAAATGTGAACTGCAGTAATTTTATAGATAAAAAATAGACAGAAAAGTTACAGCTATCACGGGCGCATTTCATCTGTTAACGCGGAACTACGTCACTGTGTTTTGCATTATGAAGGAAGACTCATGACAGCTGTCAAGCTAGCGGAGTAGAGACGCAAGAAAGGGAGAGGTTGTTATGGAAACAACAAACGCCGCCACTTTTAATTCAATCACTGTTACCGAGCTGTTCATGCAGAATCTGTTTTTCTGCTGTATAAATTTTATTCTGGGGTGTCTCTCATTATACCAGGGGGCTTAGAGACGTATTCGCATCAAAATCCTCTGGTTTGTCCACCATAATCCGGAGTTGGCTCGGGCGTGGGTTCGATTCCAGCTTGGGCTGATTATCTAGTTGGGTTTTGTTCGAATTTTCCCCAACCGTAAAGCGAATGTGAGGTAATCTATGGCGAATCCTCGGCCTCATCCCGCCAAATACCATCTAGTTATCATGGATAAATATATAATAGGATGCGAAACTTACTGAGTCTCCCGTAACACATGCTAGAGGCGCTAATGTAGAAATTGATCTTTCTGCCACCTGTTGGGAGTAGGCGAACTTATTACATCTAGCTGCGCACCAAGTAGCGAAAATAAAAACTAATTACTCCATGCATTTAGCAGCGCACTTGGTGACGAAAATGTTAAACTGTGCAGAAAGTATTCCCTCTCACCCTCATCGATATTCAAAACTAACCCAATTTAAAATAAAACATTTACATATTTTGTATTCCTCACAGCATCTTCTACTGAAAATTCTTACCGGAGCCAACAGGAAGATAAAAGAGACGATTTATTTTAATAATAATAATAATAATAATAATAATAATAATAATAATAGTAATAATAATAATAATAATAATAATTATTATTATTATTATTATTATTATTTATTTAACCTGGCAGAGTTAAGGCCATACGGCCTTCTCTAGCACTCAACCAGGAGTAAAACTGCGTTACAAAAAACACTACAAATTTACAAAGTACACTACAATTTTACACACAAAACTGGCTAAGATAATAATAATAAAATGTAAACAAGTAAGTAGAAATCAGACATAATATATAACATACAGAAAGAAAGGAAAAAGCATAATAAAATGTGAACAGCAGGTCAAAATAAATGAGACATACAAAGTATAAAAAATAAGACAATTATTGATAATAATAATAATGATAATAATAATAATAATAATAATGATAAAAATAAGAATAGTAGTAATAATAATAATAATAATAATATTAAAATAGTGCAGTACACTACCCAAATAAAATATAACCAGACAGAGACCAAAAATTAAGCAAAAGGTTAGATAATTGGGATTGTATTCTTTGGGTATTTATTGTACAGCGCAATGGAAAAGTCTGCAAGAACTACTTAGATAGTTCAATTTATTATATTACTATTACTTTACAATACATTCAACAACACTATTTTTACAACGTCCATGAACATCACTGTTTAACATACACTGCTTATACACACACGTATCACTTTATGTTCATTTATTAGCAAGTTTCTGTCTGCCATCTTGTCTTCTCAAACAATATCTCGAACGGATAAATAGAGAACTCTGGGTAATGTATCCAACACGTAGTTCTAATGTTCACCACCTACGACGTTGGGCGCTGATCATCTTATTTTAGCCCCCTGCCGCCAGATGGTGCTGACCGCAGTTTCGCATCCTATTATATATTTATCCATGTCGTTATCTCCAATTCCATCGACGCTAAGTAACCCAGTAGTTGATATAGCGTCTTTAAATTACTAGTAAAAGAAAGTCTATCGTAAATTGTATTAGGTCCGTGGAGGAGTTCGAAAACGGCCCATCCTGATAGTAAAGATCAGCGTGCTGACCGTGAGCAATAGACTCGGCTACCTTGACGCCTACCGGCTACCGCAGATACGTTAGCTGTCCTCTTTGTCGTCATATCGCATCAATGTATCGGGAAATATTTCCAGGGTAAAATGCCACGATGTCTGATCAGGAATACAGTCGGAAGAAAACGACCGAGGCCTATTTCACAATGCTGACACGCGAGTTCGTTAGAGCAGCAGCATAGTTGCAGTTGGCAGCTTTATGACCGTGATTTGTATCGAGTCTGGCCACGCGATCGTATCCCGTCGCCTGCATTAACTGTAGACGCTGTCTGCTCCAACAAGAAAAAGTGTATTTCACTCGGAAGTAGAACAACGCAACGGCAATGCTCTCTGCTAAGTGGATGCAAATTTGATTGTGAAAAATAAATTTCACGTCTACAGTGGACCGCTCCAAGCCCAGACCGATATTAGAGTGTCATTTTTTAAGAGGAGATGTAGGTTCATTCCATACTGACCAAAAATCACATTTTATAAAACTAGTCTAAAAATATTACATTGTGTTGGGAATCTCTCCTCAAAATTTTACAATCCCGATGTTAGTCAAAATGCGTTTTAAAATTTAAAGACCCATGACTTGCTGGGTGCCACACCCCTTCTGTGTGGACTAAAAAATAATTGTAAAAATGATTCTTCTTCAGAATTTAAAATAATTGATTTATTTTCGACTCTAAAACTGAATTAATGTGAGTTGTAATATTTTCCTTCGATTCTAAAACTCAATTATTGTTAGTTATATTTTTTCTTCGGTTTTAAAACTCAATTAATATGAGTTGTAATTTTTTCCTTCGATTTTAAAACTCAATTAATATGAGTTGTAATTTTTTCTTTCGATTTTAAAACTCAATGTGATTTATATTTTTTCTTCGATTTTAAAACTCAATTAATGTGAGTTGTATTTTTTTCTTTCGATTTTAAAACTCAATTAATGTGAGTTATATTTTTTCCTTCGAATTTGAAACTCAATTAATGTGAGTTATATTTTTTCTTCGATTTTAAAACTGAATTAATGTGAGTTGTATTTTTCTCCTTCGATTTTGAAACTGAATTAATATGAGTTATAATTTTTTTCTTCTATTTTAAAAATAAATTAATGTCAGTTATAGTTTTTCTCTTCTATTTTAGAACTGAATTTCTATGAGTTATAATTTTTTCTTTTATTTTAAAAGAATTAATGTCAGTTATAGTTTTTCTCTTCTATTTTAGAACTGAATTTCTATGAGTTATAATTTTTTCTTTTATTTTAAAAGAATTAATGTCAGTTATAGTTTTTTCTCCTATTTTAAAACTGAATTAATATGAGTTATATTTTTTTCTTCTGTTTTAAAAATGAATTAATGTGAGTTATAATTGTTTTTCTTCTATATTAAAAATGAATTAATGTGAGTTATAATTGTTTTTCTTCTATTTCAAAAATGAATTAATGTGAGTTATAATTTTTTCTTCTGTTTTAAAAATGAATTAATGTGAGTTATAATTGTTTTTCTTCTATATTAAAAGTGAATTAATGTGAGTTATAATTGTTTTTCTTCTATTTCAAAAATGAATTAATGTGAGTTATAATTTTTTCTTCTGTTTTAAAAATGAATTAATGTGAGTTATAATTGTTTTTCTTCTATATTAAAAGTGAATTAATGTGAGTGATAATTGTTCTTCTATTTCAAAAATGAATTAATGTGAGTTATAATTGTTTTTCTTCTATTTCAAAAATGAATTAAAGTGAGTTATAATTGTTTTTCTTCTATATTAAAAATGAATTAATGTGAGTTATAATTTTTTCTTCTGTTTTAAAAATGAATTAATGTGAGTTATAATTGTTTTTCTTCTATATTAAAAATGAATTAAAGTGAGTTATAATTGTTTTTCTTCTATATTAAAAATGAATTAATGTGAGTTATAATTGTTTTTCTTCTATTTCAAAAATGAATTAAAGTGAGTTATAATTGTTTTTCTTCTATATTAAAAATGAATTAATGTGAGTTATAATTGTTTTTCTTCTATATTAAAAATGAATTAAAGTGAGTTATAATTGTTTTTCTTCTATATTAAAAATGAATTAATGTGAGTTATAATTGTTTTTCTTCTATATTAAAAATGAATTAATGTGAGTTATAATTGTTTTTCTTCTATATTAAAAATGAATTAAAGTGAGTTATAATTGTTTTTCTTCTATATTAAAAATGAATTAATGTGAGTTATAATTGTTTTTCTTCTATATTAAAAATGAATTAATGTGAGTTATAATTGTTTTTCTTCTATATTAAAAATGAATTAAAGTGAGTTATAATTGTTTTTCTTCTATATTAAAAATGAATTAATGTGAGTTATAATTGTCCTTCTTCTATTTCAAAAATGAATTAATGTGAGTTATAATTTTTTCTTCTGTTTTAAAAATGAATTAATGTGAGTTATAATTGTTTTTCTTCTATATTAAAAATGAATTAAAGTGAGTTATAATTGTTTTTCTTCTATATTAAAAATGAATTAATGTGAGTTATAATTGTTTTTCTTCTATTTCAAAAATGAATTAATGTGAGTTATAATTTTTTCTTCTGTTTTAAAAATGAATTAATGTGAGTTATAATTGTTTTTCTTCTATATTAAAAATGAATTAAAGTGAGTTATAATTGTTTTTCTTCTATATTAAAAATGAATTAATGTGAGTTATAATTGTCCTTCTTCTATTTCAAAAATGAATTAATGTGAGTTATAATTGTTTTTCTTCTATTTCAAAAATGAATTAATGTGAGTTATAATTGTCCTTCTTCTATTTCAAAAATGAATTAATGTGAGTTATAATTGTTTTTCTTCTATATTAAAAATGAATTAAAGTGAGTTATAATTGTTTTTCTTCTATATTAAAAATGAATTAATGTGAGTTATAATTGTTTTTCTTCTATTTCAAAAATGAATTAATGTGAGTTATAATTTTTTCTTCTGTTTTAAAAATGAATTAATGTGAGTTATAATTGTTTTTCTTCTATATTAAAAATGAATTAATGTGAGTTATAATTGTTTTTCTTCTATATTAAAAATGAATTAATGTGAGTTATAATTGTTTTTCTTCTATATTAAAAATGAATTAATGTGAGTTATAATTGTTTTTCTTCTATATTAAAAATGAATTAATGTGAGTTATAATTGTTTTTCTTCTATTATAAAACTGAATTAATGTAAGTTACATTCTTTTCTTCCCTTAATTATTGTCTGCCTTTATTTTGTTTCATCCTTCTCTCATTTATTTATTTCTTCCTGCAATTATTATTTCATTGTTTCTCCTGTTGCACACTTCTCTAATAAATATTTTTCTTGCATCAATATTTTTATTACTTTATTTTGTTTTATTCGCATTTAAATTATTACCTTTCTTTCTTTAATATTTATCTTTATTGTTTGATTTTATCCCTCTCTAATTTATTACCCTTCTTCCTTCAATTCATTTTTCTTTCATCGCTAGTTCTTTTTTATCAATTTAATTAATTTTCCTTTTCCTCTTATTGTTTCGCTTCATCTCTCTTATTGTTAAAGTTTTCCCACTTTTCCCTCACTGTTTTTTTTTTTTTTGCACTATCACTTGTCCCTTCCTCTTTTACAGGCTAGTATTTATGGGTATTGACTATATAGTCACATGTCATGCACGACCAGACCTCAAGTCTGCTTAGCAATTTTGATTGGCTGCTGATGCTAATACAATTATTATGGCGCAATCCACCAAATGAGCCCAATTTTTGCATTCCACATTTACATACCAGCGTGCCAGTCCAGGTCACTCGGTCGAATCCCACAATTTTCCCTTTTTGTTCTTCCTTTTGCATAACGAATTGATACAGGGTGTTCTCAAGTTATCTCTTCGCTGGCACAGGGCGTTTGGGTTCATCTTTTGTATCCAATTATATTCCGTGTTTTATGCTATACAAGCATCTTATAAATATGATACTAAGCAATATTGCATTTATTTGCAAGAGCTAGGTTTCCATTGTTTGTATTAAACAACGTTCAGAGTTGGTCGTTCATTCCGACACCAATGAGTACGATAGTCTTTTGTTCATCTCCAGACGAAGTAAAATAGATCTTACCTTTCAAACGTAAGCATTTGATGTACAGGGACATTATTTTATTTTTACTTCAATTTTTATTGTACCTGAGTTTTTGAATGTACTTCACTCCCACCCCTTCTACTAATGAAGTTCCAACTGTCCTCCACACAGACCCAAGGCCGCATATAGTAAACAGCACTGAGTTAGTGAGTAGGCTATAGTACGTTCCAGAAATATGTTCGCGTTTTCCAGTGACGAAAGAGCTTTCAATATTGAATCATATTTTCGTACAGGTACTGTCCGTTTGCCTACGTCGCATTCCTGTTTCCCCCACCTGCTTCTGTTCGCCCCTCTGTAAAAGCTGGGCTGTCTTAGCTCTTTTCTGAAAACATTAATTTCTGTTAGGAATTGGTCGTTTACGTAATATTACACAACTGTTTAAAATAACTTCAATAAAAGGGCCTCGTTAAATAATTACCTGTCACGTGATTTCCCCCCTTTCTACGATCCTGCGGCATAACCACTTGGACGGACAGTAGATAGCATGTCTGAGTAATTTTATCTTTTCGGATCGGGCAGAAGTGAAGATTGAATTTACAGTACGTAAGGTACTCTTTTATAGAGTAGGTACAGAATTATTTCAAAGTGAGTTACTAGTACGAAGGACGAAACTGGCAATTGGAATTAGATGCAATAGGCTATAGTGCGATAATATGCACAATAGAACTGATGTCTGTATCGAAATGAACTGCCACCATTTTCAGAAATGTGTATAAATATTCATATTATGATTTTTTTCAATTTAACTTCTTTCTCTATATTGTACGCTAATGTGTTATAAACAGTATAATACAGTACTGTATTAAGATTGAACAAAAACCTAATGAAAATTATCGAACTCAAAATCGCGATATTTCCTAGTTTACGTAAATGGATGAACTACTTTTCTTCCCTCCTGTACCTAGTAGAGTGATTTGTTTTGTGTTTTACGCCAGTATCATCGAACTACAGTCGTGGAAGGGGGTAGCAAACTGTGTTTCCGGTTCTCTAAAGCTATAGCCAGGTTAATATTAAAAATGTTAGTAAAAAATAAAATGATGTCCCTGTATAAGCATCTTATGCGACAGCCAAAGGGTAAATCTTTAAGGTATGCATCGAAAAATGCAATGAAAATTCTTTAAGAAGGAGAAACGTAACGGACCGCACAGTCAACACAGGATACCATGGAGACTAGAAACACATTTAGGTGAATGAATGACAGGGAAAAATGGGAGGAGAAACAATTATAAGTTACGGGAAAGCTCGTCTTTTTAAGAGAAATTAGAGTTGAGAGAGGGGGTGTATGTGATCTCTAAGCTTATTGGCCACTTGTCTCACTACGATTAGGCGTTGAATTTGAAGCAACATTACAGAATTTTGAAAGCCGAAAATGGACGTAATCTTATAGCTACTACATGAAAGGGGGACGCATCATGACAGAACAGTATCAAGGCAGGAGCACAACTGTGCCTTTTGGTATTCTGAGAATCCACATTTGGTGAAGCAGATAGAATTAAATGCGACTGTTTGACTGGAAATTTTTGCTGATCGGTTTTCAGGACGTTATTTTTTTATTACCGGAGTGTTAACTCTGAAAATTACCTCGAACTGCTTTATGAAGTAATGCTAGAGCAGGAAAACATTCCACTCTTTGAATACCTGGAACCAATTCAAAAGAAGTTAATATGGCAACTAGATGGTACTCCCCATTACTATGGATTAATTGTGAGGGAAGCTTTGAATGACATATTTTGACGAATAAATTGACAGACGGGGTACCATTGAATGGCCTTCTCGTTCGCCAGATCTTACCCCGATAGAGTTTTCACTTTGCTGAATAAGGTAGGATCAGAAGTCAAATTTGGAAAAAAATAATTGAAGAGTCCACTGCAAGAATGATGGATGTCACTTTCTTGTCGAAAATGAACCAAGACTGTCAATGTATAGCTTAAGACATATAGAATGTACATAGAGAGTTATATGGCATTAACACTGATAGTCATTGTCCAGTAATGATCGGAAAATTACAGTTAAGCTTTGAGCGCTAAGCATTTCAAACATTCAATTGCTTCTCCAGCAAAATTTATTCCAAATGACATCCATCATTCTTGCAGTGGACTCTTCAATTCTATATTTTGCTGGTTTTTTTTTATTTCTTTTGCAAATAATTGTTCGAAATTTTCTGTGTAATTTTATATATTTTGAATAGAACAACTAAAGCACAACAGTCTTATAAAACGGGTTGTATTGTATTTTATTGTATTTATTAACATTCCATGGTATTCATACATTGCTTACAGCTAGAATATGGAACAAATAAAAAAACATAAGACTTTATAATAGTATTAATTTATAGTCACAGTCTAGATGAAATATATACAGACGAGATTTACAATATAGTCTACTAGTACAACACAAAGTTTTAGTATCAATTTCATGGAGTGTTATTGAATGTCATGAATTCATGTACAGAATAGAAGGCGTGAGAAATTAGGTACTTCTTTAATTTGGCCCTAAATAATTTTATGTTTTGAGTTTCATTTTTTATATCGATAGGGAGGCTATTCAAAATTTTTACTGCTATATAACGCACTCCTTTTTGATAGCACGATAGACTTGCCGATGGAGTATGAAAGTCATTTTTTTACGTATATTTATGCTATGAACTATTGAATTAGTTACAAAGTTTTCACGATTACATACGAGGAAGATTATTAATGAAAAGATATACTTACAAGCCATGGGCATTATTTGTAGTTTTTTGAAAATAGTCCTACAAGATTCCCTAGATTTGGCACCTTGTTCCATATTCTAGCTGTAAGCAATGTATGAATACCATTTATTGCAGTTTTATGTTAATTTGCCTTTCTCAAAACAATGTTTGTTTTTTTATTTCATTAATTTTACATCACACAATGAAATGTACCTGATTTTTTATGATTTCCTTACGTTAATTTATCAAATAAATAAGTATCTAGAAGATGTATTAAAGTTACATTATATTTATGAGAACTTTAACAAATGTATACCGTATTTTGGAACAGAATTAATTACATCTTTCTATCAGAGGCGAATGCTAGTCACGAAAGTTAGGCTTGCTCTTTTATTCATAGAGGAAGATGGGAGGATATAATAATTCATAATTAATAAAAATAATCAGACCCACATACATAATTTATTTTATAATTATGAAATCATTATGAGTCATGGATCATATTCGCTCATCAGATGTAGAAGTTCGATATGATATAAGTTAACAAAAATGGCCAACAAAACATTTTATTTAGTTTTTTCGACCCTGCCAACCAATGCACATTGTTGTATAGAGCTGCACTGAACAGCGCACATATTCTCTATAATGTCTGTCTTCTCTTGAATAGTCCTTCGGGAAAATCGATTTAATAATGTTTCAATGACACACAATTCCGAACTCATTTCAATACTTAAAATTAATGTTTAAGAATTAATAATACATACAGCAGCTAACACATGCATTCCGCTCATACAATTACATTGCACTCGCAAATCACAGCACATTCCCGCTGTCAATACTGCTCTGTGTAACGTTAAATAGTTGTTGGTGTAGCTCTCGGACAAGAGCTTCAAGCCACATTGTAAGCATCATCGTGGCGACGCGTTATGAGCAGGGAGACAAATGAAAACATTGACTTCTGTTTAAGATGCAAAAATAAGACATGATGACATAATATATGTGTACTAAAGTAATGAGTTGAAAATCCGGGGATAGAACTAGGTAACTGCAGCATGCCAAAAAGGCAGGAGAAATTCGGACTTTTGACAAAAAAATCAGTAGAGCAATAGATTCAATGGAAAAACAGGAAATCTCTTGCTAAATCAGTAGGTATGGCAACACTGCGCTCATGTCTTCCTCTGCTTCCTTTTTTCTACACCGCTGCCGTGTCGCTTACGCAGTTTTAGCACGAAGCACCACTCGTCACTGCGATCAGCGGGGATTATTCTTAAAACCTGGGCAGACAGAGCGCACAATACGGAGATGAATGGCCCGACTTCTCCAAATAACAGAGCTGGGATGTGTCAATAACTTACCACACAGTCTTGGAGCGGCCATAAATTGCGGGCCGCATTAATTCCGGGGGCGCCCGACCAATTTGGAGGCACACTGATAGTACCTGCCCCCCCCCTCCACTGCAACACTTGAAATATCGGTAGAAAACGTTCGTAATAGCGTAACGATACTGCCGGCATTCTTTATTGCTGTTATTAAGCAATGCTGGATCCTGGCTGCCGAGTTGACAGTATAATACAGCACAGCCCTGTCTGACGTACAGCCTGGCGTTCATTTTGATCTCCAAGATGTTTCTGGAAACCGCCACTGTGGCTCTGTGCTAGCGTGATGGGCTAATAAGCCAGGGGGCCCGGGTTCTAATGAATGTTGATTCACCTTGAATTCGTAACTTCTATAATAAAGTTTATGCTCGACCATGCCGAAACGTAGTAATTATACACCTGGTAGCAGACCTTTAATGCATGTCATTAAAGTACACTTACTCATTAAAGGTCAGGTCTTTCAGCCAATGACGAATCAGGTACAACTGTTCAGCCAATGACAGGTCAGCTTTCTACCGTTATAAAACCGTAAGTATCGATTATTCTCGGATATGCAATCGAAAGAGAATTAGCGAAAAGTCACGGAGGCTGGAAATCCAATACTGTCGCAGAAGGTTATGTTCTGTTACTATAATAATTAGCGTTAGTTGTAAATAATATTGAAATAAATTCAATTTGTCATCTCGTTTTTCAATGTCTAATTTAATTTCGATGTTATCTCTGTAGGTTCTTATGGCTAGCAAGGTCAATGTGGACATCTGTTCCTCGGAAAAAATCAATACTTTCGCGTCTGCGCACATCTCACAACATACGGAACATTGCTGAAGATCAGATACAATTAAAATTAATAATATCAAGTTAGAAATATGGTCGAGCATAAAAAGTCGTATGAAACTCGCCTATAATGGTAATTAAGAAGCTCGTATGAAAATTATGAAACTCGCTTGCGCTCGTTTCATAAATATCCATACTCGCTTCTTAATTACTTTCATTATAGGCTCGTTGCATAATGTACTATTATTATATAGTTTTCAGTCTAAAATCTTATTAAGCAAGGATAAAGATTACAAAAACCAATATATTATTAGCCTATATCAGCGTTTCTCAAACTATGGTCCGCGGACCACTGTGATCCCCGATGTCTGCCCTTGTGGTCCTTCAAAAAAGACAGAAGGACAGAAGAAAAAATGAAATTCAAACGAATTGCGTATCACATTATAGCTTAAAATCTCAGAGTTTGGAAAAGAAACATGGCAATCGAATTTCGCTTCTTCTCTCAGTACTGCATCTTATGAAATTTATTACCCTACCCATCTATCGACTTCCCACTCTACTCTCAGCAACAAAAGAGGGATTTAAAGCACTATATACGTGATGTTTCTCGACATGTTTTCCCCTCCACATCTGGCGCCGCACCTGTAACCCATCCAGGGACCACCCGAATTCATAACATAGGATGAAAGTACCGAACCTTAATTCAATTTTAAAATATAAGTATACTGGCAGTAAAATATGCTACGAAAATGATAAATTTTCTTTCGAAGGGAACAAGAGTAAGGTGGTCCGCGGAACTGTTCTCACTTCAAAAAAGTTTGAGGAACGCTGGCCTATATTATATAATATGATGAAAGAGTAATGGAACGGAGAAAAATTCTCTCCGGCGCCGGGATTTGAACCTGGGTTTTCAGCTCTACGTGCTGACGCTTTATCCACTAAGCCACACCGGATTCCACCCCGGCGTCGGAAGAATCGTCTCAGTTTTAAGTTCCAACTCTTGGGTTCTCTCTAGTGGCCGCCCTCTGCACTACGTCATAGATATCTATGAACCTAGGACCGAAGTCCACACATGTGCTGAGGTGCACTCGTAATGAGTGACTAATTGGCCGGGATCCGACGGAATAAGCGCCGTCTTAAATCACGAAGTGATTTACGCATATCATATATATTATTATAATTTACCGAAGTACATATGATATTTCCATGCAGATATTCCGCGTTATCATACGATGAAAGAGTAATGGAACGGAGAAAAATTGTCTCCGGCGCCGGGACTTGGACCCGGGTTTTCAGCTCTACGTGCTGACGCTTTATCGACAAAGCCACACCGTTCCATTACTCTTTCATCGTATGATAACGCAGAATATCTGCATGGAAATATCATATGTACTTCGGTACATTATAATAATATATATATTATATAAGTATATGATTATGTCTCGTGACCAGAATATTGTACGAAATGGAACTAAAAAAATTGGAGATTTATCTTTCGAAAAATTTAAATATCTTGGAGCATCAGTAACAAATATATGTGACACTCGGGAGGAAATTAAACGCAGAATAAATATGGGAAATGCCTGTTATTATTCGGTTGAGAAGCTTTTGTCATCTAGCCTGCTGTCAAAAAATCTGAAAGTTAGAATTTATAAAAAAGTTACATTACCGGTTGTTTTGTATGGTTGTGAAACTTGAGAGAGGAGCATAGGTTAAGGGTGTTTGAGAATAAGGTTCTTAGGAAAATATTTGGGGCTAAGAGTGATGAAGTTACAGGAGAATGGAGAAAGTTACACAACGCAGAACTGCACGCATTGTATTCTTCACCTGACATAATTAGGAACATTAAATCCAGACGTTTGAGATGGGCAGGCATGTGGCACGTATGGGCGAATCCAGAAATGCATATGGAGTGTTAGTTGGGAGGCCGGAGGGAATAAGATCTTCGGGGAGACCGAGACGTAGACACTCATACTGAAATAAGTTCATGAAAGTGACAGCCTCCGTCTAAAGGGTACAAGGCTTTGAATCCTGCTATGTTCTGTGAAGTTTTTTTTTATCGGTTTTCACATTACTGCATTGAATCCAGGCAATCTTGTACAGGGACGTGAACGTACAAGGCTTGATAATGGAGCTGCATGTCGGGGATTCCCCAGGAACTTGTTGATGGAGGTGCCGACGCTGGGCTGTCGCCGCGTTGCTATGGCGATGAGTGACGGTGTGGATCTGTGCCACTTCTCGCATTAGCATTGTCAAATTAGCCGGGAGGGGGGGCGCCAGCTGTGTGAGGGCTTGTTAACCGAACAAAAACATGTCGGAGGGGCGTCGAGGGCTACTTCAGAGAGGTGTAACTTCGCCGCGCGAGCTCATCGACCCCCCCCCCCCGAAACGTCACAACCTGTTTCAAAACTGAGCGGTAACCTGTCTGATCTCTTCACACCGTTGAAGGCTTTTACTTATCTAATGTCTTCACAAGTATACAAAGGAAATTACTGTGATATTGAAAAAAAAAAAATTCAATTTCGAAAATTTGACGAAAATACTGGTTTTTAGTATCCTTTAAGCCCTATAATGTAAAATTAGTTTTGTATAAGATTTTTCAGCAGTATGATGTCACTTCAGCTGCTCATATTTTCTTCACTTTCTACACTTTCTACTAGGCACTTGGTCAGTAATTGATTACTTGTAAATAGTTTCTTTAATCTATCACAAAATATTTCAATATTCAGTAATTTCATCACTATACAATTTTGTTATTCTAGATTTAATTTGTAATTCAGTAAATATAAAATATTCTTTGTTTCTCTATGATAAATTATCTAGGTTTAATTATTCAGGTAATCTTTTCGTACTTTGATTTTATTGTAATTGTAAATTTAATACTAATTGTAATATTGTTTGTAATTGTAATTGTAAATTTAATACTAATTCTAATTTTATTGTTGATATTGTACTTGGAATCTCCTGGTAGAGGGGCAGAGAAGGCCTGACGGCCTTATCTCTACCAGGTTAAATAAATAAATACTAATACTAATACTACAATCTTAAAAGTTCTGGGACTGGCTTGTCACTAGAGATAGAACAATTCTTTCTTAAGCAAGATATCAGCACAGTCTAGTAGATACAGTCACGAAGCTCAATACGTAGTAAACAGAGACAGGCAAAATGTCTATCAGACCTGCCCATGACTGTTTACGTCCGTGAGGGCTTACGCTTCGTATCATTCGCCTGCCTGTAACCTCCCCTCACAAGCATACAGGCAGTGTGGTTGCACGTGACTCCCAAACAGTCCTAAGAGTGACCTGAAAGGACTGTTGGGTTCCGCCGTCCTGCGCCAGACTGTGCTGCTTTCAGATGCATGATAAATAAGAACCAAGTCATTCAAACCTGACAAGAAGACTACAGATATAGACAAACTACTGAAAACTTAATTTGTTGTCTTCGGAAACGTACCGTTAATAAAGAGAAAGAAAGCTATTTCTCGTCAACATAATATCCATTAAATGCCAACAGTTATTATAAATTACTTGCACTTTCGTTTTCATCGTAGTAATATAAATTTAATGCAAACCATTCAAACTTTCAGGTTCATAAATTAAAAGAAATCTGTCCCTCAGAAGTTAAATAGCAAATCAGTATTCTGAAGAACGAAAAACTTTTATACATTTTACAGGTATTCATGAGGCTTTTATTTATTGATAAGGAAAAAGTTAAATTAAATATTTTTCTATAATCCCTTCCCTTCCCTTCCCTTCCCTTCCCTTCCCTTCCCTTCCCTTCCCTTCCCTTCCCTTCCCTTCCCTTCCCTACTAAATAGCCAACGAACTTACATTTCAAACTAGTACTGTTTCATCTTAACCAGCGCAGACTGGCTTCCGTGAATGCAAGTCACTCTACCTCATAATACCTTATAATAGTAGATAACGCGTCAGCACATAGAGCTGAAAACCCGGGTTTGAGTCCCGATGCCGGACAGAAACTTTTTCTGTTCTGTCCATTCTTCATCGAATGTTAAAGATTATAATTCGTGTCGTTTGGAACCTTTTGCCTGACGCTAGGCAGACAGACATACACTGATTGAGCTCCCGTGCATTGATGTCAGCATGGCGAGACTTTTGAGGGTGCGGGGTGATGGGACGGGGGGGGGTTTGTAATGCAAATCTGCTTAAAGATTCAATCGCTGTTAACAGTTTCGAAACTGCAATCAATCTGTGTCCGATTAGCTTAAAACCACTCACATCCCAGTCAGTTTGAGTGGTCATCTGTACATCATGGAATTAATTCGAGTTGTGTGTAGGCCTACTTTAATAAATTAGATCAGCGACGTGTTGATACTTGAAAGCTTTCAGGTTCTCTCAATAAATTAAGTGTATTTATTTTTCTCCAAGAAATATAGCATATGCTTTTAATCGTGTTTTTAAAAGCGGTAGTCTAAAGTGAATTGTTTCATACAGAAACGCCTGCACATAAAATTCTCTTCCATCCGTCACACGTATCGTTAAAATGAACGTATTTGCTCTTTGTTAGATTAGATTCGTTTATGCAAGGGTCCTGTTTCAGTATTAAGTGAAGTTCTTTTTTATCGTATACAAAATAATGGTAAAAATAGCCTATATGTTCAAGTAGTCATAGATACAGTACTATTTATCAGATCTCTTTTATTTTTTACTGATTTGTGTATACAATTTAAGCTTTAAAATACAGAAATAATGGGCTATTCCATATGAAATCCATCAGCAAAAGACCTCGCATTTTTATAATACTCTAATTTTTTTCGCTATTTATACAAGGTACTGAGGAGAGTGCATTTGCAAAAATATACTATCGAAAGTCAAACGGTTTTCGTATTGTTGAGCGACAAATTTAGCGTATTTTATAAAAACAAGCCTCTTTCAGCGCTCAGAACTCTGGAACCATTTACTGCAGAACATTGAATGAGAGCTTATTTTAAAGCTGGCATTTGGTAGGTTATGTTCAGAATTAATCCTTATTTTTTATTGTACACAGAGAGACAGATAATCTGATTTTACTTGCTTTTAGGCTTTTTGGCCATTTGTAAAAATGTAAAAAAATATTGATAAAAAACTTTGCATTATTAAGAGGGATTCGGCATTGTTTGCTTAGTGGTACGGCAATAAGTTTCGAGGGTATTAAATAAATTATTTTCACACGCCTAGACTTGAACGGCGAAGTACCGCACCAAGATCGCACGAACTGGCAGAGAGCTGAAGATAAGCGGGCATTGGGCGTCATTTTACTCCTCTGTTCATGAAAACTTGTGATAAAGCTAGCCCAGCCATGACTGCTAGACGACACATCACGCGTTTGTCTCCTGGCCTTGCTTGTCTCGACTACCTCCCGTCTCACAGTCAGCTGGTTAGTTCACGCGCGTACTATTTATTTTCTTTATTTGATATTTTCAATACTTTCTTATCAACGTACCACCAGTAATAACATGTGTGTTTATTTGTACTTTTAATGCGGAATCTAACTATATATTTTAAAAATATTTTTTCGTGGCCAAAGGCTTCTTAATGAAGAAAAATCTAAATTTCTCCATTTCCATAAAAAGTAATAAAAACTGTTTACATGTCAATATAAACTTTAACTTCTCAGCATCAAAATAAACCATGATTTTGATCATTGGGTGAAAGGGTTTCGGAGCTACAACAGTTTAAATTTGCTGATTTTATGAAAATACGATAAATTTAAATATTTTTTATTTAAACACTATGAAGTTCTGGTGCCTCAAACTTTGCACATAGCATTGTATCACAGTTGTCTACGGACAGAAAAAGTTTCAGTGTATTTAAAAATTGTAAGGTCAGTTTTCTCTATATTTCGGTCGATTTGAGATGGAATAGCCCCCATACACTCATATAATTTATAACAAAATTTCTTTACTCTGGAGGGCCTCACACTCCACAGTAATATCACCCTGATTTTCACCTTGCAAATTCGGTATTTGTCCGCTATTTGATAAATACTGGCCTGCGACACATGGCCCGTGCTGCGCTCTGTTGGTGTCCGCTGGTTGCCATGACAACGTTGCCGTGTGACACGAACGCAGCGCCCGGCGCCTTCCCGATCGCTTATCGAGCGTACGTTTCAGAAAGGGGCTCGTAAAAGGAAGTGACGTGAGGGGTGTGTTCATTTGGCTAATAAAACGCTATCTGATCGGGGAATTGAGATATCACACTGACTCCAGCGCTTTGCATAAAGCAATGGGGTCTAGAATTCGTAAAGCCGTTGAATGAGGGGGCGTCATGTCATTTTCCGTGTGCGGTTCAATTTGTAATATAATTTTTGCTGTGTTCCGTGTTTTTTTTTCTTTACTGTATTTTCGCATTGTACGAATGGCAATGCGAAAGTGCATAAAATCGGGTTAAAATTTTTCATGAAAATGTATGTTTGAGCATTCCTGATGCAGAGGAAGTTGTTTTAAACACACTGGCTGTCTCTTACCTGCGTAGATTTCTCCTAAACTAATAATAATAATAATAATAATAATAATAATAATAATAATAATATTTTTTTTCTTTTCTCAATCGTACTATCAGGGACTGGAATGCTTTACCTGCAGACTTACTAAAGGCTTTACCCACAACCAAAAGTGTATTTTAAAATAGGCTTAAGGACCTTACTAATAGACGGTAATTATACACAGTATTTAAAGGGTGTAAATGATATGTTGTTATTGAAGTGTTGTATCAGTGAAGAATTATGTTGTGTCAGTGAAGTGTGTTGTATCAGTGAAGAAGTATGTCGTGTCAGTGAAGTGTGCTGTGTGAGTGGAACGTGTTCCTGTCAGTGAAGCTTTATAGTTTATAGTGGCAGTGCAAAGAATTTGAACAGTAAAATGTTTTTGAAGTGTTTGTGAAATCAGGATAGAATCAGTGAAATGTGTCGTAGTTCCAGTGCAGTGAGTGAGTTGACAGCGAAATGAGTGTAATTTGAAAGGTACTTTTGCAGATATGAACATATACTCGTGGGTTTTAGTTCGATCTTAGTTTTAAGATACAAATTACATTTATTTCAAATGTTATTTTAAGTGATCGTTTCATTTAATTTAGTATATTCCCTGTTATTATTATTATTATTATTATTATTATTAATTATTGTTAGTATTAATTATTAGTATTATTATTAATTGTATTTTTAATTAATAAGTTTATTATTGTCATTATTGAGTGTAATTAGTTACCACTGCCACCGGGTATATACCCATTGCAGTGTGAATAAATACATACATACATTATTATTATTATTATTATTATTATTATTATTATTATTTATTCTGGCAAAGTTGTCATCAGGCGTGTTCTTAAAGTAAGTTCCAAAAGGGTGTAGTAAGTAAACGGGAAGATATTTACAAACTATTTTTGTTCCATTGTATTCCCCACACTTCAATTACTTCTCAACACAATCTCCACCATTATTGAGGCATTTATCGAGTCGTGGCACAAGTCTTTCTATCCCCTCATTGTAGAATTCGCCCGCCTGCGATGTGAACCACTCCCGCACTGCTGTTTTCACTTCATCGTCGCCATCAAAACGTTGACCACCGAGGAACTTCTTGAGGTGCAGGAAGAGATGAAAGTCACTCGGAGCCAAATCCGGGCTGTAGGGGGATGGACAATTTATTCCCAACCAAATTTCGAGTTGAGATTTTGGGTGTCACGAGCTGTGTGTGGCCATCTCCTGACTATTCCATCACTAATGGCATCATCACCATACACCTCACAAAGTTTACGATGAATGTCAGCTGGTTTGATGTTTCTCGCATTCAAGAAACGGATAACAGGCCGCATCTCACAGTCTGCGGGTTGCTCGATCACTTTAAACATTTCAACTGATCACAACTAACCACACACACGGACTGAAGCTCTGAAACTGCATGCACAGCTTGCCTGAGGACTGAAGAAGAAAACACGAATGCACAAAACAACGACTGCAGCGATGCGACGGCTATAATTGAAAACGGAACTTACTTTAAGAACACGCCTCGTATTTAAGGAACACTAATAAAAAATTTTTACAATCATACAAGCACAAGTTAAGTAAATTAATGCAAACATAATAATAATAATAATAATAATAATAATAAAAATAATAATAATAATAATATAATAATAATAATAATAATAATAATAATAATAATAATAATAATAGCCTAATGTGTCCCTTGAAGGGCAAAGGCCTCCTGCTAGAGGGTAGCTCTGTTTCACTAACGCGGTGAGCTACTCCGCGTCAGGTTGTGTCTAGTGTTTCTTTGTCTGGTCGGAGTTGATTTCGCTGTCACTTTGATTAATTTGATTTCACTAACACTTTTATTATATTGAATGCACTTTCACTGAGTCAACTTGGGATGTTGTTTGTGGCTGGCACTGTCTTCGTTTGTAGTCGACTTCCAATTGTTCTCCATGTTCCCCTGCTTCTTGCCATTCTGGACCATTGCTGGCCTGCTTGTGTTGTGTAGAAGTCTACCCACCTCTTCCTTGGTCTGCCTCTGTGCCGGTCTCCTATGCGCGGGTCCCACATGGTGGCTCTGTATGTCCATCTTTCGTCTTTCATCCGCGCGATGTGGCCTCCCCACTTCCACTTCAATTTGTTTGCTATTTGTGTGACGTTTGTTGTTGATGCCATTTGGGACAGCGACTCATTGGAAATTCTGTCTCTCATTGTTATTCCTAATATCTTTCGTTCCATTTTCCTTTGGCATATTTCTAGCGCATTCATCTGTCTGTTTGTTGTCGACCATGTTTGGCATCCATAAAGTAGTGTTGGGTAGTCGCAGGTTTGTATTACTTCGAATTTGAGTCTACTGTTGATTACTAAATAATAATTACAAAATAATATAAGGCTACAAGTTACACTCAATGAATATGCAAGCGGTAAGTGAACCGATATTACAAATTACAAGAATAACAAATTCAAATGTAAATTATAACTACAGAACACTGAGGAAAATTACATATATACACACACAAAGGAGAATTAAACCTGAATACTGGTCACGTGTTTAAACAATTCACTTTTAAATTGCAATATCGTGCGACAGTTCCAGAGGGAGCTGGGTAGCGAGTTCCAGAAACGAATTGCTGATACTGTGAAAGAGGAAGAATAGTGAGCTGTTTGACGGCAAGGCATAGATAATAAAGGTTGATTTTTAGAACGAGTACCCAGGCTGTGATAAGAGGACAATAAATTAAAACGCACTGACAGATAGTTAGGCGAAGAAGTATTGATGATGTGATATAGGAAAATTAGTGAATGGATATATCTTCGGTCCTGTAATCTTACCCATTGGAGCGTTTCAAGGGAAGGTGTGATGTGGTCGTATTTGCGGATGTTGCAAATGAAACTTATGCAGGCATTATGAACGCGCTGCAATCTTTGGGCTAAGTTAGAATTTAAATCTGTTAGCAGTGCATCGCAATAGTCGAAATGTGGCAATACGAAACTACTGTACGGAATTTTTTAAACGTAAATACATCTGTATTGAAGCCACTCCTTTATACCTCATTCATTTATTCACTCATTCATTTATTCATTCATACCGAATTTCAATGAAAGAAGGGAAAAATAGGTGGAGAGATTGCTCGTCATAGCAAGGAAATTTGGGGCTGAGAAAAAGTGTTTATGTCAGCACCAAGCTTGTTGACCACTTGTCTCACCTCGTCACTATACTCAAATTGCAACCATTTCAATTTTTTTAGAAGGTATGTGCATGTTTTAATTTTAACGTTCATTCTTAATAAATTTATGGATTTTGGGCGGATTTTTTTTTTTTTTTCAATTTAAATTCTTTGATTTTTTCGCTTTAAAATAGTGTGTCGCATATTATCCATGTTAACTTTTCGTTTTCTGAGGATAGGTCGTACTATATGTATACGGTCTTACTAATAAAAACTCTATATACAGACGTTTAACTGTCTTATACTTATACAATGAGTAGCTCGTTTATAAGTCGTGTGTAAATTCCTTACTAATAATCACTACATACGTCGTGTATAACAGTATAACTGTTACACAGATACGTCATAGTTTAGTCATTACTTCCTTACGAAAGGTAATAGAATATCTGAGGTTCTCTATTGCATCCGGTAGAGCGCTGTAGTGTGGCGTTTTAAATATCGATAGTACAACTGGCTCTAATCGATTACCACACTACATTTTGGTCAAAGAGTACAAGCTACAGCAATATTATTCTAATAATTCTATGACCTTTGGTTTGTTCTTCTGTGGTTACAAGGTAACCATCATCATAAAATGACAGTCGATACGAACAGCTGTTAGAGGGGCGGCCATTTTTTCCCTATATACAACGCTTAAACAAGGGGTTTCGTGTATATAACTACTGCAAAGCAATTCCCATTGTGTAGTTACAGCCTGTTTATACGTCCATAGCTTATTCACGGTTTATTAGTAACGTTTTCTGTCTCAACTCTGCATAAGTCTCGTATAAAAACTATACACGGTTTATTAGTAAGGCTGATATTGTATTGTATTGTATTTATTTACATTCCATGGTATTCATATACCGTTTCACAGCTATAATATGGAACATGTCAAAACATCTTAGTAGTAGCTACTAGAAAATCTTAATTATAGTCTCAGTCTAGTTGAACTACAGAGTGTTAAAAAAAAGTATCCAATATTTTAGGAGGTGACAGTATGCATCAAAACAAGAAAAAAATCTCTAATAAACATGAGTCCTACAACACATACTTTCTGAGATCCGAACACTTGCTCATAGGAGGTGCTCAATGTGACGTCCATTCATGGCAATGCATTTCTCTGCCCTACAATACAGCAGACTACCAGATAATCATACCGTAGTTGACGTGGAATAATGGTACGTCGCAAGAAAAGTTTGGTTGCGGATATGAGCGGGGTTCGGCAGAGATGGTGTTGTGAATTTTCGTATCAGCATGTGTGGGTTGATGAAAATTCCCATGCAGTTGAAGAAACAAGGCATCAGCACCGATTCTCAATCAACTTGCGGGCAGGCGTTCTTGGCGATAGATTAATAGGGCCATACATGCTACCACAGAGATTAACTGGGGATCGTTATCAGGACTTTCTAATTAACGTATTGACTATCTTGCTGGAGTATGTGCCATGTCAGCAAAGACTACAGATGTGGTTCATGCATGATGGCACACCAACACATTTTTTCCGCAATGAGCGTGAACACTTGACGCTGACATTTCAGAAAGCTGGATTGATTGGGGAGGCCCCAAAGCTTGGCCTGCTCGTTCCCCAAACTTAAATCCCATAGATTTTGGTTATCAAGCACAACCAGGTCAGTTTCAAAGAATGTGTGATTCCTTACGTCGAAGGGTAGAGGAATGCATTGCCGTGAATGGACGTCACATTGAGCACCTCTTGTGAACAAGTGTTCAGATCTCAGAAAGTATGTGTTGTAGGACCCATGCTTATTAGACATTTTTTCTTGTTTTTATGCATACTAACACTTCATAAAATGTTGGATACTTTTTTCTTTACACAGAAGAGTTTTACAATATACTAATACAACACAAGGGGTTATTATCGATACTTAATAGAAGACAAAAATATTCATACAGCGTTGTTTAATGTCATAAATTCACCTACACAATGGAATGCGTGAGAAATTAGGTACTTCTTTATGTTTTAAGTTTGATTTTTTACATCCATAGGGAGGTTATTAAAAATGTTACTGTCATATAACGCACTCCTTTCTGATAGCACGGTAGACTTGCCGATGGAGTATGAAAGTTATTTTTTAACGAGGATTCATGCTATGAATTGTTGCATTACTTACAAAGATTTCAAGATTAAATACGAGGCATTATTTACAGTTTTTGAAAATGGTCCTAAGCGATTCCTTAAATTTGGCACCTACTATTATTCTAATTACCGGTACTCTTTTTTTTTTTTTGTAGTAGGAATATACTGTTACCATCTGTAGAATTTTCCCAGAATATTATTCTAAAACGCATTACCCAGCAAAATATATTGTTTTTAAGGTATTGATATTTATTATCATGCTGGGTAACTTTCGGTGTTGGACCCCGGACTCATTTCACCAGCATTATCACCTTCATCTCATTCAGACGCTAAATAACCTAAGCTGTTGATAAAGCGTCGTAAAATAACCTACAAAAAAAAAGATATTTATTATCTCCCGCATAGATCTAATACCAAAACATGCTAAGTCCACATCTGTGGAGTAACGGTCAGCGCGTCTGGCCGCGAAACCAGGTGGCCCAGGTTCGATTCCCGGTCGGGGCAAGTTACCTGGTTGAGGTTTTTTCCGGGGTTTTCCCTCAACCCAATATGAGCAAATGCTGGCTAAATTTCGATGCTGGACCCCGGACTCATTTCACCGCCATTATCACTTTCATCACATTCAGACGCTAAATAACCTTAGATGTTGATAAAGCGTCGTAAAATAACCCACTAAAATAAAAAAAAATTAAAAAAAACATGCTGAATTTAGTTCGGGAGTAATTTCTTTAATATGGTGTTTTCAATTTAACACATTAGCGATTTATTATAGTCAAGAAATTTGGTTGTTGTTGTTTCTATTGAAGACCTATTATTAATTATTGCGCTAGAAATTTGCGAGGTTGAATTTGGACAGGATTTAAATTGAATTATGTTAGTTTTGTTAAAATTTAATTACTAATTTATTTTAAAGATATTTTTCCATAAGTTTAGTTTTTCCATAAAAAATGCACATTTTCTCGTCTTCTGTTTAATATAGAAAGCTGAAATTTTCATGAATTATTTATTTTGATGTTCTATGTGTACTGAAACTGTGTTTTTGAATTCTTTTAAATTTTGGAGAATTTACAGGGCGTAATGTACTGAAAATTGTTGAAAAATATTTCTTAGTGATGAAATAAGTTAAAGAAAAGCTAGTGTTACAGTACAAAGTCAGATGTTCATGAGCTGTAAAAAAAATCAGCTGTTTAGCTTCAACAGTTTTTGAGATAAAGTTCCTTATGTAAGACATAATTTATCATTGTCAAGTCACCGGCGTAGCTGAGTCGGCTAAGAGTTGCGCTGTCAATGCAGAGTTGCGCTGGGGCGCGAGTTCGATCCTCGCTTGAGCTAATTAAATGGTTGGGTTTTTTTCCGAGATTTTCCGCAACCTTAAGGCGAATGTCAGGTAATCTATGGTGAATCCTCGGCCTCATCTCGCCAAATACCACCTCGCTATCACTCCCAGCGATGCTAAATATCCCAGTAGTTCATATAGCGTCGTTAAATAACCAAGTATAAAAAAACATTGTCTGGATAGGTAATTCCGTGTCCCTGTGAGATACTTACCACACTACACATTACACTATGAATGTAACTGCGGAATTATATACAACACTAGTGGCTTGTGCATCAAATGCTGCTGCAAACTAAGTTCGTTAGACGTTCAAATAAAAATTTTTCAGATTTATTTTCAATGAAGAATACTTGTCTTTTTGATAGTTATTTGCTTCCATAATAATGAAACTACTCCCTCTGAATGGATTTTTTTAGGCCAAATACTTTTTCTTGAACCTATCCAACTTCAGTTTTTGAGTTTCAACGCGAAAACGCAAGTATCAATGTCAGGACGATAGCAGTAGCTATTTCAGGTCATTGTGGATTGTAGGCAAAAGTTAAAAAAATGTCAGGTTTGCTAAGCTTTCGAACAATAACATTTTCGTATAGATGCTGCATGTAGAACTTGAAATGTAGAGCGTAAAATCATTTTATCCTACTAAGAGATCTTGCTGAAATGATCTGGAGACTACAAAATTTTCTAGGCCTCTTATTTTATCAGTAAGTAATACCTTTTTATCTTTCCTTAGGAACTGTAATTTTTGCGCTCTGTCGAGCCAATACTGAAGACAATGACACATATCAATATCTATACTACATCGCCATTAAGTATATGAAAAAGACCCAACCCCACTGGGTTAATAAGTATAAAAATATTTGATTTTTAATAACAATATTATTATCTTACTTAAGTTTTGTAGTTATATATAGCATTCACTCAGTAAACTATAGAAATGAAGATCTAAATTAAGATATTCTCTGCATTTACTGACATAACCTCAAATCGTTTCACTTTCATGTCATCAATATAGCATCAATATTATGTACAATTAATGAGAATAGACGCATCATGATATTAACTATAATAATATTTAATTTCTAATGGTAATAATGTCATCAAACCACCTCAAGTTTCGTAGATTTGAATATCCAATACACAGCTGTACTCAGAAAATTATACACTGCAGAATCAGTTTTTAATAACAAATTGAATTGAGCTCTAAATATGTCGGCAATCCTGCAGGTCATGGCCTTCGTTTATTGTTTATTGTAGTGTGTGTTTTGTTCTGAAATTCAAGTCGGCCGTGATTTAATAAAATTAGTTCTCGAAACTGACAACAGATGGATTTTGGAAAATAGGAAAATTATGTAGGAAAATTGGCATTTCACTGAAAACTACTACTTTTCCGAAAAACTTTGGGTTCCAAGCTTCAAAATGAGAGGTCATTTATTGAAATCCATTCAGCCGTTTTCCCGTAATTTCCATTACCAGTTCAAATTATATATATATATATATATATATATATATATATATATATATACATATATATATATATAGATTATGCAGCATTCGTCATGGTGGCATAGTCATATTTGCTAAAGCGTACAATATGAAGTGTTTTGTTGTAGCATTTTAAATTCCACATGGACTAATTTATCTGGTTGAGATAATTCCGATGTCTCCTGCAATATCTGCGCCATTTTCACCGGCGCCAGATAACCTTGTAATTGAGGCAGCGTCATTAAATAACATGTAAAAATTTAATCATGAGAAAGTTAAGGTATGTGAATACAAGTCTTTCATTTGCTTTCCTCTGCGTGACAGAGTTCCAGTAAAACATACATTTCATACTTGGTTAGCGCTTTGTCTCCAGATATCAAAGTGTGGAATACTGGAAAACAAAATTAATATGATGAGAACATGTTAAGGCATGGCCCCTTAGGGAGAGAGTAACTTCGTTATGTATTTTGTGTCACCATGGAGACGACACGTAATATTTTAAAAGAGGTCTCTGTGCTGAAAGAAGTACGATACATTTGCAAAATTACGGGTTGTAAATTAATTTATTTTTAATTTGAATACATCATATACATTCAGAAGAGGAGATTTTAAAGCCGTTCCTACACAGAGTAAACAAAAGATTCCCTCTCTCACCATTTATATACGTTATCTACATTTAAAATAACAGGAGTTCAGAAAAAAGTGTCAGAATAGTATACTGCCATACAAGTGTGGGAAGTGCGTTATAACAGAATCGAGGAAAAGTTTGGAAAAGTGAGCGGAGCTAGTTTTCTTTTCAATTTCCGAGATTCTGTTATGCACTTCACACTTATGTATTGCATATTATTTTGTGCGAGATCGTGCGTATTTGCTTGGTTTCCGCACAAAACCAATCCGCGGAAAGTCTAAAATTCCACATTCAGTATTCCCAACCTAACACACATAACAATTTCCCTCTTCTTACCGCTTAAGTGACATATTGATTTTACTGCTTTAGGCTTTTAACATATTAGGCTATTTTAGAGACGTTCAATATAGTAATAATTATAAATTGGAAACTTACCACTGCAATTTCACCTAAATTGCACTGTTAATTATTGTTTTTAAATATTTGCAAAAATTAAGTAAACTCTACAACTCCACTAAAGTTACTGCATTCGTGATGCAAGTAACATTAAGGAAGCCGTGAAAAAATCAACAAGATTCCAGATGCCGATGTATAATGAAACTAAATTGAGGTTGATTATGTAAGCAACTTGTCAAGTTTGTTTTTAAGCAGGTATGCGGTAGTCTTCATTGAAGTTACGCAAACGTTTCTGCTGACAAGGAAATATTGTAAGAAATAAAGACAACCTACATATAGAATGTATCGAGTCAGCTAATTCACGTTCATGACTTACAGTATGTCGACATCTGATCACCAAATTGGAATAATAAGTTATTATTAAAGTAAGACCTAAATAATTACAATTAAATTGTGAAAAGGAGCAGATAAAATAAGGTTTAATGTCTTAATGGTTATCACGATTGGTTTAAACATGCACTAAAACCAGACGTAAGTGCAAGTTTGAACCAATAAATTATTGAGATTTGCGATAAAATAATGAGTCTAGGAAATTGTATATTTAGTATGTAGAACTACATTTGTTTATAGATCTTTTGTTATATTATTAAGTTTTGTACTTGTGAACTATATCAATAAATCAATATCAATATCAATATCAGATGCCGATGTTATTACTGCAATATGTTATATAAATAATATTGTTAAAATATTAAAATGAAAAATAAATCATTACATAACCTACCGTTTGTTTTAAGTTCGCATTTATAGACTGGAGGGTGGGGGAAGACAGACGTATATCACGGCCTGCTGGAGTATAGTAAACACAGAAAACATTTTGAAGCAACAATGTTGAAGATAGATATTTTTGTTTTGCAAATTTGCCGTCATTGAACAGAAACCAAGATGGAGATATCATTGCAACTAATTAGAAATTCCTCTTTCAGGTATGTAATAAACGATCTTCGCACAAAATAATGTACGATACACGAACGGTAAGGGAACTGTGCCTAATATCGCACCCATTTTGAAAAAGTAGTTTTTCAAGTACTAATATATCACATAAATTTGAAATAAATACGGATTTTTAATACGGGTTTATTATACTTATATCAGTGAGGTCAAATTTAAAAATTACTTTTATTTTACATTTGTTTTTCAAGTACAAAAGAAAAATTGCAAAAACGGTATTAGGAGAAATACTGCTCCTAATATCGCACCCCTCATTTTGTGAAAAATACATAGGACAAATGTTAAGTTTATTGTATAGAAACAAATTTTATTATATATCTGTTGTATTTAGGCACAAAACATGTTTTTTTAATAACATACAAATACAACACGGAAATTATAAGATTTTCTGATGCAATGTGTTTGACAGTAAATAACTATATATTCAGCTATCAAGGTATAGAATGAATAATTTCGAGGGAAAAATTGTTCCGGAGCCGGGTATCGAACCCGGGACCTTTGGTTTAACGTATCAAAGGTCTCGGGTTCGATACCCGGCCCTGGAACAATTTTTCCCTCGAAATTATTCAAATAATTTTACAGGGAGTTATACCTGAAAGCTTGATTTGCAAGATATAGAACGTTTGTTAATTAAACATAATTAAGATATTTAGAGAACTAAATCTAACCTTCCAAACAATAACACAATGCAATTTTTGTAATCATCATCCCCAGAACACTCTTCATCGCACCAAATTCCACATTTAGTGCATACGATCCATTTTTCTCCCCTTTTGTCAAAAGAAAACTTCCCGTTGCAATATGGACATTCTGCATCATTTTCGCTATCTCCATTATCAATGGAGATGTACACTGGCTCATCCAACTCTTCGTCTTCTGAATCTGAAGATACCTGACTTTGTTTTTTCTGTCTCTTCTTTTGAGTAGGTACTTTATCAATCTACTTCTTTTGAATGTTTTTTCGTTCATATGTCACCTTATCTGTGAGTAATTTCCTCTTAAAATCATCAGCCAATTCGTTTTTATATTGTGAACTTTTTAGTAGAGCAGCAGAACCACTTTTACGTCCTCTATCAGTTGGACTTTTTTGTTGTAAGTTATTTTAGGAATTGGTGAGATGTCAGCAGGTGTAACAAAAGATAGAGTTTGCCTCTCGACTAATTTTGTGGAGTTTTTGGGTCGTTGATACTGATAGAGCCTGGCCGAGGTTGGGAAGTGTTGGCATCATCCAATCTATTTGGTAAAGCTTCAGATGAATGATCACTTGATTCATGGGTATTAGGAGAAACTTCTTGAAATTCAAAGTCGCTGAAGATATGGCGGTTGCAAGGATACAGATCGGTATTTCTGAAGCCATTTGTAGCTACAGCAACAGTTGCTGCTTTATTGAAAGCTTCTCCCAATAGCATACCAACCTGGTAGTGAGTCACTACTCTGCCTGCATTTTGTTTGAGCCACTGTTCAATTGCTTGAGCATAGTAAGTTTTGAAAGGTAGCATGAATGCCACACCCAAGAGTTGCATCTTATGTGTATAATGTGGAGGTAAGCACACAATATGAGCACCATTAACACGTGCTAGTTCGAGGAGTTCAACATTTCTAGTGTGGGAATAATGCCCATCTAACACTAGAATTACTGGGTCATCTTTCGTAGGCTTCACATTGCTGAGAATGTGATGACACCATTGAACAAATCTTTCATTCTGAATCCAGCCAGATTTGTGACAGACCGCTAAGCTACCATTTGGTGCTGCATCCAGAAGTTCGGCTTTCATGTTGACCCTAGAAAAACCAAAAACGGTGGCAGGAAACGGTCAGCTGCACTCATTTATGTCACTTCAGTCACTAAAGGTCCCCTCTCTGCTGAAGATACAGTTCCAACCTGCCTCTTACCTTCCAGACTAACTAGTTTGTTGCCTTTGTGTTGAATCACTGTCAAGTCTGTCTCGTCACAATTGTACAGTCTGTTTGGTGAATTCTTGACAATGCTCATCAATGGTTCATAAATGTCAAAAAACTTAATTACGTTCTCCTGATTGAAACCTCTGATCCTTGCCATAGTCGTGCTTTGTGGTTTCCGGAGACTCAATTCCTGGTGTCTTCTCAAGAAACTGTGCAGCCATTTCCGTCCTGCGGCTTCATCGTTCTTCGAAAATGGGTGGTTCAGACCATTCATAAATGCTAACTGAAAAGCCATAGTTTTAAGTCCCTTGCAGATAAACCATAAAATCGCTACTCCATTTCTAAGCAATATGAAACCAAAGAATCTTCCAGTTCAAATGGAAGTACATGTTTTATACCAAGTTTCGTGCTCACTATTTTATCTACACCCTCCTCTTTGTTATTGACTTTATCTTTTAAAGTATACTTGGGAACAATAAAGAATTGGAAGCACGTTGCAATCCCATGGCTTTGTTCCTAACTGATATGATTGCAGCCTTCATAACCTTCTCTTTCCACAGCTTACAACGTTTTGGACTCATTTGCAATGACAATTTTTTAATAATTTTGGAATTATCAGATTAATTGTACGATTATATTAGTTTGCAGAATCATCATCCTAATATCGCACTGTGCGATAATAGGAAAACAATAAGTGTGCGATATTGGGCAAATAACATGCGCGAAACAAAATAATTTGTTTCAGTCAAAATAAAACTTTTATAATATTTCTTTAACTGAATAAAAATATTACACGACTAACCAAATCAAACTAACAGTGCATTAAAGTTTTGCTCCTTACCGTTGGTTGTATAAACACCACTAACATCACACACTACAAATATTTTCCCATTGCCTATTCCTTTCTCAAGGCGTGTAGTATGTATTGAAGCTCGCAGCAATCCATCTGCGGGCGCTAACACTCCTTTTAATTGAATTGAATAAGCTGCTATTCCATTCAGGGTCTTATGCCTGTTCTGAACTCATAAACCATGAGGTGCGATATTAGGCGCATGTGCGATAATAGGCACAGTTCCCTTATGTTTTCTTTCAATTCTCGGAAATTAAAAAAGCTTAACTACTTTTCGCTTTTTCAAACTTTTCCTCGAACATGAAAACTTCAACATACCGCTCTTGTAACGCATATTACTATTTTGGGCGATCGTTAATTTAATGTTATATTGATTTTATATAGCCTATAGATTGATTTTGTTTCTTTTGGATTTATATTTTAACGGGGCTTTGGATTTCGTTGCTATGATAGTACCGTTGTTATGTGCTTATAATTTCATTATTGTGTTTTGTCTTTCTGCATAAGTTGCAATTTTCTGTCATTTTTCGTAGAATTTATGGTAGAAATAATTGTCGATAACGATTGTGCTGATGTGATGTAATGTAATGTTATAGAAGAGGCGTGGAAAGTAGGTTGTGCTACGCTAATACCGAAGAAATCGAAACGAAGGTATGAAGGAGCATAATATGTATGATTTTACTTTCAGGAAAATTTCATAACAGTATTGCTTTTTTTCTTTGTTGCTACAGTTACAGGGAATCGTGTGGTAATTTGAAATTCCGTGCCATGGCAACACTAATAGTAAGTAACAAAAAACACACGATCGCCCAAAAAGATAATAAACTCTCCGATGATACGTTTTCGGCGTTTCGCAACTGTTTTAGTTCTGCTGTCATGTTGCCGCTGACATTACAGTTTGTAGTTTGTTTTCTTCAATTGTCACTGGAGGGAGAAAAAAATAATTTAATGTGCACCAAAATGAAAAGACTGCCTCCGTGGTCTGTTTCTGAGCATGCTGGCTTCTAGATCAGGAGGTCCCGGGTTCGATTCCCGGGCTCAGTTCTCAGTAAATTTTTCTTGAAGAAGAAGAATTTCCTGGGTGTCTAGAGTCTGGAAATTTGTATGAATGTGAGTGTGATTGTGAGTGTGCCGGGTTAATATTAATTAACCAATCATCACAAATATAAAAATACATCAGGACTGTCGCTGGGCAGTAACCTGAACACACGTTTCAGCGTCACGTTGTTGACAAGTAACTCCATCTGTTAGCACAACCATAAAGCATCTTATAGATGCTATAGAGTTACCAACAACGAAAAAAAAAAAAATGAAAAGACAGGGCACAGACATTGTTTTTGTCGATTAGGTGTACTCTAAACTAAGTTAGGCCTATTTAATTCTTAGAATATTACATAAAGGAGAATTATTATAACAAATAACACAACAAATATTCTTCTGTTATAGCTGATTTCATTCATTCATTCATTCATTCATTCATTCATTCATTCATTCATTCATTTATTTTATTCCATAAACCTTACATGAGCAATGAAGCTTTAAGATGTGGAACAAGTCAAAATTTTACAATATTACAATTACAATTTTTACAAATTTTTATAGTTTTACTATTATTTGACTTATTTGAACTGTTGTATCAGTGAAGCGAGGTGAGTCAGTGAAGTTATGGTTTTACAGTGCAGTGAATAGTTCCGATCAGTGATAATTTATAGCGTCAATGAAATGTGTTCTATAGTGTCAATGAAATGTGTTCTATAGTGTCAGTGAAATGTGTGCTAAAGTGCCAGTGAAATGCGTCATAGTGCCACTACAGGGAATGAGATGAGAGTAAAGTGAAAGGCTATTGAAACTTATGTAGGGCCTGTACATAATAATGTAGGTTGTAATGTAAAATTAGGTATTTTATTTATGTTTTATTATTATTGTGTTAAATTATATTGTGTATTCTTATTGTATTGTGTATAAAATTGTAGGCCTATTGTGTATTGTATAATTGTATTGTGTATTGTAAATATTGTTTATCATAATTTTGTATTGTTTATATTGTGTATACCACTGCGACCGGGTGCATGCCCACTTGCAGTGTAAATAAATACATACATACATACATACATATAATTTAGTAATTTTCTACAAATTTTTACAATTTTGTGCAATTTTTTACAATATTTTGGCGAGATGTAGTGAGATGAGGTGAGGTCCGAGGATTTGCCAAAATATTACCCGGCATTTGCCTTTTGGTTGGAGAAAACCTCGGAAAACCCCAACCAGGTAATCAAATCAAAGGGGGGTAATCAAATCAAAGGGGTTGATGCAAAGGACTCGCCATAGACCATCCGGCTTCAGTCCCACGGCTGTTGAAAACCTCGGAAGAAACCAAAGACCAAAGGGGGATCCAACCCAAGCCCGAACGCACCTCCGGATCAGCAAACGGAAGATTTAAACTCAGGACCCACAGATCTAATACCAAGAAGAAATGAGGAATGATTTTCTGACTATTTGCCTCTGAACTAAATTTGAATTTTTCATTCTTATGCTAACAAAATTCATATTGTATCCAGAGAAATAGACTTCATATCAGGTCTACATAAAAACAAGTGGATTTTATGTCTAATGAAGGTTTTATGACTTCTCCGTCATATATGAACTTACTTGTGTGTTAGTCTGAAGGTTATTTACAACAGGGGATATAACTTCACTGATTTACATTTCGAAACAAATATCACAGGAAATGAAAAATGAATGACAAAAAAACGAAACGCCAGTCGCATTCATACGATTTTATTTACCTGAAGCTCTGAGGATGTGATAAATGGACCCCATCTGCAGGGCTTACGGGTTTGTCATCTGCATTAGCGAACTTGCTCGTGTTAGTGTGGAGCCCTTCATGGGAATATGAATGTGCCAAACGTATTGTCACACAGGATGTATATATATTCGTCAGAGGTCATTGGTTTATGCCTCGCTTGATGGCTTCTTTTTATTTGGGTAGAATTAATTCTGTCATAACACTCCTGACAGCTTCGGTTGTAATATTTTGGATTAGATAGAGTGAGATGTGTGAATACATAGCCTACTATACAGTATATCTACTCATATTGTCACGTAGCACATATTCATACATGCATACATACATACATACATACATACATACATACATACATACATACAGCCACCTGCATGGCTCAGTCGGTTAAGGCGCTTGCCTTCTGGTCTGAAATTGCGATCGGGCGCGGGTTCGATCCCCGCTTGGGCTGATTACCCGGTTGGGTTTTTTCCGAGGTTTTCCCCAATCGTAACGTGAATGCCAGGTAATCTATGGCGAATCCTCGGCCTCATCTCGCTATCACCAATCTCATCGACACTAAATAACATCGTAGTTGATACAGCGTCGTTAAATAACCAAATAAAATTAATACATACATAGGCCTACATACATACATACATACATACATTTTATTTTATTTTATTGGGTTATTTTACGACGCTGTATCAACATCTAGGTTATTTAGCGTCTGAATGAGATGAGGGTGATAATGCCGGTGAAATGAGTCCGGGGTCCAGCACCGAAAGTTACCCAGCATTTGCTCGTATTGGGTTGAGGGAAAACCCCGGAAAAAACCTCAACCAGGTAACTCGCCCCGACCGGGATTCGAACCCGGGCCACCTGGTACATATATATATATACATTCATACATACATACATACATACATACATACATACATACATACATACATACATACATACATACATACATACATGACCAGGGTTGTAGTTTAGTGCTAGAGCTCTGGTCTTCCATCTAGGCGCCCAGAGTTCTATTATCGTTCTAATCGTGATATAATTTATAATAAACGTAGACATTGCAAATTATTTTCTCTGGATACTCCTATTTCTCTCTCCCATTCCTCTACTGTTCTCCAACCAGGAGATGAACCGTGAAAGGAATGTGCTTACTATTGCCTCATCTATTGGAACGAAGTAAGTAAATAATATTATCGTTATAACGCCAGTTTAAAAACCATGCGCTCTCCTGCATATGTTGTTTCCTGTATGAAGAGATTAAAAGACCAGGAGATTAACAGTGATCTAATTTTGTAACTAGAGTAGTATCAATATGTCTGTATCAATGTTATTGTTTGTGCTGTGAGAGCTAGCCAATAGAGAGTACCCACGTGTGTGATCTTATGACATCAACATTCATTCACAGCATTACCCTCCTTCGTCTCATCCGGCAGAGACTTTCTCGTGGTTGGAGTACAGTACAAGTCTCCACCTCCTAATTCTTTAGTGGTTTATTTTACGACGCTTTATCAACTACGAAGGTTATCTAGCGTCTGAATGAGATGAAGGTGATAATGTCAGCGAAATGAGTCCATGGTCCAGCGCCGAAAGTTTTTTAATTGTTTATTTTACAACGATTTTTCAACTGCTATAGTTATTTAGCGTCTGAATGATGTGAAGGTGATAATGCAAGCGAAATGAGTCCAGGGTCCAGCGTCGAAAGTTTTTTAATTGGTTATTTTATGACGCTTAATCAACTACTATAGTTATTTAGCGTCTGAATGACGTGAAGATGATAATGCCAGCGAAATGAGTCCAGGGTCCAGCGTCGAAAGTTTTTTAATTGGTTATTTTACGACACTTTATCAACTGCTACGCTCATCTAGCATCGGAATGATATGAAGGTGATAACGCCAGCGAAAATAGTCCTGGTTCCAGCGCCGAAAGTATTTTTAATTATTTTACGACGCTTTATCAACTGCGATAGTTATCTAGCGTCTGAATGAGATGAAGGTGATAATGCCAGCGAAATGAGTCCAGGGTCCAGAGCCGAAGATTTTTTAAATTGGTTATTTAACGACGCTGTATCAACTAAGAGGTTATTTATCGTTGATGGGATTGATGTTTGGGAGATGGTATTTGACGAGATGCGGCCGAGGATTCGTTATACATTACCTGACATTCGCTTACGGTTGAGGAAAACGCCGAAAAAACCCAACTAGGTAATCAGAAAAAAAATATTTTTTTAAGAAATGTTTATGAGAACAGATTGAAATGCATAATGTGTGATTATGATATTAATATGCATATTCAGTATTATGAGAAAATCCACAAACGATTAGGGAAAACGCGGAAATTCTACTTGAAGCAAATAAAGTGATAGGGTTGGAAGTAAATCATAGGCCTATAGAGTGTTAGTTGGGAGGCCGGAGGGAAAAAGACCTTTGGGGAGGCCCAGACGTAGATGGGAAGATAATATTAAAATGGATTTGAGGGAGGTGGGATATGATGGTAGACTGGATTAACCTTGCTTAGGATAGGAACCAATGGCGGGCTTATGTGAGTGCGGAATGAACCTCCAGGTTCCTTAAAAGCCAGTAAGTAAGTAAGTATATGCATATTCAGTAAAAATTTCAACACTCTAGTTGTGCTATCTGGTAGGATGGAAGAGAAGGCCTTATGGCCTTAATCCTGTCAGATTAAATAAATAAATAATAAACAATAATAAAAAATTATCCATTTTAGAAATTTTAGTAGCGCATCGGTTTAATTTGTATAACAGCATTTTTTTTTTTTTTTTTTTTCCTTTTAGCACGTTCTTCTGAATTGAAGAATTGCCATGGCAACTATAGCTTTCGAGAGAATAAGCGTTCAAACAAAAGCGTATCGCAGCCCGTGCGCGTAACCTAGGCGACAAGGAGGTCGCTCGCAGCTCGTAAAACACGAGGTCTGATACAGAGCGGGTAGGATCAACTACAAGTGAAACAAAGTGCTCTGCAACGTAAGCAAGCTCCGGTTCTTTCTTTTAATTTACGATTCGGCGCAAAAAGGCGGGCTTAATTACCTGTAGGACCCCGCGTGCTGTGTAAACTTCGCTCCAAGTTGCAGCGCACATAATCGCCATAATACTTGGCTATTTGTTTCCACATAATTTCTGTAGCTATAAACATTAAGTTGTAACGCAGAGAGTCCATGTGCTTGCAGCTTATATCTAGACTTTTGCGGTTTTCAAACAGGGGCACGACACACCCGCTTGAAGACGTGATGTAGGTACATTATAACTATTCTAAAGCTGTTTGTACACGATCAAATTTTTGTTCAAATTCAATACTTTACAAGGAAACTTGCAAAAAATAATTATTGTCAAAGATTGATCAATATTGCAAACTTTTGTCCAAGTACTGTTTTAAATCATTACTAAAGATTTGACAAAGAGCCACCTGAATTTTCCAAGTTTTAGTTATAACGTACTGCGCACGATCAATACTTCAAAACTCAAACTTGGAAAATTCAGGCGACCCAAATTTTGTTGCTGAGTCTGTACAAACTTCATTCAATAAGAAATTAATGCCTTACCTCGATCTTTCATTACTTAAATATTACTTACTTACTTACTGGCTTTTAAGGAACCCGGAGGTTCATTGCCGCCCTCACATAAGCCCGCCATTGGTCCCTATCCCGAGCAAGATTAATCCAGTCTCTATCATCATATCCCACCTCCCTCAAATCCATTTTAATATTATCCTCCCATCTACGTCTCGGCCTTCCCAAAGGTCTTTTTCCCTCCGGCCTCCCAACTAACACTCTGTATGTATTTCTGGATTCGCCCATACGTGCTACATGTCCTGCCCATCTCAAACGTCTGGATTTATTGTTCCTAATTATGTCAGGTGAAGAATACAATGCGTGCAGTTCTGTGTTGTGTAACTTTCTCCATTCTCCTGTAACTTCATCCCTCTTAGCACCAAAATTTTTCCTAAGCACCTTATTCTCAAACACCCTTAACCTATGTTCCTCTCTCAAAGTGAGAGTCCAAGTTTCACAACCATGAAGAACAACCGGTACTGTAACTGTTTTATAAATTCTAACTTTCAGATTTTTTGACAGCAGACTGGATGATAAAAGCTTCTCAACCGAATAATAACAGGCATTTCCCATATTTATTCCGTGTTTAATTTCCTCCCGAATATCATTTATATTTATTACTGTTGCTCCAAGATATTTGAACTTCTCCACCTCTTCAAAAGATAAATTTCCAATTTTTATATTTCCATTTCGTACAATATTCTGGTCAGGAGACATAATCATATAACTTAAATATTACACGTAACACAAATAAGTTACACAACTATTGAGAAAGAATTATGAATGATATGCAAATCTAGTCTTTCAGGTAAAGCTTCCTGTAAAGCAGATTTGAATAATTTCAAGGGAAAAATTGTTCTGGGGCCGGGTATCGATCCCGGGACCTATGGTTGAACGTACCAGCGCTCTGCCAACTGAGCTACCCGGGAACTCCACCCGACACCGTCTCAACTTTTCCCTTTATATCCACACAACTCGCGTGGGCTGACGAAACGCCAGAGACCCACATCGAGTGCACACAAACTCTGTGTGACTTGGAATTGTGGCTTTCTGTTAATGTACACAGTGACGCATATATTATGCAAATCTAGTCTTTCAGGTAAAGCTTCCTGTAAAGCACAGAGTTTGTGTGCACTCGATGTGGGTCTCTGGCGTTTCGTCAGCCCACGCGAGTTATGTGGATATAAAGGGAAAAGTTGAGACGGTGTCGGTGTAGAGTTCCCGGGTAGCTCAGTTGGCAGAGCGCTGGTACGTTCAACCAGAGGTCCCGGGATCGATATCCGGCCCCGGAACAATTTTCCCTTGAAATTATTCAATTATGAACGATGTCATTAAATCAGTTATAGGTGACAAATCCGAATACATAGAGTTGTTTTGCCGAACTGACTTAACTTTTGAAATGACCATAATATACAGGGCGAACCGTACGTAATGCTATTCATTTCAGTGGGTTATTTTTCGAGATATTTCCATAAGAAAGTTTAATACAATTTTGCTCGTCTTTGCTTCCTTTTCGAGATACAAATTGTTTTGTCGTAAACATTTAACAGGCTTTTTTTTGGGAAAGCCATTGATTTAATTCCCAATATGCTCAGTCAATTTAATCCACTTTATTTATTACAGAAGAAAATAATTAAAATATGTCTTCATAAACCTATTGATTTTCCATCTCAAAAATTGTTTTTAAACTTTAATGTTCTTAAAATAAGACAAATTTCTTATATTGTATCAATAAAATTCATACATAAAAATCGATGTAATTTTGAATTGTATTCTCATAATTATGAAACAAAGGCATGAATTATTTAAGATTGTTTGAACCAAAATGCAACAGTGTTACAGTATTTAATCATAGTAGTAATTTTAGACCCAAGAATATATACCGTAACAATATTTAAGTATCAAAATATTGTTAACTCTAATAGTTCTAGTATTAAATTTAAAAAGTTATGTATGGATTTTATAAATAATGAAACATTGTAAATTTAGATTTATATATTCTTATTGCGTAGTAGACATAAGACAGATTATATTATATACTTCTTAATTCCAATTCAGGAATCCGCCCCTGAGCACGAGTTCTACTCTTTTAGGGGCGAGCTAAATTTTTTCTGTATGTATTATATTTTGTTACAATTATTAGCAAGAAAATAAAACAAAAAACAAAACAAACAAACAAATAATTAAATAAATAAAGAAGTAAATAAGTAAATAAATAAATTAAATTAACTAAATAAGTAAATAAATAAATAAGTACATAAATATAATATACTTCTTAATTTAAATTCAGGAATCTGCCAATGAGCACGAGTTCTATTCTTTCAGGGGTGAGCTAGAGTTTTCCTGTTTTTATTATATTTTGTTACAATTATTAGCAAAATAAATAAATAAAGTGCACAGTATTATAATAAATGATGGAAAGAATTTTAGTTTCGGTCTTCAAATGAGCAGAAATTTGACCCGAACAAAGGCAACTTTTCGTTCTGCAAAGGAATTTTACAATGTTACATCAGTTCGGGTCAAATTTCTTCACGCCAAAATTCTTTCAATCATGTATTATCATAACACACCGCTCTCTCAAACTGACAGAGCATATTGGGACTAAAATCATTGGCTTTCCAGAACACCCTATGAAATGTTTAATGTAAAACAATTTTTATCACGAAAAGGAAGCAAAAAGAAGTAAAATTGCATTAATTTTTTTTTGTTTGAAATACCTCAAAGAACAACCCCCTAAAATTAATGACATTTCTTACGGTTCACCTTCTATACTATATGTAATTGTAAATTGCTTTAGGTGTCTCATTATACCTTGTTATTGCCCTTAGTAGGCCTACGGAAAATGGAGTGCTCTTTCTTGAGAACACCCAAGTGCGTCTTCCAGCTACATAATTGCTCGCTGCATCCCGCACTACTTCAAAGGGCCCCATGACGAGCATAAAACTCGCTTACTCTGATTACGTTTAACTCACGATGGCGTGAGAATTGAATCCTCTAGTTACAGGAGGCTTTGGTTGTTAACGTTGCTACATTGTCAGCAACGTCACAGCGATTATATTTTCAGTGCAGTCGCATAAAGGAACAGTCCTTGCAATTCACACGCTTTCTGTCGTCATGTCATCATGCATCACGTCGGTAATACAGCAGGCTAACGTACCGATCGCTCCACTAACAAGGAGGGGACACGCTCTGTATATCACCGAATAGAATAAGATTGTGTGAGATGAAAGTACAAGATGTACTGTTTAAAGTCATACCTGGTATGGGTGGCCAATGACCCCTCGTTTTGGAAATATTTGCTATTGTATGTGACATACTTCCGTTAGGTGCCTAATAGGGTAGCATTAGACTGTGTAACATCGTTGACCCTATGGTTGGATGTTGAGTTGTTATCCAGGCAACCTGAGTTCAAATCTTAACTGGTCCTATATATATTTTTTTCTTTTACTAAAGGTTAATGGTGTGATCACAGTAATCTATTTACATATATCATATTTCTCAACGTACTGAACGCTTCAACATGTTTTAAACAAATTAATAATTAACTAACATTGTATTGTAAAGAATAAACACGGAAATATTGCTCACGTAGGCAGGCCACTGGTGTCTGTTCTGTTTCTATTCCATTTCATTTTGTGCATGATTCATTATAATAAACGTCATAAAAACACACAAAACATACATATTTCCTGCACCATGCACGGCAAATGAAAGAAGGTTGTCCACAGTCACACACATTTTTCCGCACTTCTGCTGCGAAACAGACATCTTTCACATTCACAAACACTTCTCGTTCGTTTATTAATTTTGATGCATACCACGCATATTTCAACGTGGCTTTGAATATAGGAGCTGACAACTGAAAGTGAATTAAGGAGTGAATTTTGAGGGCATCCTCCCTTGAAGCAATTTGTCGTCCAGTTTGTAAAAGGAAAGAGCTATTTTGCAAATATTTTATAAAAGTCTTCACCTGTCTAAAAAAATAAACATCGCAGGATTGGCATAATCCAGTACATTTGGGTGAAATCACTTTAAGGTTGCACGTTACTTCCATTTTCTTCATTTGTAAATATTTCATCATACAAAGATGAGTCCAGAATTAGAAGAAATGGCTGCTCTTTCACATAGTCTTTATTACTTTCTCCAGGTATTGCTCATGGAGTTGAGATGTCAGCTTTCCTGAAGAACGTGTTACACATATATTTCCAAATTTAGAAGTGAGTTCATCTACTTGAAGTTGCAATCTTGCGCCAAATTGTCCTTTTGGTTATAATAATAATAATAATAATAATAATAATAATAATAATAATAATAATAATAATAATAATGTTTTAAAACATGATAAGACATTAGGATTCGAACTGGGGTTGCCTGGATGACAACTCAGCATCCAACCGATGAGCTACGCTGTTTCATAGTCTAATGCTTCCCTATTAGGCACCTAACGGAAGTATGTCACAAACAATAGCCAATATTTCCAAAACGAGGGGTCATTGGCCACCCATACCAGGTATAACTTTAAACAGTACGTGTTGTACTTTCATCTCACATAATCTTATTTAATTCGGTGATATACAGTGCGTGTCCTTCCTTGTAAGTTAACAGTAATGTCGAAATGCTTCTCTTATACGATTTGTTTTGCTCTGTAAATATTTTCGTATGACTAATAGAAGTAACGTTTCTCAGGACAAGAGCACTCGTCTTGAAGTAATTTTTCTTCTGAAGATTAGAAGACGCTTCTCTGCGTAAGGAAAAACAAAAAAGTTCTGTGTGGAAACAAAAGGCTTCTTTTGTTTAAAAACAAAAGACTTTCTTCCTGACAAAAGAAGGATTCTCCTACTGAAAAACAATTGAATATATATATTATGTAAAGAAAATGATTCTGCTCTTTTAGAAACACGCGTTTCAAAACAAAAGAAGTTCTTTTCTTCCTAGGCAACGATTTTTTTAGGTGTCTTTCTTTGAAAGAAATCAGGAATCTTGTTCCGAAACATAAGATGTCGTTCTTCGTGCAAGGAGTCTTGTTTGAAAATAAAAGCAGCCGCTTCCCTCATAAGAAATTAAGTTCGTTTTAATAGCTCTATAAAAGGTAAAGATTTTGTTAAACAAATGAAGACGGTTGTGTCGGAAAAAAAAAAAGAGGAAAGCTTTTCTTGATAACAAAACAAGACTTTTCTTTTCAAAAGAAGAGAAGGTGCTTCTCTGCGTTGTATAAACACAGTCAAACACGTCAACATAGAATGCCGAAGATATCACACTTCAAATGATATACCAAATGATAATTATAGTATCTAAAGCTCTCAACGATGAAAATGTTCTTCCACAAACATTCAAATTCTTCAAGTGTAAGTGAAAGTGAAATAGGGAGAGGAGTACGTCAAGAATGTCATTTGTCACCTACCCTGTTCAATATCTACTTTGAGGATTTAGTGAAGAACTGTTTTCAGAATATGGGAGCAGTGATAGTAGGAAGAAGAAGAATAAAATGCGTAAGATTTGCTGATGATGTGGTGTTATTAGCAGAAGAGGAGATGATACTAAGGGATCTGCTACTGGAGCTAAATGACGCTGTGAGCAGTATGAGATGAAGATAAATGCAAACAAGACGAAGACCATGGCCATAGGAAGAACAATAAAGATGTCAAACTTGTGAATTCTGAATGAGGCAGTAGAGCAAGTGGACAGTAAATATCTTCTGCGGATCTCTGGTAAAATAACTAAGGAAGAGACTGCTGAAGTGCTCTGTGTGGAGTGTTGCATTGTATGGAGAAGAAACATGGGCATTACGATGAAGTGAAGAGAAGCGACTAGAAGCATTTGAAATGTGGATATGGAGAAGAATGGACGATGAAAAGTGGACATACAGGTAAAGAATTGAATATGTGTTGGAAAGAATGGATGAAGAAAGAATGATGCTGAAAGTGATCGGGAAGAGAAAAAGTAATTGGTTGGGTCACTAGCTGAGAAGAAACTGCCTACTGAAGGATGCACTGGAAGGAATGGTGAATGGGAGAAGAGTTCGGGGAAGAAGAAGTTATCAGATGATAGACGACATTAAGATATATGGATCATATGTGAAGATAAAGAGGAAGACAGAAAATAGGCGTGATTGAAGAATGCTGTGTTTTCGGTAAAAGATCTGCCCTTGTGAAGAAAACTATGAACGAAACTATGAATTAATTATATTTCGAAATACATTAAACTATTCCTAACAGCTAGCAAATCTTCTACAGCTCCGCCATCTCAAGACACATTAATGAAACTGAAAGAGGTCTTCCATTATGTGGAAATAAAATGAAGCATTGCGATATATCTTGTTTAGTAAATAAATAAGAGAAAACATCAGTTTTGTATGTATCGTTCAGTGTAATGTACAATATGTACATATTGGTATTTGTCTCTGTTTGTTAGTGTAAACAGAGTTTTTTTAGGTAGACATTAGACTATCCTGATTTCTTGTTGAATATTTTACTGTTTTTCCGTCAAATATAAACAATAATTTGTTAGTTGTTTGCCTGTAGAACTTCGTAAGATAAATACTATAACCGTTGAACGTCTTCCTTCTCATTAATGAAAACCTTTGCAGAAAATGATTTGTTACCGTTTTCGTGGAATTGGAAGGAAATCCCAAGTTTCAGTGGAATATGCCTTCATCAGTTTCTGCCATTAAATTTTACGAATGTAACAGACGGACAGATGCCTGGAGGACATCCATCGCTGGACTCAGCCTTGTTACTAAACCAAAGTTCATGGAGCTTGCTAACGAGCCACGTGTCGTACTTTTATTAGAATGTACATCTTTAAATCAATCGGCGAAGTTGAAGTGTTGCACCAAAGCGTGTGCGTGTTACTCTTTTCGACACGTTAAATTTCAGAGTGGCTCAAAATGTTCATTACGATCTCCCACTGCTTCATACTTCGGCTTGTATTTGTGATATATGTTGTCTTTTTAATGTACAGAATGCAGAAGAAGTATTTGGACAAACTTTTTGATCGATATCTGTGATCTAACTAAGATAATTTTTCAAGTAACGGTGGGTCTGAAATGGTAATGAGTAATAATGAGTGTGAAATGTTATGTAACGATGGATCTGAAGTATTAAGTAACGATATGACTCAATCTTTGAGTAACGCTAGTCCTGAAATGTTAAGTAAAGATAGGTCTTAAGTGTGAATGCAAAATAGATCTGAAATGTTAAGTAACGATGAGTCTGAATCGTTGAGTAACGCTAGTTCTGAAATGTTAAGTAAATATAGGTCTGAAGTGTTAAGTAAAGATAGGTCTGAAGTGTTAAGTAAGGATAGGTCTGAAGTGTTAAGTAAAGATAGGTCTGAAGTGTTAAGTAAGGATAAGTCTGAAGTGTCAAGTAAGGATAGGTCTGAAGTGTTAAGTAAAGATAGGTCTTAAGTGTGAATTTAAAATAGATCTGAAGTGTTAAGTAACGATGAGTCTGAATCGTTGAGTAACGCTAGTTCTGAAATGTTAAGTAAAGATAGGTCTGAAGTGTTAAGTAAAGATAGGTCTGAAGTGTTAAGTAAGGATAGGTCTGAAGTGTTAAGTAAAGATAGGTCTGAAGTGTTAAGTAAGGATAGGTCTGAAGTGTTAAGTAAGGATAGGTCTGAAGTGTTAAGTAAAGATAGGTCTTAAGTGTGAATTAAAAATAGATCTGAAGTGTTAAGTAACGATGTGCCTGAATCGTTGAGTAACGCTAGTTCTGAAGTGTTAAGTAAAGATAGGCCTGAAGTGTAGATAGGTCTGAAGTGTGAAGTAAAGATGGATCTGAAGTGTTAAGTAAAGATAGATCTGAAGTGTTAAGCAAAGATAGGTCTGAATTGTTAAGTAAAGATAGGTCTTAAGTGTGAATTAAAAATAGATCTGAAGTGTTAAGTAACGATGTATCTGAATCGTTGAGTAACTCTAGTTGTGAAGTGTTAAGTAAAGATTGATCTGAAGTGTTAAGTAAAGATGGATCTAAAGTGTTAAGTAAGCCTAGATCTCAAATGTTACATAACCAATTGCCGTAGGTTTTAACTAGCTAAGAGTCAGAAGTGTTAAATAAAGATGGTTAACATGCAGAAAAAATTTCATTAGAACTTTTACAGTAGTTTAAAAAAAATTAAGTTCACGGAAATTAACTTTAAAAATACTGTAGGAAAAATTATCCTGTTAGCATTTCTAGGTATTTTAACCATAATAATTTTTCCTAAGAAGAATAATACAATACTGTTAATTTCTGCAGGAAGGCCTATTGCCCTTAACACCGCCAAAATTAGACGGACGGACGGACGGACGGACGGACCGACAGACGGACAGACGGACTGACAGACAGACAGACAGACACAGACACAGACAGACAGACACAGACAGAAACACAGACACACAGACAGACACACAGACAGACAGGCAGGCAGACAGACAGACAGACAGACTGACTGACTGACTGACGTAAGTATTTTCTGGTTATATTCCTTTGTGAAGCGAGTAACTTACTATAAATAAAGCTTCAAATAACATCTTAGTTAATCTGTTAAAATTGCTTACTTTATTTTATACGTGTTTGTCCCGCTAATATGCATGCGGATTGAAACGCGTGTTATGTTCGCGTGTGGATGGAGCTGTGACGTCGCATTAAGATGTTAAGTCCCCTTTGACGTGAGTCCCTCGCACGCACACTTAATATGCTTGTGAGAGCGTCCTAATGTGAGTGATGGAGTTGCTCTCCTTGGTCATTCAGCCCGAATGTTAAGTCGTTGCCTGCCACGGTATGAACAACGCCCACGTCAGTCGGGATTTAACATTGTGTGGAATCAGATTTGCGGGTTCGAATCTCGTTTTCAGCATGGATGTTTGTTTTTTAGTGTGGTGGCGCCTTGTTTGCACCAATCACGGGGAGTCCTTCAGTGTGCTTTTCTATAGTCCCGTCACTCTAATTTCCGGCAGCCAATCACGTTGCAGATCGGCTACACTTAAACGTGTGCGTCTTGTGATTCGCTGATGAAGATGTTAAGCATTTCCTAAGGCTAGATAAAAAATTAATATATAATCGCCCGCCATTTTGGCTCTTTCGTTGGCGTTCGCAGATAGCACACGAGGACGTTATTTGTTGTTCAATTATTTGCTGAATTACAGTGCGTTTGATTTATTATCATAGGAGCTACGACATGATAATATTTAACGGTATGGCAAATAGATCCCTAGTCCGGTAGCTCGGCAACGAAAGAACAAAAATGGCGAACGATACTACCTACCTAGCCTTTATAGAGCCTTAACTTCCTAAGGCGTAAGCAAAGAGGAGGAGTCACGCCGGCTATAATAGCGTCGCGAAATTGGTAACTAATACGAAAGGAAATAGTTGCTATGGAGATAGGATATTAATTTCGCACTAATCAGCCTTTCCCATTGCAAACGATATTAACACTGCTATTATATCGATGATATAATATGTACAGTAGTGGTACAAAAACCGGACCGACACTTGTAGCTGATTTCAGAGCCTTGTACACTCCAGATCACGATACACAGGTAACTAAGACTTTCGTTGTTCGAATCCTGCTTGTGAAGGAAACTCTTTTTTGTTCCTTATTCAAATTTATTCCGAATACTTTTCGATTGCCGGTAAAATTCATGTTCTGGGAATAATAAGTTAATTAAGTAGTAAAATATCGCTGCAATCGAAAAGTATTGGCAATAAATTTGAATAAGGAACAAAAAAAAAGTTTCCTTCCCAGGCAGGATTCGAAGCACGAAAGTCTTAGTTACCAATCTGTCGTGCTCTGGAGTGAACATGGCTGTGAAATCAGCTACAAGGGTCGGTCCGTTTTTTTGCCACTACTGTACAGTGTTCAAATTCAAATATCGAAATTTACAATTTTTATTCACCGTTAAATATGATCTCTTTTAAGCGCTTACGTACAGCTTATGGCAGTAAAATTTTTGGAAATATTCAACATTTTTTTTCCTCCATTACTTTAGTTCGTACAATAATGACATTTGGTATGTGTAAAACACTGTCCTTATACTACATAAAAAATATTTTTACTTTTTAAAAAATATTATATATATGTATATATATATTCAAAATTCAAAATGATGGCAGTTCACTGTGCAGTGATGAAGCGTTTCCCTCATAACTCATAGACTTTTTAACTTTTTCAAGTTCTCTCTCTTTTATTTTATTGCTGAAACACATGTTTACAATATCATGCTCTTTTAACTACATTCCGTAATAAATATTTTTTGTTATTTTGTGTTAAAAGAAAATACTGATATTTGACAATTTTTTAAGGAATTTATTTTTTGTCGGACAATCTATCAAAGACAGAGAAGTGATTTTGCATCATATTATAGATATGATATGCATAAATACACACAAAAAATTTAATCACAAAATGTTGGATAGTTTTTGAGTTATGTGGGAAACACTTCATCACTGCACAGTGAACTGAATTTTGAAAAAAAAAAATGTAAATGGTATTTTTAATTGTAAAAATATATTTTTTTTTCATATAGCAGAAGGACAATGTTTTACACATACTAATTTTCATTATTGTACAAGGTACAGTAATGGAGAAAAAAATGTTGACATTTCCAAAACTTTACCCTTAATAATTGTGCTCTTCGCTATATAGCCCTAGTACATTAAGATTTTCATTTACATTATTTAAATTTGCTCGCAACTGACGTGAAGTAATCCGTAAAATCAGGACCTCTCGTATCGCTGTCTATTAGAGTTGGGCAATACGATTCTTTTTCAGAAGTCGATTCCAACGATTCAATCATATATTACGAATCGATTCTAACGATTCGTTCACGATTCTTCACAGTCTGCGATTCCAAACTATTCTTTTGAATCGTCAACGAGTTCACGATTCTTTCTACTCTGCGATTCCAACGATTCATCAACAAACGACTTACAGGACACTTTCCTTTGCAAACCACGCGTAGAACAAAAATGTTCTACATCCCTCGCATAGATGCCATAAGAGGCGAGACATTGGATTGTCTCTTTCTCATTGGCTGGAACCATTCAGCATGACCTCCATTGGTCTACAAAATTACCCAAGATAATGTTTCTAAATTATAATTTATCAACTGAACCTTATTACGAAGTACATTTTTTGCATTACATCTCTATTTAACTATGCACATTTCAGGTTTGTGTTCATTATTTTCCATACTTAACAAATGCAGTATTTTGGTTTCACTCTCGCTCGGGAGTATTCGGCACTGTTCGGAAATGTCCGTTGACAGGTTACATCAAACAAGTAAATAGAATCGTGGGTTACGATACCATGTGAATTCGTTACTATTCTTTTGAACGACGATTCTTTACGATTCTTTTGAACGACGATTCGTTGATACCACGAATCGATTCTTACGATTCTTTATTATTAGTCGTTCGAATGAACGATTCGTTCACGGATCGACCCAAATCTACTGTCTATAGAAAAAGAATAGTCTTCGTGGTTAAGACATATGGCGAAGTGCATCAACATTGATTACAAACGCAGTAATCATAGATTACGAAACGATGGTTAAACAGTAGCCGTGGTTAAAATGTAATTTATGTGCACCATTCATAATCACCGATTACTAAAACTTGGCTAGCTGACACCTCATTTAACCAGAGTAAAGTCTATGATGGTACATTGTTTCTACAAAATGACTAAAGGAAAGCATCCATACCGCTGCAAAGATAATAGTCAACGTCTAAAAACGACTGCGCTCACTATGTTCTACATCGAAATGAACGTATCCTACATTTTCGCATTGCATTTGTTTGCCTTTGGGCGCTGTTATATTTGTGAGTTCCATTTCTTTGTTTTTCAGTACTGTTAGGTTAAAATCGTACAAAATGGAAAATTGAATCCAAAAATGATTATATCCCAATGTTAGGTTAAAGTACCGATAGACTTAATTACTAGATTTAAATGTATTATATAAAAAAGATGGAATATCCATAAAGGAAAAGGATGCAGAAGATTGGTAGGAATGTGTGTACGATCTTGGGCCCCATTTACACCAGGGAATTGTGCATTATCCTAAGATCCATCCATAACCTCTCCTTGTTCAGCCAGTGACATAGAGAAAGAGATACCGGTATTCGAGTATTCCCTCGTAAAATACAGAAAATAACAGTTACATAGAATCGTAATATAAGCAGCCGATCCGTAGGAGAAATGTGATTGTTCTTGTGTTATTTCAAGTAATCCATTTGTAGATTTTGATAAACGAAATCCCTCCTGAAATTTTCTGTCACCTAATTCCTTGTAAGAATTCTCTCTTTCCACTAAAGAACCTTCACGCTCACGCTCTATCCAAGTAATTCAAATACTGCACAATAATAATCGTCTTCGAAATAATCACCTGTGGTTCTGGCCGCCATTTTGCTTTACTTGCTCTGCTAATCGCTGGTTATCTCCTTTAACCGCTCATATTTGGTCGGTTAGAGATTACTGTGGTTAACCTCCTATTTAAGTCGTAACCGAGGTCGATCCACCGTAAAAATGCTTAATCAAGGATTAGGTGACAATTTTAACCGATGGTTACACTAACCGACGTTGATGCTCGTGGGCATAAGACACGCACGAAACTGTCGCCAGAACTCAATGAATCTTCAGTCCATTGGTTACGTCTGCACTGAGGACTGTAAACGAAGCCCTAATGCACATCTTTCTTGTGCACTATGTGGAGTTAAGCCCAAGGAGGTCAGATGCTATCATAGCGAACTGCTGCGGTCAAACACGCCACTGTATTACGCTAAAAGCGTGGGCGAGACAACTGCTTTTTATTTCGAGAATGCCGGCATTCCATATAATTAAACGCAGTTCCATGGCCTACATTAACAATTAAAAGTGGTTGGAATCCGCTCAGAGTTGTAACAGTAGCGTGACATAATAAAATTAGGTTCTTAAACAACACGAGCTTGGGAGTATTCACTACACAGTTGCTAGATTTACATCGCTAAAAATTCGTACTGAGTTGCACCAATTTCGTCAACATAATCCTTTTAGTTCATGTTCAAACATCACTCCTTTTAAATTTTATTTATACGAGGTACAGTGCTTAGCATGTTTGAAATTATGTTTTGAATGCGCGAGAGACTGTTTCAGGATTTAAAGAATGATATGAATTATTGCTGTTGATCGATCAAAATATTTAATCGATTAACTATTTGAATTTAATCGAATAATTGATAGATTAATCGAGTTTTGATCAGCCGTGGGACTGAAGCCGGATGGTCTATGGCGAGTCCTTGGCATCGACTCCTTTGATCGATCCAAAGCTTTTCAGAAAAATAGTAGTCTTCAGTGAAATGTCAATTTTCCTACATTATTTTCCTATTTTCCAAAATCCATCTTTCTTCTTCTATGGCGAGTCCTCGGCATCACTTCATTTCACCCCTTTGATTTGATTACCTGGTTGGGTTTTTCCGAGGTTTTCCCCAAACCAAAAGGCAAATGCCGGGTAATATTTTGGCGAATCCTCGGACCTCACCTCATCTCACTACATCTCGCCAAAATATTGTAAAAAATTGCACAAAATCGTAAAAATTGTAGAAAATTACTGAATTGTAAAACTATAAAAATTTGTAAAAATTGTAATTGTAATATTGTAAAATTTTGACTTGTTCCACATCTTAAAGCTTCATTCCTCATGTAAGATTATGGAATAAAATAAATGAATGAAATGTTTTAATATACTGTAATACACAGTTATTGTTAAATTTAACTTGTGTTCGGTGATAAGCATAAGTATTAAATGTTGTATATCTGTATATATTGTATCGTTATAATTACAAAACTATTATAATTACTAACATATTTATTATGAGGCATATAATTTATTGTGTCAATTTCTCCGGGAATTTTTTAGACAAACGTAAATAACAAAAAAGTATGAAGACTCACCTAGTTAATACTGCTTCATCCATGATTTTAAACATGTGAGTGCATTCACATGCTCAGAATTAAGTGCCGCTCTATGTTTAGTAACAATGTTTCCTGCATCACTAAACACGAAAAAACTTTTTTTTCTATCTAGCACTTCTCCACGATCGTTCAATCTTAATCCAAACGTTTAACCGAATTTACCTCCCAAATTCTCATATGACATAATGGAGTTTACATTTTTCACAAACCACAGAAAACTGATTTTTTTTCTTTATCAAACTAAACACACAACCTTCATATACAAACTCAGTACAGAAACTGCAACTGCAAAAGTACAGCGGTCGAAACAGAAGACTGGCCCCTATTGTAATGGAATTACCAGATTTTAAAAAGAGAAGAAGATAGTTACTCTCTCACTTGCATACAGCATAGACATGGCTGTTTTATAATGGATGAGGGGGATGAATCCCAGAAAAGTATGTATTTCATATGCTAGGAAGATGAGCTGACAACAAGGTGGAAGTTTTCTTGGAAAACCATAAAACTTAATAAGGATTTCGCATTGTGTTTTAACTTTCAATGGAGGTAGACTAGATCATTGTCCTCATATCACCATCTCTTTCTGAAGTGTTTGTGCAAAGATTTTCTCTACGCTACCTAGTTTACAGTTATAAAATAGCAGTACTATTGTGCTTTTAAATAAGCAATTTCCGAGAGAGAAATATTGTCGGAATTTTTAGTATGAGTTTGTATTAACAAAATAATTAATATCAACTACAACCGATTAAGTTTAACCGACTGGATTGTTCGATTAAATATTTTGATCGATTAATATTACAGCAGAAATTGATCCATTAATCGATTAAATCCCAAAACACTAATATAAATATCACATCTTCAACCGGAAGTAACACTGGAGAGTTTCTGTTGCTTTACGAGGCTTCAGGAGGACATTATTCAGAAGGATAGAAAAATGGAGGATTCGGTTTCACATACGTGCGATTTGGAGAGCTTAAAATTGACTAGAAATGACAGATTTTCAAGGACGTTGTAAGACTTCAGCAAGTTTTTATTCGGAAAGTAAATAAATTAGGGCATCCGCTTTCATAGATTTATAATTTGTAGACTTTAAAATGGACTTAGAATAACAGATTTTCAAGAGCGTTAGATATCTTCAGCAGGTCTATCTTCGAAAGGGAAGTGAATTAGAGGATCCAGTTTAATAGATTTACGACTTTAAGGAGTTTAAAACCGACTTGAGAACGTCAGATTTTCAAGTGCGTTGCAAGGTTACTTTCAATTAAAGTGTCTTTTTCTCCCTTATGTGGTATGGTAGGATATCAAAGTTTAATCGTTTTTACGTTGTTATAGCAACCTCATACACTGTATTTGTGCGAGATCGTGCGTATTTGCTTGGTTTCCGCACAAAACTAATACGCGGAAAGTCTAAAATTCCACATTCAGTATTCCCAACCTAACACACATAACAATTTCCCTCTTCTTACCGCTTAAGTGACATATTGATTTTACTGCTTTAGGCTTTTAACATATTATTTTTAGAGACGTTCAATATAGTAATAATTATAAATTGGAAACTTACCACTGCAGTTTCACCTAAATTGCACTGTTAATTATTGTTTTTAAATATTTGCAAACATTAAGTAAACTCTACAACTCCACTAAAGTTACTGCATTCGTGATGCAAGTAACATTAAGGAAGCCGTGAAAAAATCAACACATCAACTTGCCGATGTTATTACTGCAATATGTTATATAAATAATATTGTTAAAATATTAAAATGAAAAATAAATCATTACATAACCTTACCGTTTGTTTTAAGTTCGCATTTATATATTATTTTAATGTACCGAAGTACATATGATATTTCCATGCAGATATTCTGAGTCATCATACGATGAAAGAGTAATGGAACGGAGAAAAATTCTCTCCGGCGCCGGGATTTGAACCCGGGTTTTCAGCTCTACGTGCTGACGCTTTATCCACTAAGCCACACCGGATTCCACTCCGGCGTCTGAAGGACTTCGGTCCTAGGTTCGTAGATATCTATGACGTAGTGCAGAGGGCGGCCACTAGAGGGAACCCAAGAGTTGGAACTTAAAACTGAGACGATTCTTCCGACGCCGGGGTAGAATCCGGTGTGGCTTAGTGGATAAAGCGTCAGCACGTAGAGCTGAAAACCCGGGTTCAAATCCCGGCGCCGGAGAGAATTTTTCTCCGTTCCATTACTCTTTCTTCGCATTTATAGCCAAACCAAAAATAAGGAATACCTTTTAAAACTTCAGAAAAAAGATAAATCTTTTCATTAATCCCCAAAACTAATATTTTAAATAAACTACTGGGGGGAAAAAAGACAGATGTACAGAATATCACAGCCTGCTGGAGTATAGTAAACACAGAAAACATTTTAAAGCAACAATGTTGAAGATTAATATTTTTGTTTTGCAAATTTGCCGTCAATGAACAGAAACCAAGATGGAGATTTCATTGCAATTAATTAGAAATTCCTCTTTTAGGTATGTAATAAACGATCTTCGCGCAAAATAATGTACGATACATGAGCGTATGTTTTCTTTCAATTCTCGGAAATTAAAAAATTTCAACTACGTTTCGCTTTTTCAAACTTTCCCTAGAACATGAAAACTTCAACATACCGCTCTTGTAACGCATATTACTATTACATCTGTTGTAACTGAAACAGTAAGATGTTTTGTAATCGCTTTGTGAAGCGAAACAACAAACAAAAGAAAAACGTACTAACGTACACCAGTAAGATAAAATACAACAACACATGAATGCAGATTTATAGCCCAGATACACGGTTTCGATCACGATCCTGGATGATGCTCAGAGCAGTTTAGTAGCTGTCATAAGTTTCCATGGAAATAAGGCGGAAAAAAAAAAAAAGACGAACGTCGCGTTGTCGTAAAAAGCAACACTCAACGAGGAAACGACCTACATTCGAACGATGTCATGGAGATATGAAAACAAAAGAGCGCACTCTGAAAAGAGAAACAAAACCATTAATGAAACGTTGTCTCGTGGAAGCGAGCATCTTAACGAAAGCTGACACATAGTTGCTGGTACTTGCTACAGCAGGCATCACAGCTTATAATCCGTGACTGGAAGCAGTCCTTTCTTAACACCGGATCAGATGCTTATTTCATTAAGAACATCTGAGTACGAAGGTTAGGCGCACTTGTAGAGTGTCGGATTTCTAAGCTACAAAGCGTAGTTGAAATGCAAGTGAAATTTTAAGTTGTCGAATAATGTCTTTTAACAGATATTTTCAGAGATCTTCGTTTTATCTGCCACGTTTTAAGGGTATATGTACGTGAACGACTACAAATATTATCAGTAAATGCAGGCTCTAAATTTCTAAAATTTTATAAAGAAATGAACTCACAGTTGGAAAAAAATTACAAGGTACACAACAAGACTTATTAGAACTTAAATATCCGATAAAAGTATAAGAAAAGGTTACTAATAATATTTTTTAGAATTCACTTTTTACTTTAAATTAAATTTTCAAAAATTTGAAAATTTTAACACATTATTTCCAACTCCAGAACCATTAGTGATAAAATTCTGAAATTTTGTACACTGATTTAACATGCATTTATGCAAAAGGTAGACTACAATAATGCCCATTTCTTTGAAAATAGAAAAATTAGGCCACAAAACTTTATGTAAATTTTAATATATTTTATATAGGACAAATAAAAAATTAATTGTATTAAAATAAACAACCCTACATGTCTGAGAGTAGTTTACTTTTCAGAAATAAGTGTTTATTACATGCAGGAAAAATATTAAAGATGTCAGAGAGACCACAACAATGTAATGGTTATCAAATGATGTAACTCCAGAATTTTTTTTTTTCATACTCTGATAAAACTGGTTTGAAAAATATTATTAACAATCTTTTTTTATACTTTTATCAGATATTTAAGTTCTAATAAGTCTTGTCGTGGTACCTTGTAATTTTTGTTCAATTGTGAGTTCATATTCTTATAAAATTTTAGAAATTTAGAGCCTGCATTTTCTGATAATATTTGTGGTCGTTCACTTACATATACCCTTAATAATACTAGTGGCTTGTGCAGCAAATGCTGCAAACTAAGTTCATTAGACGTTCAAATAAATATTTTTCAGATTTATTTTCAATGAAGAATACCAGACATTCTGAAAGTTATTTTCTTCCATAATAATGAAACATATCCCTCTGAATGATTTTTTTAATGCCAAATACTTTTTCTTGAACCTATCCACCTTCAGTTTTTTACTTTGAACGCAAAAACGCAAGTAACAATGTCAGGACGATCAGTGGGTTTTCATGTGGGAGTAAAGTAGTAGCTATTTCAGGTCATTGTGGATTGTAAGTAAAAGTTAAAATGTCAGGTTTGCTATGCTTTCGAACAATAGACATAGCATTTTTGTATGGCTGCTGCATGTTTCGTAAACTACCTTGAAATGTAGAGGGTAAATTCATTTTATCCTGCTAAGAGATCTTGCTGAAATGATCGGGAGATTACAAAATATTGTAGGCCTCATATTTTATCAGTAAGTAATACTTTTTGGTCTTTCCTTAGGAACTCTAATTTTTGCGCTCCCTCGAGCCAATAGTGAAGAGAATCACGCACCACCACACCGCCATTAAATATTTGAAAAAGATCCAACACCACTTGATTAATAACTATAAAAATATTTGATTTTTAATAACATTATTATCTTGCGTAAGTTTTATAGTTTTCAATAACATATACTACTGGTGTTCATTTCAATGTGCGTCATGTCACTGTTGTGAGTCAGCGATTTGAAGCGAGTTTCAGCTTTCATGTCAGAGAAGCTGCCTATTAATAAGGCGTTCAATCTGAACTTGAGAGGGTGTACGTTAATACTTGAACGTCGTAGCAACAGATGGCGGTCTGAAAAGTTAGATTAGATTAGATTAGATTAGATTTATTTATTTAACCTGGTAGAGATAAGGCCGTCAGGCCTTCTCTGCCCCTCTACCAGGGGATTACAACTATAACATGAACAATAAGATTACAATTAATATTAAATTTACAATTACAATTACAATAAAAATTAAAGTACGACAAGAATACCTGATTAATGAAAGCTAGACATTTTATCATAGAAGTTAAGAACAAAGAATATTTTTGTATTTACTAAATTACAAATTAAACCTACAATAACAAAATTCTATAGTGATGAAATTACCGGATATTGAGATATTTTGTGGTAGATTAAAAGAACTATTTACAAGAAACCATGTCTGAACGAGTCTCAATTACTGACCAAGTGCCTAGTAAGTTTGCGTTTGAATTGAATTTTATTTCGACAGTCCCTGATGCTAGCAGGTAACGAATTCCAGAGTCTTGGCAGGGCTATTGTGAAAGAGGATGAGTATGAGGAGGTGCGATGGGATGGTATTGTTAGTATTGTTTCATGGCGAGAGCGTGTGTTCAGATTGTGGTGGGAAGAAAGGTAAGTGAAGCGAGACGACAGGTACGAAGGAATAGAAGAGTTCAAGATTTCGAAGAGAAAGAGAAGTGAATGTAAATTTCTTTTCTTATCTAGCTTAAGCCAACCTATTGCTTCCAGGGATGGGGTAATATGATCATATTTACGAACATTGCTTACAAAACGTACACACAAATTATGAGCACGTTGAAGTTTCATTTTGTTGTCGCTGGAAAGCATAGTCGAAATAGGGAAATACAAGGGTCTGCACAAGGGACTTTTTTAAGCAAGAGGGAAGATGAACATTTATCCTTTTTAGCACATAGATAATAGAATATACTTTTCTGCAGGTTTCTGTGATTTGCATATCCCAGTTGAGATTATTATCCATGTGAATGCCAAGATTTTTTAACGAAGAACTGAAAGGGATATGCACTGTACTTACTTTAACGGGGGAAATGTCGAGTTGCTTTACAGCGTCGGTTTGCCGTTTGTGTCCTAATATGATTGCTTGTGTCTTTCCAGGATTGATATTAAGATGGAATTTCTTTGTCCATGTCACAATCGAGTCAATGTCTGTGTGCTACCATAACCTCTTTCGAACTGTGTTTTGCGCGGGCAAGTCGTACCCAGGTTGTTATCATCGGTTGCGTACGGCAACATTCCGCAACACAAATCAAATGCTCCGTGTTCATGTTGACCATCGAAGTTAATGTCAACAAATACGTAAGTAATCGTTTTAACCTTCTCCCCATATCCCGACAGTAAGAAAAAACTCATCTCAGTACGTGTTTCCAAACAGTTCACATTCCTGCCACTAAAGGCGTTACCGTACGTATCGGCAAGTACTCTTCAGAATGAACGCCGTACTTGCTAGGCAACTTCTCTGGCGGAAGTGTAGAAAGATTGAATTCTCTAGGCTCATCGACTAGCCACATGACGGCATACAGCGAGCCATGACACACTTTGACTGAACACGCAGTATATAGCCGCCACTCAGTAAATTATATACATCAAGATCTAATTTAAGATATTCTCTACATCTACTTATATAACCCCAAAACATTTCACTTTCATATCATCAATATAGCATTAATAGTATAATTAATGAAAAATAGTCACAGCATGGTATTAACTATAATAATATTTCATTTCTAATGGTAATATTGTCATCAAACCACCTCAAGTTTTGTAGTTTTTAATATCCAATACACAGCTACAATCAGAAAATTACACACCACAGAATCAGACCTGTAAATTAATTTTAGTCTTGAAATTTTTAATAACCAATTTAATTTGAGCTCTAAATATGACAGCAATCTTGCAGATCATGGCCTTCGTGTAATATTATTTACTGTAGTGTGTGTTTTGTTTTATTCTGAAATGCAATTAGTTAGTGACGACAGATGGATTTTAGAAAATAGGTCAATTATGTTGAAAAATTTACATTTCACTCAAAACTAATATTTTTCTGAAAAACTTTGGGTTCCAAGCTTCAGAATGAGGGGTCATTTATTACAATTTGGTCAGTTGTTTTCCCGTAATTTCCATTACCAGTTCAAATTTATATATATATATAATTATTCCATTGATTTATAATAGAGAATTATATCTATCGCCAATACAGTAATAGCGGAAAAGATTTTACAGTTACATTTCCTCCCACATGACAGGGACACACCGGACCGCAGAATACGTCACCCAGTTTCGGGAATGAAACTACAGTTGTGTTGGTTTGAATGTTTTATTTTTGTTTCGGTTTACAAATGAAGATTGTGGATCTATGATAAGATAAGTAATTAATGAATGAAATGCAATATATTATTTTCTGTTCATATGAAGCGACGTTTCAAAATTGGATATATAACTGTAGAAAGGTACGAAGTGTCAAATTTATGAACAGTGTTTTATTAATAAATTACATTCGCTCTTGAACAATTTTAAGAATATATTTTTTAGTATTGAAGGAGTCTATAATCGTACCTATTTTTAAGAAGGGGGACAAGACTAGCTGTAGTAACTTGCCAGGAATATCACTTTTGTTGACGTCGTACAAAATTTTGTCGAATATTCTTTTGAGAAGATTAACTCCATATGTAGATAAAATTATTGGGTATCATCAGTGTGGTTTTAGGCGTAATAGATCGACTATTGATCAGATTTTTGTATTTGACAGATATTGGACAAAAAATGGGAGTATAAGGGTACAGTGCATCAGTTATTCATAGATTTCAAAAAGGCATAGGCCTATGACTCGATTAAGAGAGAAGATTTATATGATGTTCTTATTGAATTTGCTATTCCCAAGAAACTAGTTCGATTAATTAAAATATGTCTTAGTGAAACTTATAGCAGAGTCCGTATAGGGCAGTTTCTATCTGATGCTTTTCCAATTCACTGTGGGCTAAAGCAGGGAGATGCACTATCACCTTTGCTTTTTAACTTCGCTCTAGAATATGCCATTAGGAAAGTTCAGGATAACACAGAGGGTTTGGAATTGAACGGGTTACATCAGCTTCTTGTCTATGCGGATGACGTGAATATGTTAGGAGAAAATACACAAACGATTAGGGAAAACGCTAAAATTCTACTTGAAGCAAGTAAAGCGATAGGGTTGGAAGTAAACCCCGGGAAGTCTAAGTATATGATTATGTCTCGTGAGGAGAATTTGTATGAAATGGAAATATAAAAATTGGAGATTTATCCTTCGAAGAGGTGGAAAAATTCAAATATCTTGGAGCAACAGTAATAAATATAAATGACACTCGGGAGGAAATTAAACGCAGAATAAATATTGGAAAGACCTGTTATTATTCGGTTGAGAAGCTTTTGTCATCTAGTCTGCTGTCAAAAAATCTGAAAGTTAGAATTTATAAAAACAGTTATATTACCGGTTGTTCTGTATGGTTGTGAAACTTGGACTCTCACTTTGAGAGAGGAACACAGATTAAGGGTGTTTGAGAATAAGGGTCTTAAGAAAATATTTGGGGCTAAGAGGGATGAAGTTACAGGAGAATGGAGAAAGTTACACAACGCAGAGCTGCACGCATTGTATACTTCACCTGACATAATTAGGAACATTAAATCCAGACGTTTGAGATGGGCAGGGCATGTAGCACGTATGGGCGAATCCAGAAATGCATATAGAGTGTTAATTGGGAGGCCGGAGGGAAGAAGACCTTTAGGGAGGCCGAGACGTAGATGGGAAGATAATATTAAAATGGATTTGAGGGAGGTGGGATATGATGATAGAGACTGGATTAATGTTGCTCAGGATAGGGACCAATGGAGGGCTAATGTGAGGGCGGCAATGAACCTCCGAGTTCCTTAAAAGCCAGTATGTAAGTAAGTAAATAAGTATTTTTTAGCATTGAATTCAAATTACATATGACATCGTTTCACCATTCTTTAGCAACAGTTTGATGATACTACTAAAATTAACACACTGCGAGACAAACAAACTTCACAATTTATTAAAGGTGTTAAGTCCCATAAACATTTCGTAGGTACTATGATCCATTTATTATCCACAGATCTACAAATAGTATTCCTAATTTTTTTGTTAGTCTAATAGGTAATCATGGCCTCAAATATTACTTATTTTCATCTGACATAGAACTCAGTCAGAAGTCGATTTATTCACAAAGCGCAATGTCTATTCCATGCGTGTTTGCATTGGTATAACAATTGAGCTGCATGCATGGGAGGTTCAAACTTTGCTTGACGAAAGTATTTCCTAACAGGTGGATCGGTAGCGCAGATAAAATTGCTTGGCCGTCACGATCTCCAGACTTAACTCCCATGGATTTCTTTTTAAGGAGATTTGTTAAGGATCGTGTGATTACAGATAAACCTCGCACCAATCCAAGAATTAATGTAAAGGGTTGTACACACGATACAGATGGTTATTTCTGAAATGCTCTCGAAAGTTCAAGAGAAGATAGTCCGTCGCTTGCGTTTGTGAATTCCTCGGGGTGGAAGGCATGCTTAGAACTGTGAACCATAGTTGTGTAAGTCTAAATTCATTGCATTTATCGTAATTTGTGGTAATTATACATTAACCCTAAGTTTTAAATTTCATAGCGATAGTTTTATTCAGCTCTACATAGAAAAGTGGAACTTCTGGCGGGCAAACACATAACCAAATCGAGTGTACCACACCGGGTAAGGTTTTTACTTACTTACTTACAAATGGCTTTTAAGGAACTCGGAGGTTCATTGTCGCCCTCACATAAGCCCGCCATCGGTCCCTATCCTGAGCAAGATTAATCCAGTCTCTATCATCATATCCCATCTCCCTCAAATCCATTTTAATATTATCCTCCCATCTACGTCTCGGCCTTCCCAATGGTCTTTTTCCCTCCGGTCTTCCAACTAACACTATATGCATTTCTGGATTCGCCCATACGTACTACATGTCCTGCCCATCTCAAACGCCTGGATTTAATGTTCCTAATTATGTCAGGTGCTTTGTGTAACTTTTTATATTCTCCTGTAACTTCATCCCTCTTTCAAGCAAACGTTCTGATGGGGGCAGATAAAAAAGTTAATTTTTTTTCTTCCACCATGTTAATAATGTCAAAAGTAGTGCTTATACAAATTTTGGCCACTCGACCTCAATTACGAGGCCGTCCAGAAAGTGATTTTCCCTGGGGCCGTTTATAGAAAAAAACACAATTGCATAGAAATATTTATTGAAACAGATACAGCAATTGTTGCGCTATTTGTCAACATATCCTCCACTGGAATTGAGACATTTGTCATACCATAGGATCAATTTTTGTGTCGTTGAAGTCAGCCGCTTCAGATCTGAACCAGCGTTTGATTGCGTCTGCACTTGTCTCTGTCGATCCCATGATATGAGAAATGTCTCAATTCCGATGGAAAATATGTTGAAAAACAATTGCTGTGTCCGTTCCAATAAATTTGTCCAATAAAATTGTGTTTTTTTCCTGACACCTGACGAACTTATTTTTTACGGCCCTCGTAATTGCGGTAGAGTGGCGAAAATTTGTGTAAGCACTTCTTTTGACATTATTAACTTAGTGAAAAAAGTAAATTTTTTATCTGCCTCCATCAGAACATTTGCTTGTTAGCCCCAAATACTTTCCTAACAACCTTATTCTCAAACACCCTTAATCTCTGGTCCTCTCTGAAAGTGAGAGTCCAAGTTTCACAACCATACAGAACAACCGGTAATATAACTGTTTTATAAATTCTAACTTTCAGATTTTTTGACAAAAGACTAGATGACAAAAGCTTCTCAACCGAATAATAACAGGCTTTTCCCATATTTTTTCTGCGTTTAATTTCCTCCCGAGTGTCATTTATATTTGTTACTGTTGCTCCAAGATATTTTAATTTTTCAACCTCTTCGAAGGATAAATCTCCAACTTTGATGTTTCCATTTCGTACAATATCCGGGTAAGGTTCTTATTAACAGAAATGTACAACGCACCCAAAAGTCATAAAAATTAATCAAATTTTCGCGTGATCAGTTATTTATGAAATGACCTGTATACGTTTCAGCAAGGAAAATGTGTCACTCTGCTATGCATATCCCATGACTAATATTGCATATTTGTCAGTATAGTTAAAAAACCGACAAAAATTTGGAAATTTGAAGTGTCAATAAAATAATTGTATTTAAAGCAACAATTGATAAGGAATAAGCTCGGAAATTCATGTAAGATAATTTCGTAAATAATTCTTTAGTTACGGGAAAAATCACTTGCCACACTGTAGTGCCGTGAGTCGACGAGAACGTTATCCGCGAGAGTTGACAATCTCCTTGGCAGGCTGTAGTGCCGACAGGCTAGTGTACAGGTCCCTTGGGTTTGACTAGCCCTGTGTAATACTCATGGGAGTAAATACTCAGTTTCGACGCTTTGGACGGCAATGTAATATAGAAGGCAAACAAGGTGTGAGGGTCGATATTATGGCACCATTGCCCGGGTCTCAGGGGTTTCTGCGTGTGTGTGTGTGTTGGTGTGTATGTGTGTGAGAGTGAACGTGATCGGTTTTATGATGGGGGTAAAGCACTTCTCAAATCTTGGAATACGTTTTCACCTACAGCGTTCTTGTTTAACTTTGGTTAGTACTTTCGTGCTTCTTCGAGAGTTCATTATAGTTTTTTCTTCTTTTGTTACTTACTTGCTTATTTATTTACTTACTGGCTTTTAAGGAACCCGGAGGTTCATTGCCGCCCTCACATCAGCCCGCCATTGGTCTCTATCTTGAGCAAGATTAATCCAGTCTCTACCATCATAGCCCACCTCCCTCAAAGCCATTTTAATATTATCTTCCCATCTACGTCTTGGCCTCCCCAAAAGTCTTTTTCCCTCTGGCCTCCTAACTAACACTCTATATGCATTTCTGGATTCGCCCATACGTGCTACATGTCCTACCCATCCCAAACGTTTGGATTTAATGTTCTTAATTATGTCAGCTGAAGAATACAATGCGTGCAGTTCTGTGTTGTGTAACTTTCTCCATTCTCCTGTAACTTCATCCCTCTTACCCCGAAATATTTTCCTAAGAACCTTTTTCTCAAAAACCCTCAATCTCTGTTCCTCTCTCAAAGTGAGAGTCCAAGTTTCACAACCATACAGAACAACCGGTAATATAACTGTTTTATAAATTCTAACTTTCAGATTTTTTGACAGCAGACTGGATGATAACAGGCATTTCCCATATTTATTTATTTATATTTATTCGGCATTTCCCATATTTATTCCCATATTTCTTCTTTTGTTAAGGGTTAAAAGTTATAAAAGAGTCGGACATGTTAACGACCTACAGCTGAAATTCCTACTTTCCTTATATGGCCTAATTAATAATTAATTTTTCCTGAGTAGTACGAAAATAACTGCACGTCCCTCTTAACTCTTTGCCAGGTGAGGCCACGAACCACGGCCTTCATATATGTTTAATGGCGAAAATGATGCGAGATATGCTTTAATTGTTTTGTTCAATCTTTTGCCATTCATATTTTCTTCAGTTTCTGTGCTTTTCCTTTCGCTTTTCTACGTTAACTTTATTCTCTCTTTTCTTGTTTTGCAATTTCTACCCATCAGTTCTACTTCCTCCATTCATCTCATCTCTCTTCTTTCCGCCGTTCTCTGCCTCTTCCTACTCTCTCCTCACCTTTCCTGTCTGTCCATTTCCGTTTCTTTTGTTCCCTTCCTAATTTGAAGTCCTTTCTTCTCTTCTATTACCTCATCTCTTTCCTCGTTACGTCTATTTACTTTTCATCTTCTCCCAGCTAATCTGTTGCTATAGTCATTCGTGTTTCCTCTTTTTCTGTCACATCATTTTCTTCTTTCGTCTTCTCATTTTATTTTATCGCCTTCTGTTATTCTTATTATTTTGTTTTTATCTTTTCTTGAGTATTCTTCTCATTTTCTTCCTTTGCCTTTAAATTTCAATATTCTGTTATCTCAATTCTGTCTGTCATGTTTTTCTTTCCTTCTGATGCCATATACACTCCCAAGTTGTTTAATTTTCTCCTGTAGTCTCCATTTCTTTATACATCTCATGTTCTTGTCCCTCTATCTTCTATCGTCTTCTATTTTTCTTTTTTCTTCTCTACTCTTCTGCTTTTCTTCTTTCGTCTTCTCCCTTCCTTCTCACGTCTTCTGCTTTCGTTATGTCGACTATCCCTTTCCTTCTGTAGCCTTCTGCTTTCCTTCTGTTGTCTTAATCTTTTCCATTGTCTGTCTTCTTCTTTCCTTATATCATCTTTCCCCTCCTTTTGTAGTCTTTCGATTTCCTTCTGTCGACTTCTGCTTTCCTTCTGTTGTCTTATCTTTTCCATTGTCTGTCTTCTTCTTTCCTTATATCATCTTTCCCCTCCTTTTGTAGTCTTTCGATTTCCTTCTGTAGCCTTCTGCTTTCCTTCTGTTGTCTTATCTTTTCCATTGTCTGTCTTCTCCTTTCCTTATATTATCTTTCCCCTCCTTTTGTAATCTTTCGATTTCCTTCTGTCGACTTCTGCTTTCCTTCCGTAGTATTTCGCCTTTCTTCTGGTGTTTTTCCTTCTGTCTCCTGTGTTCCTTTCTATCTGTAATTTTCTCCTTTTCTTTTATCAACTTCTGTTTTCCTTCCATCGTCTTTCGCTTTCGTTCTGTAGTCTTACCTTATTAAAACAACTTTGAGGGGGTTGGGATATAATGCTAGGGACTGGATTAATCTTGCTCAGGATAGGGACTGATGGCGGACTTATTGAAGAGTGACAATGAACCTCGGGGTTCTCTAAAAGCCATTTGTAAGTAGGGGAGAGTCGGGTAGTATCGGACATCGGGTAATATCGGACAGTGAGTTTCTTTCATCTACCACACGATGATAGTACCTGATTGACATGGTTACGTTTCTGTGATGTCGCATAGAGAAACGTAACCATGTCATTCAGGTACTACCATATGGTGGTAGATGAAAGAAACGCACTGTCCGATACTATCCGACTCTCCCCTAAGTATTACCTTTTGCTGCTATCGTGTTCTCCTTCACTTCTGTCATATTCTCCTTCCGATCTGTCGTCTTCTCCTTCTTTCCTTCTATCGATTTCTGCTCTTCTTCTCTCGTTTTTCACTCTCTTTCTTAGCTTTCGACTTTTCTTCTGTCTTCTCATTTATATCTGTAGTCTTCTTTCTATCTATAGTCGTCTCTATTACTTCTGTAACCTTCGGATTTTCTTCTGTCATTTTCTTTACTTATATAGTCTCATTTTCTTCTGTCGATTTTTTGCTTTTCTTCTGTCGTCTTGTGCTTTCCTTCTGATGTCTTTCTCTTTCTGTAGTCTTCTCTGTTCCTCCCGCAGTTTTGTGTTTTTCTTCTGTAGTCCTCAGCTTTTCTTCTGTAGTCGTCTCCTATCCTGCAGTTTTCTGTTTTTCTTCTGTTTTCTTTCCTTCAGAAGTTTTCTGCTTTCCTTTTATCGTTTTCTCCATTCTTTCTGTTGTCTAGTTTTCTTCTGTCGCTATCTCATTTTCTTCTTTTTTCGTCATTATTTTCTTAGTGGATGATAGGTGATCAGTTATGTGAGGGTTTTATTGCGAACTCTGTTGTTCGGTAAGTTTTCATCAAGTACTTTATTTTCCAGCGCCAGTCTTATTCAACTAAAGTTGATACATTCCCTTTACCAACACCCATCTGCCCCTGAACAGCCTGTTCATTGGAAAGGCGCGTTAAACGAAGAACTACGAATCACAATCCTTTTCCTGTTTGGGCCCATTTGCATGCGTGATTGCATAACTTTGTTGTCACTGTGTGCAAATTGTATTAGCGCGGAATGACGCGCTTGCAATCCGAGCCGCGATCGGTTCCATAAATCAGAGTTCGTGTCCACACTTGGAGGGGAGCTCAGGTGTTAAAATATTTAAGGGTTGCTGCTGGATGCGCAGATTTTATATCCAGCCTTGGATAATTTACGCCCCGGGCTGTCATGTTACTTGCGTTCCGTGAGAAGTCAACTCTATGAATCTCTGAATCGATATGCTGGATGCTGGCTCTTCTTCTTCTTCATCTAGGAACGAGTTATGTTGGAGTAGCTCTTCGCTGAGGCTTCTTAATTGGTAGATTTTTCCGGCTAAATTTTGACTAAATTGGGTTCGATATCCAACAAGGAAGCCATGGTTACAGCATGAGTTAAAAGTACCACCACTTTTGTACTTCAGTGTAAAAACTACGAACAAAATTATTTTTAAACAAAAAAGAAACAAGATAATAAATTTATTCAAGTGCTCAACCATATGATTTATCAAGTTTCAAATTTATTATTTGCTAATACATCTTTAAAAAGATATTCATGAACGTTTTCGCCTGTACGGCATCATCAGATATTAAAAAATTTGATGAAATCTAAACATAAGTCCATTAAGTTGTACACAGTAATATGCATAACAGTGGTTGAATGATTAACCATGAGTTTTATCTAATGAAAAACTTATAATGGAAAAGGATCCAATTTTGAATAATTTGTCTAATTTATTGATTTGTCGAAAAATGAAATGAAATTTATGATTATAAAATGTGAATATTAATACATGTAATTCATGTTACATTTTTTTTAGATGTCACTTATTGTATAAATACAATTGTTAAAATTGATGAAATATAAAATGTAAAATATATAAAATATGTAGCCTACTTTATGTCTATTTAAAACAAATCACATGGTGTTTTGTAAACTATTACTGATGTAGTTAAATTGTGTGTGTTATATGCAATACATTTGTTGGAATAGACATAAAGTATATATTTTACATATTTTATGCTCGACCATGCCGAAATGTAGTAATTATACACCTGGTAGCAGTCCTTTAATGCATGTTATTAAAGTACACCCACTCATTAAAGTACAGGTGTTCAGCCAATGACAACTCAGCTTACAGGTGTTCAGCCAATGACAAGTCACCTTTGTACCGTTATAAAACCGCAAGTATCGATGATTCTCGGATATGCAATCGAAAGAGAATTAGCGAAAAGTCATGGAGGCTGGAAATCCAATACTGTCGCAGAAGGTTATGTTCTGTTACTATAATAATTAGAGTTAATTGTAAATAATATTCAAATAAATTTAATTTGTCATCTCGTTTTTCAATTCTAAATCAATTTTCAGGTTATACCAGAGTAATGTTCATCTTATTCTGTGCCAAGGTCAATGAAATTCGGCCTCGGAAAAAATCAATACTTTCGCGTCTGCGCACATCTCAGAATTCAGGCCAGTTCGCACATAACCATAATTTTGAGTACTTTCAAGTTAGAAATATGGTCGAGCATAAAAAGTCGTATGAAACCTGCCTATAATGGTAATTAAGACGCTCGTATGAAAATTATGAAACTCGCTTGCGCTCGTTTCATAAACAATCATACTTGCGTCTTAATTACTACCATTATAGGCTCGTTGCATAATGTACTATTACATTTTTATGTCATTAATTTTAACAATTTTATTTATACAATAACTGACATCTAACAAAAATGTAATATGAGTTATATCTATTAATATTCACATTTTATAATCATAAATTTCATTTCATTTTTCGGCAAATCAACAAGTTTGACAAATTATTCAAAATTGAACTCTTTTTCATTATAAGTTTTTCATTAGATAAAACTCATGGTTAATCATTCAACCACTGTTATGCATATTACTGTGTACAACTTAATGGACTTATGTTTAGATTTCGTCAAATTTTTTTAATATCTAATGATGCCGTAGAGGCGAAAACGTTCATGAATATCTTTTTCAAGATGTATTAGCAAATAACAAATTTGCAAATTGATAAATCATATGATTGAGCATTTGAATAAATTTATTATCTTGAATAGATTTATCTGAAAATCAAAAATGAATTGTAAAACAAAAAAGAAAAGTCAAGAGCTAAGTACATTGAAATAAACATCGACAGAAAAATTATAAGCTAGAGTGATTTCAGTTCCAGTTCTAGTGACAGTGACACTTTTACTTCGATTCTGAGGGGACTGTAGCAGCCAATCCCCAACTGGACATCGCCAAAGTCTCTGAAGTCCAGCCCGATAAGTACATCATATCAACTACGAACCTTTTAATAGAAAAATAAGAATCTTTAGCGAATCTCTGGAAATAGAAACTAAGGAGGAGACTAGTGAAGTGCTTTATGCGGAGTGTGGCATTGTATGGAGCAGAAACATGAACATCACGACAAAGTGAAGAGAAACAACTAGAAGAATTTGAAATGCGGATATGGAAAAGAATGGATTGTGTGAAACGTAAAGACGAAATAAAAAATGTAGCTGTGCTAGAAAGAGTGGGTGAAGAAGGAACAATCTGAAACTGATGAGAAAGAGGAAAAGGAATTGGTTGGGTCACTGGCTAACAAGCAAACATTTTGATGGGGACAGATAAAAAAGTATTTTTTTTTTCTTGCACCATGTTAATAATGTCAAAAGAAGTGCTTACACAAATTTTGACCACTCGACCGCAATTACGAGGCCGTCCATAAAGTGATTTTCTCTGGGGCCGTTTACAGAGAAAAAATCACAATTGTATGAAAATATTTATTGAAACAGATACAGCAATTGTTACGCTATCTGCCGACATATAGACCATTAGAATTGAGACATTTTTCATGCTATGGGATCAATTTTTGTATCCTTATGTCGTAGAAGTCAGCCGTCTGGGATGGGAACCAGGGTTTGACAGCGGTGTGCACCTCTCTGTCAATCCCATGATATAACAAATGTCTCAATTCCGATTAGGAATATGTTAAAAAATAGCACAACAATTGCTGTGTCTGTTCCAATAAATTTTTCCAATGAAATTGTGTTTTCTTTCTGTTAACGGCCCCTGGCGGATTTTTTTACGGCCCTCGTAATTGCTGTCTAGTGGTCAAAATGTGTATAAGCACTTCTTTGACATTATTAACATGGTGAAAGAAAAAAAAATAACTTTTTTATCTGCCCTTTTCAGAATGTTTGCTTGTAAGAATAAGCTGTCTACTGAAAGGTGCACTGGAAGGAATGGTGAACGGGAGAAAAGTTTGGGGCAAAAGAAAATATCAGATGACAGACGACATTAAGATACTTGGATTGAAAAGTTCGGGGCAAAATAAAATATCAGATGACAGACGACATTAAGATACTTGGATTGTATGCGGAGATTAAGAGAAAGGCAGAAAAGAAGAAAGATTGGAGACTGCTGGGTTTGCAGTGAAGAACCTGTCCTGGGGTAGAAAAGTATAAAATGAATTTAACTATTCTCATGTCATGGAATTGAGACATTTATCATACCACGGAATCGACAGAGAAGTGCAGAGAGCTGTCACACTCTGGTTCCGATCCCAGGCGGCTGACTTCTCGGACACAAAAGTTGATCCCACGGTATGACAAGTGTCTAAATTTCTGTGAGGAATATGTTGAAAAATAGCTTAATAACTGCTGTATCTGGTCCTATAAATCGTTCCGTGAAATTGTGTTTTCTTTCTGTAAACGGCCCCAGAGAAACTTCTTTTTTCACTGCCCTCGTAATTGTGTTCAAGTGACCAAAATTTGTATAAGCACTTCTTTTGACATTATTAACATGGTAGAAGAAACAAAAATTAAATTTTTTACCTGTCCCCATGAGAATGTTTGCTTGTAAGACAATATAGGGGAGAGTCGGGTAGTATCGGACATCGGGTAATATCGGACAGTGGGTTTCTTTCATCTACCACCATATGGTACTACCTGAATGATATGGTTACGTTTCTCTATGCGACATCACAGAAATGTAACCATGTCAATCAGGTACTATCATCGTGTGGTAGATGAAAGAAACTCACTGTCCGATATTACCCGATGTCCGATACTACCCGACTCTCCCCTAGACCTTTGGGGAGGCCGAGACGTAGGTGGGAAGATATTATTAAAATGGATTTGAGGGCGGTGGGATATGATGGTAGAGACTGGATTAATCTTGCTCAGGATAGGGACCAATGGCGGGCTTATGTGAGGGCGGCAATGAACCTCCGGGTTCCTTAAAAGCCAGTAAGTAAGTAAGTAAGTAAGTATTACACTTTTACTACGTCACACTATTTTTGACCATTAAATCGCTACGAAAGGACGTCTTTCAACCATCGTGGCTGCTTATCGCAGAATTTTATCGCGTCCCTAGCATTTGTTTATTTTTATCACTATCCTAGCATTTGTTTCTTTGTTTGCCAACATTTCAAACTGCACTGATCTGGACGTCAAAATTACAAACCACTCCAGTCGATGCACAGCAGTTTCAAATATGACTCTCATTGGCATTCAAGAACAAGAATTAATAAAAGTGTCATAGCTATGCATCTTCCCTGATATCCTATTTGCAAATAAATGAAGAGCACCATTCGGAAATCCTGAATAAGTTGAGGAATACACCATGTACATCAACGAGTGCCACTTCTTTTACGCACATGTCCAATATAACATCAACTGAACAACCAACCACTAAAACATTCGAATTTGAAAATCGTACTTTCAATAATCGTTCCTTTTAAAATTATTCATGTTTCTTTTTTATTTTATTATCGTTAATTAAAACTTTTCTTTTTTATTTTATCATCCCTAATTAAAATTTTTCTAACACTTGTTTATATTATTTAGGTTATGTTATAGCTTCTGCTATATGATATTGTGAATTTTATTAGTAACAACAATGTAACTTATTCGTCACAACAATAATTCCTTTCTACAATTCACCTAAACGCTCTCGTCAACAATTGGATCTTCACTCAACACAGTATTCGTTATAGCACTCCACCGACGACAATGACAATTTACTTGGACTATTACGCACAACAATGAACTGTTAATCTTAACTAATATTTACAAAGCACTATTTACAAATCAGAACTACCAGTTCTCAGTTCACAGTTCTTCTATCTCAGTCACTCGAGTTCACAGTATCTCGAACCACAGACCTTCAGAGACAGTTCACTGTACTCGAACTCGGGTCCCTCCAACTGCGGTCCACTGCACTCGAACTCAGGTCCCTCCAACTGCGGTCCACTGCACTCGAACTCAGGCCTTCGGATGCAGACGCAGATGCGGACGCACACTCGAGTCGAACTCCGGCACACAAGTCTGGCTTGCTTGCTCTGGCTTACTCACTGACTGAATAACTGAAAACTCTGAAACTGCAAACTGCTGTCGTTCCTTCGCGTCCGTAATTTATAACCACAGCGACGTAGCCTCGAAGGTTCCACAGGTCTCTAGAGATGGCACTCCAGAAAAATCCCGAGCCCTCTCCTCTCTACCAGCACCAGATGCGCGCGCACTCTCGCTCCACTCTCTCGCCGCGTTGGCCCCTTTCCCCTCTTCGCCGCGCGCCATCCCAAAGTGCTCCGCGCGATCTTCTCTCTTGCTGGACGCTGGTCGTGAGTTCGAATCTCACGTCGCTGTCACAATATTATGAATAGTCACGTATCAGAGATTGTTTAATATTAGTATTTATTGAAAATCATCTGTCAAGTGACGTTGATTACTGGGATCCGGATAACTGAAGTGGAATGCAACTGTTTTAATAACAGTGAAACTGAATCAACAAAGCCTTCTTGACTAGTAACCGTCCACAGAGTTCAATGAGTGCCAGTTGGAACAACTGATAACAATAAAACAGCTAATCCTAACACACTACTGCCATTTAGCGTAATATTTATAATGTTGAGATAGTACAATAATACATTTGAAGACAGTTGTATTTTAGTAAGTCAAGTAATATTTTATTGTATTGGAGTACTTCGTTACTTCTAATCTTTATATACTTTCTTCTAATCGTGTAATAGTCAATTAAATCCCACTCGACTTGTGATTTTCTCTAGATAAATCAAAACCTCTAGTGAGATTACTGTTGATAACAAAGTAGATCATAGCTTTTCTTTTTTAAGTAAAAAAAAATTGTTTAATTTCTTTATAAATTAAAGGTTTTCTGTCGACGTGATATGAATTGAAGTATTTTGATTGTCTCCCCCTCCCTGTTACAAACTTTTTGAGTGCTTTTCTGGTGCTCTATAACATTTTAAAATCGTTTGATGTAATACGGAGTATTATCGTGTTATTCCTTGACGCATTCTGATGTTTCAGCGGAGAGATTCCGCTCTCGGCCACGAGATCGCGTTGCTGTGCTCAACGATGCGCGAAATTTATGATGGATCGTGACAGGACTCTCTGGGTTCGTTTCTCGAGTGTCCTTATCGAGCAGGTGACCCTCTTCCCCTCTCACATTTTTAACGTGCCTCGCAGAGCGTTTGGCTTTTCCGTTTTATCATACCGCGATTACGAGAATCCAGTTTTTTGTTGAAGAGGAAAGTTTTGTCGTGGAAAAATTTCCACGTCCAACTTGGTTGTAGTTATGTTAGCAAAATCTGAAAGTGATTTCCGTAAGTTTATTTATAAGTTTCACAGTAATCCTAAAACTTCTGTATGTAGCACGTCTCTAATGAAGATGTAATTGACTTGGTGAAAGTTTCCCGTTAGCTATGTTTTCTAATATTATAGTAGAGTGTTTTACCTGTAGTGAAAACTATGCTAATTTCATTGCAAGGTTTATCTTCATATTCTTTTAATTTAATACGAAATTATAACAACGGAAAAGTGAAGTTATGAAACTTTCACATATTTTACAGAAAACACACTTATTAGATCCACTCTTTTGTTTATCGAGTCTGTAACAACGCTACAGCGGCATTAATGAAAACTATTTCGAGGAAATTGCAAATTCTTACGTGAATTCTTGTTACAAGAAGATAATATCGTTTAGAAAGGGAAATTAATCGTTTGTATTGTTTTCTGATCTTTAAAGTGTGTATAAAATTATTAAAACACGGAGTAATTTCTTTTCATTCTTAATAATTTAGTAAGAAGTGCCGTATTAATAGAATTGAACAAAAAACCAGCTAAAATACAATTATTTGTCTGCGTATACAAGGTTTTTCAAAAGTAAAATTGATTGCTCATATGTTCGGCTGGAAACTAAGGCTGGTCCATAATAACCCAAAAACGGACACGACAACGAGAACGGAGAAATTTAAAAAATACATACATTTAAATGTGAACGGGAAGCTTGCCGGAGTCCGGGAACGGAAACTTGAAAGTTGGCATGTTTCAACTTTGCCGTTCTCGTTTCCGATCACAGCCTACTAGATTCTTTCTGTTGTCATTATAAAGCTTGTATTAGTACATTTTATAGCTAGGATGCGTGACATAATTTCTTCTTGGTTCATCGTTTCTAAGTAATTAAGAAATTCAGTAGAATCACTTTCAGTATAATATAATATAATATAATATAATATAATATAATGTAATATACTATAATGTAATATAATATAATATAATATAACATAATATAATATAATATAATATAATATAATATAATATAATATAATATAATATAATGTGTATATGTGGCCAGATTGCCACGTGAATTAAATTCTTAAATATTCCATGACACAAATTTTGAAGTTCGTTAACCTATGTTTATGTTGGCTGGCTTGTACTCATGAGACAAGGCCATTGGTCAATTATACACAAATAACAATAAAATTATATTTCCCTTGTTTTCCTTGTATTCCTCTTGTTCTTTTATTATCCCTCTCCTTATATTCCCTTTGTTGCTCTTGTATTCCCATTGTTCACCTAGTGTTCCCATTGTTATCCATGTATTCCCATTGTTCTCCTAGTGTTCCCATTGTTATCCATGTATTCCCATTGTTCTCCTAGTGTTCCCTTTGTTATCCATGTATTCCCATTGTTCTCCTAGTGTTCCCATTGTTATCCATGTATTCCCATTGTTCTCCTAGTGTTCCTATTGTTCTCCTTGTATTCCCATTGTTCTCCTAGTGTTCCCATTGTTATCCATGTATTCCCATTGTTCTCCTAGTGTTCCCATTGTTCTCCTTGTATTCCCATTGTTCTCCTAGTGTTCCCATTGTTATCCATGTATTCCCATTGTTCTCCTAGTGTTCCCATTGTTATCCATATATTCCCATTGTTCTCCTAGTGTTCCCATTGTTATCCATGTATTCCCATTGTTCTCCTAGTGTTCCCATTGTTATCCATGTATTCCCATTGTTCTCCTAGTGTTCCCATTGTTATCCATGTATTCCCATTGTTCTCCTAGTGTTCCAATTGTTATCTATGTATTCCCATTGTTCGCGTAGTGTTCCCATTGTTCTCCTTGTATTCCCATTGTTCTCCTAGTGTTCCCATTGTTCTCCTTGTATTTCCATTGTTCCGTTAGTGTTCCCATTGTTCTCCTTGTATTTCCATTGTTCCGTTAGTGTTCCCATTGTTCTCCTTGTATTTCCATTGTTCCGTTAGTGTTCCCATTGTTCTCCTTGTATTTACATTGTTCCGTTAGTGTTCCCATTGTTCTCCTTGTATTTCCATTGTTCCGTTAGTGTTCCCAATGTTCTCCTAGTGTTCCCATTGTTCTCCTTGTATTTCCATTGTTCCGTTAGTGTTCCCATTGTTCTACTTGTATTTTTATTGTTCCCCTAATTTTCCTATAGTTCTCCTTGTATTTCCATTGTTCCCCTAGTGTTCCCATTGTTCTCTTGTATTTCCATTGTTCCCCTAGTATTCCCATTGTTCTCCTTGTATTCCCATTGTTCTCCTAGTGTTCCCATTGTTCTCCATATATTTCCATTGTTCCGTTAGTGTTCCCATTGTTCTACTTGTATTTTTATTGTTCCCCTAATTTTCCTATAGTTCTCCTTGTATTTCCATTGTTCCCCTAGTATTCCCATTGTTCTCTTGTATTTCCATTGTTCTCCTAGTGTTCCCATTGTTCTTCTTGTATTCTCCTGGGTATATACTTGTCGATTTTTACTAACTACAAATTTCACTATAATGTTCCTGGATTTGAACCAGCGTTTCATACTAAGGACTCTGAAATTTTTAATCGTTCGGCTAAGAGTGCGTGTGTATCACAACGTTAATGGTGCTAATTCAACATTTAGTTGTTGAAAAACGTACTTAATGAACCTCTGAACATGTTCGAGCTTACTCAGACCTTGCATGCAATTTTCACGGAGTTCTTGCTCCATCAACTGGTAGTCGCGTGAGAAGTAGCTGAGATGAAACCCGATTGCACTAACACGAAATTTCATGCACTCCTTCAGCAAATCATCGCGACTTCAGACGACCATGGGCTGTTCTCTTCAATCTCCATCAAGCCACGGCCGGGGTCTGAATCTGATAAAACGGTGAAAGCAACACTATCGGGCGACATGCATTTTTCATTCTCACCCAGTTCATAGTTCGGTGCAAAATGTTTTACGTGGCTGTTCAGATTTATTCAAAACGGAGCTGGGTTACGGAATATCGAAACTTCAAAACGAATATTATATCCATGGAATGGACTTACACATTCGTTTCACAAAAATCAGTTCCTGTATGGAAAAGAAACGTCACTTTAATGTTAAGAAATGTTGCTTTATTAGATACACTATAAATCAGCTTTTTCTAAATGTCGATTATCTTATAAATAATATTCCACTAGATAGAGTATCTTCCGTGAACTTAAGTTTAAATATGAGTCAGAATTTTTCCTTTCGTCAAGACATAATAAATATAACCAATGTTGTTGTTGTTTAGTCAACTGCCCGAAGACATAAGTGACACCAAAAAAATAACATTACTTATGAGGCATCTAAGCCAGGAGATAATCGGATAGGGTGGCTAGTTCCTTTCCCCCCTCCATTGCATACATCGCTGACATCGCTACTGATTACATATTAAACTGATTAGACTTCAGATTTATACAGTTGTTCTTCCTTTGACACATATCGTCAAGTGAGATGTACTGCCTGGTAATACAATGCATGCATATCAGACAGAACCTCAATCAGAGGATATAAATAAATATTAGAAATTTATAAAATAGAGATTTTTTTTATCAAATACTTGCTAATTTTATGGGCCTTTTTTTATAAATATTATTAATGAATACTTTGAAATATTTATGAATTAACGTCTTCTTTTTTTTATAATCTATTTGTATTCTTCTGACACTGATATATATTGTACAGTATTCCGGCAATGGAATGAGTTTGATTTTATTTATACAAAATTGGTTGTGGATTGGAAAGACAGGAGGCTGTTCAGTAATCATTATATGAAACGAGTCAAAGTCAGGATAGGAGAAGGAATGTCTGAAGGAAGTGAAATAGGGGCCGAAGTATAACAAAGATGCCCTTTATCACCTACCGATACTCTTTTCAACATATACTTGGAGAATTTTGTGAAGAACTGTTTTCTGAACATGGTAGGGGTGGTAGTAGGAGGAAGAAGAGTAAAGTGCGTAACATTTGCTGTAGCAGAAGAGGAGATGATACTAAGGGACATGCTACTGGAGCTAAATGACAGCTGTGAGCAGTATGGGATGAAGATAAATGCAAATAAGACGAAGCCCATGGTCATAGGAAGAAAAATAAAGTAAATTTGCGAATACTAAATGAGACAGTATGAACAGTTTCAAATACTTGGGGTGTACTGTAAGCAGTAACATGAGCTGCTGCCAGGAAGTTAAAAGGAGGATAACAATGGCAAAGGAAGATTTTAATAGACAAAGGAGCATCTTCTGCGGACCTCTGTAAAAAGAATTGCTTTGTATGGAGTATGGCATTGTATGAGAAGAAACATGAACATTACGACGGAGTGAAGAGAAGCGAATAGAAGCATTTGAAATGTGGATATGGAGAAGAATGGAACGTATAAAATGGACAGACAGAATAAGAAATGAAGCTGTGTTTGAAAGAGTGTATGAAGAAAGAATGATGCTGAAACTGATCAGGAAGAGAAAAAGGAATTGGTTGGGTCACTGCTGGGAAGAAACTGCCTACTGAAGGATGCACTGGAAGGAATGGTGAACGGAAGAAGAGTTCGGGGTACAAGAAGATATCAGATGATAGACGACATTAAGATATATGGATCATACGCGGAGGCTAAGAAGAAGGCAGAAAATAGGAAATATTGGAGAATTCTGGGTTTGCAGTGAAAGACCTACCCTGGGCCAGATCATTATGTATTTATTTCTTTGGCTATTTATTTACTTACGTAATTAGCAATTTATATATTTATTTTTGTTATTTATATGTACATGAATTAATTTAGTCCTAACTTTTCATCATTGAATGATATTAATAAAATGCTTCTCTTCTCTAATAGAGACACTATAACTTGTCATAAAATCACAGTCTAGTATATACAGTCACGAAGCTCAATACGTAGTAAATATGCATCCATAGATAGTTGCTAACCACCAGTATCGCTAATATCGCCTCATTACAGACAATGCGAAATAGTACCAGCACAGTCGATTGTTCCTAGCACCCTAACAACTCAATATTCGTGAATGTATATGCTAGACAGTAATAAAATATTACCACAGTCTACTATATACAGTCGCGAAGCTCAATATGTAGTAAAAATGCAAACATGGGTAGTTGCCCACCACTAGGATCGCTACTATCGCCTCATCATCGTAGATCTCTCACCTAGCAGACGAGAAAATATGTTACACTTTCGTTGTCGTGTTCTTTTGGAAAAATTAACACCTTCCTTCCATTATTGAAATATTAAATTAATTTATTATTTTAATGAACTATATTAAATTCCACCATAAACTCGAAGATACCTGCAAGAAATAGGTTAATACTATTTTTGTTTGTGCAAAACGAACTGAAATTTACTATAATCGCTTCACTCATTCTAGATTATAGCGATAATTAACTATGAAACCAATAAATATTAATTTGCATTTCTCTTTACAACAATAAGAATGGAAATATGAATTAATGGAGTAACTTACGTGTACCGGTACTTGTAGTGAAGGCTTACGTAGTTAACAAAGTGGGATGAGGTTAAGCAATAATAATCACACCAGAATTGGAAATAAAACGTGATCAATAAATTTTATTGTAACACACTTTTTCTACATCTCTAGTAAAGTAACAAATAAAAATAACAACAAAATTAACAGCTATAATTAAAAACATATCCTTTGAAGAAAAAAGTAGGCCTAAGCAATAATAATCCCACCAGAATTGAAAATAAAACGTAATCAATAAATTTCATTAAAACAGACTTAATTTTTCTACGTCTTTAGTAAAATAACACATAAAAATAATAACAAAATTAATAGCTACAATTAAAAATATATCCTCTGAAAAAAAGTAGACCTAACCTTTATTTCTCTGGAAATTTAGCAGCCTAAGTGACAGAACTTTAACCGGTATCTAATGTCCTTTCGGTTAGACTGAAACATTTCATTGTGAAATTTTAGGATATAATGTATTCTAACAGTCACAAAGAACTATAAAAAGTAAGAGTTTTGTTTCTGCACAGCATTCTTGTGGAAACCCAGGAACCTTTCTGAATCTTTCGGAAATCGGAAAAAGGATAACTCTGGCCTCTTTCTCTTTCTGCTGCTACAATTTATAGCACTACAAACGTCTCCTCCTTGTCCCATATTATTATTATTCCAATTATAGCCATTAACATTTTCATTACAACCAATAACGAACATTTCACAAGCATCAACGTGAAATACGCAACGAGCTAGCACTCGATAGAAATACGACACAGTCCAAAGTCGACCATGGACAGTCTATTGTTTCTAGTTGCTAACCGCTTGGAGCGCTTTATCACGAGATTTGCAAAAAAAACACCTCAAGCTTCGCGACTGTATATAGTAGACTGTGGTGATAAAATATTACATACCGTACTTTGTTCAGTTCCCTTGTACCGGTGAAATAATACGAGTAAAGTTAATAGAAAGTGGTCAAGACATGCCTCCAAATGAAAAGGGAAAGGCTGTGTACATTACGCATAATTAAAACGTAACGTTTGCATCAAAAGCTTCATTTTCGTTTGAAGACGGATTTCTCTGTGGATAAAGGCATGCATCATATCTGTCGTCTCCTCTTCTGCGGTCTCTTAGCGACGAGAACAGTCGAAGAATCACGACTGACGTTGACAAGTGATAGTGTCTCCCGAAGTTTAAGCTAGTGCAGCATTGGATCTGAGTTTGGTGTTTTTGTGCGCGATATTTATAACGTATATTTTAATAATTTGTTATATATTTGCGGAAAAGTGTATTTCTTGTTCTACACTGTGTCTAGTGAACTTCTTAAAAGCATAGCAGTGTTTTAGGGAAGATTTCGAACTGGATTTGTAACAGCGAACACTTTTGAATGATACAGGTACATTTTTTACCCTTGTCTATGGCGGAGTCTACCGTTGATGAAGGTTAGTACAGGTTGACAGTGAGTTTACTTCTCTCTCTCTGAAGTGCTATTGGGGATTTTAATATAAGTAAGAGTGGTGGGCCAATTTTCGATATCGTCCCACACCACACAAGGGACTGACTTCTGATTTGTTTCTTTATGGGTTAGATGAGCTAAATGAGGGAGTAGCTAAGTGACATTAAGTCGAGGTATTTGAGAAGGTTAGTGGGTTAGTTGGGGTGATTATTTAAGTGTTATGATGCCGAGGAATTGTGTAGTTCAAATCTCAGTCCCCCTCGCGTATGTGGTACCAAAGAGGTTACGTCCAATTTCGGCTTCCCCTTCAACATTTTCTAGAGCTCCTTCAGTGGAGCAGCGTAACACGGAGTGAGACTAGTGGCCAACAGGCTTGGAGCTCACATAGCTAGTTTTGTACAGCCCCCAACCCCTTGCAAGGACGCGTTTTGCGTACCTTTTAAATTTGTCCTCCCAATTCTCTTTCGAATTTTCGATTGAATTGTGTAGTGTGGGGAGATAGCGAAGTTTCAACCAATTGGCAATGGTAAAGGGTTCTGATCTGTTGTTGTTATCATGTATTTCATTTCTTCATGCACTACCTGATGGATCACATGCGTTACGGTGAGTCCATTACAAGTGGAGGGGAAGCGGTCATTCTAATATTGCCGACGAAATGTTATGTTCAACTGGTATCGCTTTTTATGTGTACATTACGATATCAAGCAATATGGGTCTATATTGACCCATAGGTACCAGTTGAGGGTTAAGAGGAATGTTTCTATGAGTAATGGAATATGTTTCTAAAATGTTAAATTTGAAAGAAACGGTCAAGTTTCGGTCCCCTATGGCCACTTCCAACAGACTCCTAACGAATATTCACACGTTTATCACTGGGATTGTGGCGCTGGAAATCAATTTAGAACACATTTAAATTTTTATTGTACAATATAAATGCAATTATCACTACAATGACAGAATAATTCCTGCAGTTAACACAGAAACAACTTCGGAACCGTAATTAACAGTCATAGTTTCACTTCACTTCCACTAGATGACTCTTGAGTTCCAGCAGACGCGTAGCAGGGATGCCAATATCGGCAAACGAAATGAAACTGTGAGGAATGTTACAACAGGTGTCCTAACGTTAGGAATGTTACAATAGATGTGTAGCACGTTAGGTTAGGTTAGGTGTGTAAGATAATATGAATGGTTACCACAGTTGGCGACACTGCAATCATTCTCCCACTCCACCTCAAATAACGTCACAACGACGGAATGTGGCCGCCTTCTTCCTTCAAGTACGATGATTTTCGTATATAAGTAAGGAACCTATTTAGGGCGGGTCGGATGGGACCACAGCTCTCCCAGCGATCACATCGAGTTTCTACTACTCCACACTACAAAACTAAGGTATTTTCAGTGTTTGTTTTTAATTCCCAGTACTGGCAATACATGACTGAAGCTTCACCAAAGCAACTAGCGCACAGGTAGTCCTGGCGATTTCGGAAGTGAAAATCGTTGAATTTACTTCACTATCCATATTTTACTACAGATTTACTCCGCATTAGTACAAGCTATATTACAAATACTGTATTATAGGATGGGGTAGTGCTTTCTGTACCTCCCTCCTGCCAGTAACACTGCTACAGAAACGAATAATATAAATATATTTTAATAAACCTCTTGATTATCCTCAGATCTGTTGTTTTCTGAATTCAAAGTAATGATTAGGGACCGGATTTTTGTGTAATATCAGGGTGTGAAATATGTACTGTACATATTTATGTAAGAAAAATAAGCTGAATATGTACATGTAAAATCATGACAATATTTAATATCAATATCTGGCAGGTATAGGATAGGTAAGACTCTCCAGTTGTTATTTCATAGAGCACACGACTTTTTTTACCGCACACTTGACACATTGCAATTTTTCCATCTGTAGTGAAACCTTCGTCCATCGCAATCCATGATTTTATTTTTGTCGTTAGAATTGAATATACAGGGGCCATTTTAGTTAGTTAAAAGCAGTAGATAAACTCACTTGCACTTTATACTGTAAGTACTAGAACTAGAGAACTGAGTGAAATGAATGACACAACAGTACTGCAAGCACTGTTTCGCTTTACTGGATTAGGAGAAAATAAGAGGAGATGTGGGACACATGCATTTTAGCTGCTCCCTGTAAGAAACAAAGTACCTACTAAAACCTCAAACTATAGGCATTTACAATCTGTTGTTTGCCTGGAAGTAAGGACGTTATGTTTCGTGCCGAAATATATATTTTCTTGGGTACGTAAAAAGGCTTTTTAAATCTGTGTATTTCAAATTGTAAACTTCCCTAGCTGAAGGTTTTTTTTTTTTTTTTTTTTTTTTTTTTTTTTTTCCTTTTAGAGAAGTAAAAATGAATAAACCCCCTAAATATGTAGATTTATGTAATCAAGCCATAATATGTAATGTGGGGTAAATATGTAAAAATATGTAGTATCAAATTTTAATATATTAATGGTAATTACAAGATTCCCGAAGATTTGTTATTTATATACAGTTAGGTTGAAAGGAATATAATATGTAAATTACATAAAAATCCGGTCCCTAGTAATGATATCCATCAAATTTATAGTAATATCTTATTGAATTTCGTACACAAAAACCGTAATATGTTTAATTTGTATTCATATAAATATACTGTAAAACTAAAAGATCAGACAACATATGCTTGACAGAACCTAGGGTTACCATCCGTCCGGCAAAAGGAGGACATATCCTCTTTTTTTAATCATTTTACCCTGCCCGACAGGCAAAAAAAAAAAAAAAATTGAAATGTCCGGCATTTCGCATTTCAACTAAAATTAATATGACTATTGAATAATGTGCGATATTATGCACAGAATATCTAAACAAATGGTGAAAACCTATGAAACAATTTAATTGCTTTCAATTGTTGAAGCTGGAGCACATACAAAATTATAAAATATGATGATCTATTGACATACATTGAATTCTTACACTTCAAAAATGTCACTATTCATGATTCAAAGCTAATCTTATTCTGCAATGTACAAAGATATGCCAATCAAGTTAATTTGGACAAAGATTTAAGTTTAGATAAACAATGGTGCAAATTCTTCAATTCCAATAGTTCTGCGAACACTGGAACTTTCTCAGAACTTTTAAAAATATGTCAATTCTATTTATTTATCCCAAGCCACAATGGAAGTGCTGAGAGAGTATTTTTCCTTAATATCTGCTCAATGGACAAAAGAACTTAATCGCATGCTAACGGAGACAGTCAGAGGTATCATCGTGGTGAAATATAATTTCAAGGACATGTCCTGTGAACAGTTCCATAGTTATTTGTTACAAGATGTAAGTTTGTCTCTTTGTGAACCCCAACGATAAGTACAGATGTAATACTGATCCAGCAGCTAGTGAGAGAAATAAGGTGAAACATTGTTTTTATCTTTAATTTTATCCATACCAATTTTTAAAAAGTCCTCCTTTTTTCAGCAATGTCCTCTTATTTTAGAATCCATGTCTTCCTGCAGAACTTTCTTCTCTTGGTAACCCTAACAGAACCTAAATTCGTAGGATATTATATTGTATTGTATTTATTAACATTCCATGGTATTCATACATTGCTTTACAGCTAGAATATGGAACAAGTCAAAAAACTTAATACTATTATAAAGTTTTAATTTATAGTCTCAGTCTAGATAAAATATATACAGACGAGATTTACAATATAGTCTACTATTACAACATAAAGTTTTAGTATCAATTTCATGAAGTGTTATTGAATGTCATGAATTCACCTACAGAATAGAAGGCGTGAGAAATTAGGTACTTCTTTAATTTGGCCCTAAATAATCTTATGTTTTGAGTTTCATTTTTTTATATCGATAGAGAGGGTATTAAAAATTTTTACTGTCATATAACGCACTCCTTTTTGATAGCACGATAGACTTGCCGATGGAGTATGAAAGTCATTTTTTTTACGTGTATTTATGCTATGAACTGTTGAATTAGTTACAAAGTTTTCACGATTACATACGAGGAAGATTATTAATGAAAAGATATACTGACAAGCCATGGGCATTATTTGTAGTTTTTTAAAAATAGTCCTACACGATTCCCTAGATTTGGCACCTACTATTATTCTAATTACTCTTTTTTTAAATAGAAATATACTGTTACTATCTGTAGAATTTCCCCAGAATATTATTCCAAAACTCATTACCGAGTGGAAGTATGCAAAGTATATTGTTTTTAAGGTATTGGTATTTACTATGTTTTGCATTGATCTAATAGCAAAACATGCTGAATTTAGTTTGGGGGTAATTTCTTTAATATGATTTTTCCAATTTAACACATTATCGATTTTTAAGCCAAGAAATTTGGTTGTTGTTGTTTCTAGTAACGAAATAGTGAATAATTTTTCTTGATCTTATGCAAAGAAAAATAACATGTTTATCCCAACGCAAGTGTTGGTCGATTATTATTCCGATAACTTTATCTTGAGATTCATTTAGAATAGGACAGTTACAATTGAATGATGAATTTGCAAAACGACTTAAGTCCACATTTTGGGGGTTTTGAGTTGAGAGTATCATTATGTTACTATGTGCAAGGGGCATCGTTTAGTAACAGAATGACTTTAATCCACGACTTTTGTATGGTTTTCCTTAGCAGCAGAATGTTTGGTTAAGGGGTAAAACGACTTTAGTCCTGGACTTAAGTTGTTTTGCCTGTCAAGTACTGAAGAAACTTACATAATATGTAATTTTAATTATACAATCAGCTGACAAAATGTTTTTTGACTGTTGTCATTGGTAATTCTTCAGTTGAGAAAATGTATTACGTTTGAAAAACAACATGAAAATGAAAAGCAATATGCTCAGTAATCATGCTAAACTTGTAGCTGAAGTAAAAAGTATTGCAAAATGGAGCCAAGTTAAGTATTCAGAGAGAGATGATTTTCTTGCTGTCACATTTGACTATATGAAAAATGTATGCTTGCCTAACACCAGTTCAGGATATGTACTACTATCGCCAGCTTACCGTCCCAGTTTTCTCTGTGCACAGCATGAAAACTAGTGAAATGTCCTTTTGTGTCTACCATGAGGGACAGGCCAAGAAACGTCTTAATGAGGTACGTAATTTTCTCCTGCATACTACTTCGATAACTACACACATGCAGTATATTAAAGAACTGTGATTGTTTTGCAACAGTTGTCCGGGACAAAATAAGAACAACACACTAATCAAATTCTTAATGGCAATGAGTGCTCAGAAACATTTCTTCAACATCATACTTTTCTCCATCAGAGGTCTGTGCCAGTGTGTTAAAAAAATTGTTCAAAATAATATTGTTGAACAATTGCAATAACATTATTTTATGCTCGACCGTGCCGAAATGTAGTAATTATACACCTGGTAGCAGAACTTTAATGCATGTCATTAAAGTACACCTACTCTTTAAAGTACAGGTGTTTTCAGCCAATGACAACTCAGCTTACAGGTGTTCAGCCAATAACAAGTCAGCTTTGTACCGTTATAAAACCGCAAGTATCGATTATTCTCGGATATGCAATCGAAAGAGAATTAGCGAAGAGTCACGGAGGCTAGAAATCCAGTACTGTCGCAGAAGTTTATGTTCTGTTACTATAATAATTAGCGTTAATTGTAAATAATATTCAAATAAATTCAATTTGTCATCTCGTTTTTCAATGTCGAATTCAATAATCAAGGTTATACCAAGTTTAACGGGATTACACAAGGTCAATGACATTATTGTTCCTCGGAAAAAATCAATACTTTCGCGTCTGCGCACAAGTCACGACGTAGAACAAGGTCACTTCCGATCTTGTCAGATACAAATAAAATGTATAAGTTCCATCTGAATAATTTCAAGTTAGAAATATGGTCGAGCATAAAAAGTCGTATGAAACTCGCCTATAATGGTAATTAAGAAGCTCATAAACATCCATACTCGCTTCTTAATTACTATCATTATAGGCTTGTTGCATAATGTACTATTATGATTTTGGTATAGGTTAAATACATTTAGTTAAACATGTTTATGTGTCAGTAACCTAATTATGATGCAGAATTGAAGTTAATTTGCAGAACAACTTAAGTCCTGAAGATAATTAAATTTTTTACAACCTGAAGAAGAGTATAAAAGTATGAATTTTTGTACTAAAATTTTTTCTCTTATATATAAAAAATTATATTGTAACAATATATGGTTCAGCGAAGTCAAAAACAGTTTTCTTTAATTTTCTCAAAACTACTTCTAGGGACATAAGTCGTATTGCAAATTCACCATTCAATTATCAGATGAAAAATTGGATGTATGAATTCTTAAATACAAGAGCATTAGATAACGCATTGGATGTTTCCAATCTAATATCTACTCCCATTTGTCGGCTACCATAATTTGACTGAAGCCTACAAATCCTCGAGTGGATAAACATTCAGACAGGAGGGATGTAATGGCAAACATTTTACAGTAATGAAGAATGTCGCCAATTGGTAATTCTGTTAATATCTCAAATTATACCTTTAGAGCAATACATAAATTTCTCTATACTTCACGCAAAGAGAAAATACAAATTGATAACGCCTCGCTGCTCGCTGTTGTGTCGTTAGGTAAAGGAGTTGCAGGACAATCGATTCCTCTCGAAGTATATACAAACGCTGCTCGCTCGCTTGTTTTCAACTGTTTATGACGCAACGCTGGCGTTGCTAATGCACGGTGATACTCCCACAAAACTGCCAACAATTCGCTTTATGCTACACAATAACAGTTGATAGTCCACTTGTGGCCAGGGAAATTTTGATTGGTCCTGCATGTTCAGATAACAAAAACGGCTAGGGAAATTTCGCATTTTAACGTGTGCGGGAATAAAAGTCGTGATGGCTTTATCACACACGGTGTAACTAACTTCATGTGAAGTACACAAAGGAATATAGACTATGCTCTAAATATAGTGTTTTGAAAGATATTTTCAGAAAAGGGGGATGTAATTACACAAGGGGTGGAACTGCCTGTGGTGATAGTTACATAGTGGTGGTTTGCGTAGTTTGTATTCTACACTAACAATTCTCTGGACTATTATTTCAAAGCCCTGTTGCACGAATGGAATGTGAAGTTTTCGTAAAATGTGCTGTAAAAGCAGAGTGGAATTGTGTACTGTACTTGACGGGGAAAATTCTGAAGAGGTTTAGAATGCTTGTATGTAAAGACGATAATGTGATAGGGGACGAATTGTAAAGTTGGCAATGTATTCTGTTGATCTGGCTTAAGACATTGCTGAATAACAGACAAATGCAGTAGGCTCTAATTTGTAGAATGTTATATTTTTGCTATGTACAGGGTGGTTCATAACTGACATGAATACCTTGATATGATCCCTCAGGATATTGTGGAAAGAACGATTCCTGTACACATGGATCCGATTTTAAACTATTGCTGTTTTATCCTTTGTATAATGGTGAAAGAAAATGTTTTATCGTTTACTTACTTACTTACGGCTTTCAAGGAACCCGCAGGTTCATTGCCGCCCTCACATAAGCCCGCCGTCGGCCCCTATCCTGAGCAAGATTAACCCAGTCTCTACCATCATATACCACCTACCTCAAATCCATTTTAATACCCTCCCATCTACGTCTCGGCCTCCTCAAAAGTATTTTTCCCTCCGGTCTCCCAACTAACACTCTATATGCATTTCTGGATTCGCCCATACGTGCTACATGCCCTGCCCATCTCAAACTTCTGAATTTAATGTTCCTAATTATGTCAGGTGAAGGATATAATGCGTGCAGCTCTGTGTTGTGTAACTTTCTCCATTCTCCTGTAACTTCATCCCTTTTACCCCCAAATATTTTCCTAAGAACCTTATTCTCAAACACTCTTAATCTCTGTTCCTATCTCAAAGTGAGAGTCCAAGTTTCACACCCATACAGAAGAACCGGTAATATAACTGTTTTATAAATTCTAACTTTCAGATTTTTTGACAGCAGACTGGATGACGAAAGCTTCTCAACCGAATAATAACAGGCATTTCCCATATTTATTCTGAGTTTAATTTCCTCCCGAGTGTCATTTATATTTGTTACTGTTGCTCCATCGTGGAGGCTTGAAAAGTGAAAACTGAAATGTTGCGAAGTTGTAAAGTTTAATAGTGGAATAGGTCGTAGATTTATCGATTTTGAAACGCATAAATGTTTCATTTTGTAATTCTAAAATTTCAATTATGTCTTCTTTACAGTAATTGAACTCTATCAACTTCAAAAGAGAAAAACTTCGGCATAGATAAAAAAAATACAGAAATGTAATGTCATGGGAATGGTTTAACTAAATCAAGGATAATCGAGAACAGAGAGTAACCACGATTTAAATCAGTGTCTGACATGAGCCCTTTTCCGTCATAGGTAAATATTAATAGGTTTCATAATCAATAAATCATGTTTTTATATACGTTCATTTATGTAATGTGGCACGCGAAATCTTGTCTGTTCCCTTTAGTTGTCGAAGAGGATGGTGACTTGAATAAAATAGAAACCACGTGCGACAGTCACTTGTCTCACCATGACAACCGTGTAGGCGCAAAGTGGGGCAACATGTTTTCTTCAAGGTTCGGCCCCTGAGCGTGTAGTGGATTTGCAATTGGATTTTCCCGCGGTAGAGTTTTCCAATGTTGTGCTCTAAAACATTTATATATGTCATTTCATTAGGGAAATGCGATAGAGTGCGAACATGGTTAAAGGGTTGGAAGGGGGGGTTCCGGGGGTTGGTGTGGGCGGGTAGAACTCGTCTGCATGTGTCGCAGAACAATGGGCCCGGCATTAAATAGAGTTTCCACACACACACATAGGTTCTCTTTTCAAAGTTTGTGTGACGGAGACAAAAGAGGAAAGCAACATTCTCCAAAAACTGGTTTTAATTCCAATTGTGAAGAGGCGCATGTAAAAAATCCTAGTAATCAACAGTGTCTCACCATTGTGTGATGTGCTGTACGCTGAAAATGGAAGCTTTTTCTTGTTTTTATATGACGTACACAGCTTCCAAGACGGGGTTTATAGACGTCTGAACAAAGCAGCTTGCTTGGAATTCACAACGACGCGAACTTTTAGTTAAATTAGAGAGCTTTCAGAAAGCTCTGCGCAACTAATAATAATATGGAATATTGAGAATTTAATTTTTGCACAAACTAAGTTATGTTGGCATACATAATACAGCTTTGTATGAGCTACATTCCTCGTCTTTCATAGAGAACTTTCTTCTTCGAATACTAAAATGGATTCAGTGAGGTACCTAGACATACTTTATATAATTAAGACGAGAATTTAACGATAAAAGCATGCGACTATTTAAGATTTCATAAGAATTCTTGTAATTACTAAGTTGTTGTGATTATTAAGTCTGTACTGTATTCGTGAGGTCATGTGTTCGATTGCAAAGATAGACTACCCAGACTGGGGTATTTCGTGGGTTCCTAATCATCTACAGGAAAAAACCGGGATAATATCTCTTCAGGTCGAGAGCAACAGTTATTAAATAAGTTTTTGCTGTACTGAAATGTATTACAAAATAATAAACTTAAGAATCCATATCGATAATTAAGAAGTGATATACCGTATCTGTGAATTTGCATGCGAATCAGAGGACTGTTTTAAAAATTAATTTCTCTCAAAATAGGCAAACTCTTTATACACAGTGGAAAAGAAATAACCTTGCAGATTTTCAGAGGAAATAGCTCATTTTATGTGTAAAAGAAATATATTATTATATTGGTGGAACGTTCATACTTTTCTTCAGAATTTCTTTACCCCCAAATGTTTAAGAATCTATCATTCGGTAACTGTTGATTTTTGATTAATGTTTCATCGCTAATTACAGAAAGAAATAGGCTTATAGATTATTTTTATTAATGTTTCATCGCTAGTCACAGAAAGAAATAAGTCTATAGCTTATTCTTTTCATGAATGTTTCATATCTAGTCACAGAAAGGAATAGTCATATAGCATATTCTTGAGTAATGTTTTATCTCTAGTCACAGAGAAATAGGCCTATAGCTTATATTTGATTAATGGTTCATCTTTAGTCACAGAAAGAAATAGGCCTATAGCTTATTTTTGATTAATGTTTCATCTCTAGTCACAGAAAGAGTCATATGGCATATTCTTGATTAATGTTTCATCTCTAGTCACAGAAAGAAATAGGGCTTTAGCTTATATTTGATTAATATTTTGTCTCTAGTCACAAGAAGAAATAGGTCTATATTTTATTCTTGATTAATGTTTCATCGCCAATCACAGAAATAAATAGCCAAATAACATATTCTTGATTAATGTTTCATCTCTAGTCTCAACAAGAAATAGGCCTATAGCTTATATCATCTCTAGTTACAACAAGGAATGTAGCTTATTTTTGATTAATATTTCATCGCTAGTGACAGAAAGAAATAGGTCTATAGTTTATTTTTTTATGAATGTTTCATCTCTAGTCACAGAAAGAAATAGTCATATAGCATATTCTTGATTAATGTTTCATCTCTAGTGACAGAAAGAAATAGGCCTATAGCTTATATTTGACTAATGTTTCATCTCTAGCCACAGAAAGAAATAGTCATATGGCATATTCTTGATTAATATTTCATCTCTAGCCACAGAAAGAAATAGTCATATGGCATATTCTTGATTAATATTTCATCTATAGCCACAGAAAGAAATAGTCATATGGCATATTCTTGATTAATATTTCATCTCTAGCCACAGAAAGAAATAGTCATATGGCATATTCTTGATTAATATTTCATCTCTAGCCACAGAAAGAAATAGTCATATGGCATATTCTTGATTAATATTTCATCTCTAGCCACAGAAAGAAATAGTCATATGGCATATTCTTGATTAATATTTCATCTCTAGCCACAGAAAGAAATAGTCATATGGCATATTCTTGATTAATGTTTCATCTCTAGCCACAGAAAGAAATAGTCATATGGCATATTCTTGATTAATATTTCATCTCTAGCCACATAAAGAAATAGTCATATGGCATATTCTTGATTAATATTTCATCTCTAGCCACATAAAGAAATAGTCATATGGCATATTCTTGATTAATATTTCATCTCTAGCCACAGAAAGAAATAGTCATATGGCATATTCTTGATTAATATTTCATCTCTAGCCACATAAAGAAATAGTCATATGGCATATTCTTGGTTAATGTTTCATCTCTAGCCACAGAAAGAAATAGTCATATGGCATATTCTTGGTTAATGTTTCATCTCTAGCCACAGAAAGAAATAGTCATATGGCATATTCTTGATTAATGTTTCATCTCTAGCCACAGAAAGAAATAGTCATATGGCATATTCTTGATTAATGTTTCATCTCTAGCCACAGAAAGAAATAGTCATATGGCATATTCTTGATTAATATTTCATCTCTAGCCACAGAAAGAAATAGTCATATGGCATATTCTTGATTAATGTTTCATCTCTAGCCACAGAAAGAAATAGTCATATGCCATATACTTGATTACTGTTTCATCTCTAGTCACAAAAAGAAATAGTCGTATAGCAAATTCTTGATTAATGTTTCATCTCTAGTCACAAAAAGAAATAGTCGTATAGCATATTCTTGATTAATGTTCATCTCTAGTCACAGAAAGAAATAGGCTTATAGCTTATTTTTATTAATGTTTCATCTCAAGTCACAGAAAGAAATAGTCATATAACACACTATTCTTGATTAATGTTTCATCGCTAGTTACAGAAATAAATAGGCCTATAGCTTATTTTTGAACTGAAATCGCATAATTTCCAACCTCATCTAGCGAGATAGATAAAAAACAACTTGAAAAAAACTGATGAAAATCACATAACACATTCGTCTGAAATTGAAGCATTCCTAATTCAACCGCAAGCCGTTTTTCCTCTGGACTTGGTCGCACCTCTTTGCACGATACTGCAGATATATTTTTGTAAAATTTCAGGCATTCGCCCAATCATTCATTCACAAACTAGTGGCTTTACGCACTGGAGAACATTGCAGGTGTATTACAGGAAATGATCAACAAATTGTGTCCGCTGTTTACATCCAATTCCTTTCGTAAACTGACACCTATTTGCTCACGTCCTGTTGTCAAGGCAACCGCAGTTGATGTTTACAGTCTGGACTTAGGCTCCACAGCTCATATGATCGTGTTTGCTTTGGCAAAGCATGCTGAGGTGAGAATTACAGGCTCTGGTTAAGAACACCCACGCATCAGTGTAGTGGCGGGTTTGAATCGAAGGTGCAAATATTCGTCCATATATATTAGAGATTCATAATATCACAACATAAATTCATACAAATCTGTATTAAATAAATTCTACTATACAGGGCATATCAAAAGTCCGGTAACACTTTCAGTATTTTATTACACAAAAACTACTAATGATAACACTTTCAAACACACGTCAGCTTAAAGTCAAACTCTCAAAGTTCGTTTTACACCTTACAGAGATTCAATGTGTGAACCACGAGTGACTCGGCAGATGTCCAAACGATAATCAAACTCTTCCCATACCCTTTTCAACATATCCTCTGTGACAGTGGCGGCAGCTTCTCGAATTCTGATTTTTAGTTCCTCTAAATCACGTGGCAAAGGCGGTACAAACACACGGTCCTTTAGGTACCCCATAGAAAAAAAATCACATGCAGTCATATCGGGTGACCTTGGTGGCCATGTCATGAAACATCTGTCCCTTACTCCAGCACGTCCTATCCAACTATCAGACATCTCCGTATTCAGGTAAGCACGAACTGCATTGTGGAAATGTGGCGGAGCCCCATCTTGCTGAAAGATGAAATCGTCATCGAGATCTTGTCTAAGTTGAGGCACCAACCATTGCTCCAACATGTCCAGATATGAATGTCCAGTCACAGTAGCCTCAATGAAGAAGAAAGGTCCGTACAGTTTTCGTTGTGACAACGCGCAGAAAACATTCACCTTTGGTGAACCACGCTCATGTTCAATGATTCTGTGAGGTTTCTGTGTACCCCAAACACGACAGTTGTGCTTGTTAATTTTCCCACTCGTATGGAATGTCGCTTCGTCGCTGAAAATTAAGCGGCTGAATAAGTCATCGTCGTTTGCTGCGAGTTTTCTTGCCAGCTACAACAACAGGCAGCAAAGGTGAATGTTGGATAGGACGTGCTGGAGTAAGGGACAGATGTTTCATGACATGGCCACCAAGGTCACCCGATATGACTGCATGTGACTTTTTTCTATGGGGGTATCTAAAGGACCGTGTGTTTGTACCGCCTTTGCCACGTGATTTAGAGGAACTAAAAATCAGAATTCGAGAAGCTGCCGCCACTATCACAGAGGATAAGTTGAAAAGGGTATGGGAAGAGTTTGATTATAGTTTGGACATCTGCCGGGTCACTCGTGGTTCACACATTGAATCTCTGTAAGGTGTAACACAAACTTTGAGAGTTTGACTTTAAACTGACGTGTGTTTGAAAGTGCTATCATAAGTAGTTTTTGTGTAATAAAATATTGAAAGTGTTACCGGACTTTTGATATGCCCTGTATTTAACTAAAATATTTTTGACATAAACTGATGGGAATCCTGAAGAAAATTGGTGTGGAAGCTATTCAGTAATCTTTATATCACACAACGCGTCAGTCAGGATAGGAAAAGAAATGTCAAAAGGGCAGTGGAATAAGGAGAAGAGTACGTCAAGGATGCCCTTTATCACCTACTCTGTTCAATATCTACTTGAAGGATTTAGTGAAGATCTGTTTTCAGAACATAGGAGGGGAAATTTATTTATTTATTTATTTATTTATTTATTTATTTATTTATTTATTTATTTATTTATTTATTTATTTTATTCTGGTGTAGTTAAGGCCATCGGCCTTCTCTTCCACAACACCAGGAATACAAATACAATAATAGAAATAAACAGAAAAAATACACTATATACAAAGTAAAACTACACGAGAAATAAAGAGAGAGAGAGAGAGAGAGAGAGAGAGAGAGAAAACACTTTAAACAAAGTAAAGCCACAAAACAAACTACACCAATACATAAACAAATTACACCCAAAACTTCAATACACACTATAACTTGAAAACAACAACTCCATAAATTACCTAGACATCACCATAACAAAAATCGACAACAAACACACCTTCAAAATATACAGAAAACCAACCACCACTACCACACACACACACAACACATCTAACCACCCCATACAACTCAAACATGCTGCATTCAGGGCAATGGTACACAGATTACTCAACATACCCATGAACAAACAACACTACAATGAAAAAGTGAACACATTCAAATACATAGCACAAGAAAACGGATACAATCCAAATATAATAGACAGTATCATAAGGAAGACAAAACAAAAACTTAACAAACACAAAAATACACAAAACACAACACAAACACAAGAACACAAGAAATACATCACACTAACATATGAAAACAAAAGCACACATAAGATCGCATCTTCATTCAGAAAACAGAAATACAACATAACATACAGAACAGAAAACACACTACAAAGACATCTCAACACACAAAAAACACAAACAAATAAATACGACCACACAGGTGTATACAAACTAAAATGTAATAGTTGCGACAAGTTCTACATAGGACAGACAGGCAAATCATTCCAAACACGCTACAAAGAACACATTAAAGCTATAACCAGAGGACACAATACATCTACATACGCCGATCACATAACCAATACTAACCATACATACAATAACATAAATACGGACATGGAAATCCTACACATACAACCCAAGAACCAAAAACTCAACACACTGGAACAATATGAAATATACAAACACACTAAAACACACCCCGATCAAATCCTCAACACACAGATCAATTTCAGTACAAACACACTATTTGACACCACACTTCAACACCTTCCAACAATAAAACACACCCTCCTAACAGGCTCTGATGATGGTGCGTGAAGCACTGAAACAGCTGTAAGCCGGACAAATATTTCATATTTAACACGAGAAAGTCCACTAGTTCATCAGTTAATCAAAAAAAATATACACAGGTTGCAGTCACACAAACTTTAGATCAATGATTAAGTATCATAATTAATTGTATCTTAACTAATTAACTGACATAAACAAGAAACTTGCAATTTTAATCTAGATTAAAAAAGAAAAAGAAAAAAAAGCACAAATCAATACTTCTAGCAATACCTAAAAAAAAAAATAACTAAGACAAAATTTTCCAATGTAATTTTGAATTGTGATAAAGTCCGGCAGTCTCTGACGTCATTAGGTAACGAATTCTAGAGGCGAGATATTTCTACTGTATAGGAAGATGAGAATAAAGACGTTCTATGATGAGGGATAGAAAGAAGTGCTTGATGTCGGTTTCGAAGAGTAATTCGGAGTAGAAATATGCATGATTCTAAACAGGAAAGAGTAGGAGGAAGAAGAAAAAATCCATAAGATTTGCTGATGATAAGGCGTTGTTAGATGAAGAGGAGACGATACTAAGGGATATGCTACTTGAGCTAAGTGACAGCTGTGACAGAAAACCATGGTTATCAGAAGAAAAATAAAGAAGGTAAACGTGCGAATTGGAAATGAGGCAGTAGAGCAAGTGGAAAGGCAAGAAGAACAAGGTGAATGCAAAGAGAAGAAAGGAAGACGACAAGGGGAATGCAAGGATATCAAGGAGAATACAGGAACACAAGAAGAATATAAGAATAACAGTGGGAATACAAAGAGAACAAGGGGATCAAAGGGGAAACCAGGGAAAGAAGAAGATAAGAAGAATAAGGGCAAGACAAAAATGGAAACACAAAAGGAACAAGGTGAATACAAAGAGAACAAGGAGAATACAATGAGAACATTGGAAATAAGAGGACAAAAATGGGAATAAATGGAGGAAAATTGAACATAATTATGGAATTAGTGACAAATTTTGTTGTTTATCAGAATGATATTTGTTCCCATATGGGAGTAGGCCTACATAAGAATAAGTTAACATTTTTTCGAATATAAATGTGATTTAATCTTTCAATAGAACCAATAATAACTAGGGATCGGATTTTTATGTGCTAAAATATAAAAATATTTATTTTTATGTGCTAAAAAGTACGAAAATATTTGCTAAAAATAAAAAATATATATTTTTTTATATGACAAAAATACCTTACTTAGCTTGAAAAAAAAATGTTACTAGGTACTCAACAACCACACTTGAGTGCTAGTAGTTGGCAGAGAATTGCAGTGAACAACAAAAGTCATCTCCAAATTCTCCATCACAAATGCATGCCGATTATCTCTGAACGACGACTTATACTGTGAAAACGATCTTTCCACATCACAGGATGTCAGACGTGCATATTTAAAAAGATGAATGTCACAAACACATACACTGTCAATTTCACCTACAGGCACATCCTCCAATACTTGAACAACTTTATACATTTTTTATATCCACTGTTTTTACCAAACACATTCTGGAATTTGTCCCTTAGTACTTGTACTTCTGAACCTGTTAGCGAGTCTAGTTTAATTTCCACGGCACGCACCTCCGTGTTTCAGACAACAGGTTTTTGGATGTTTCGAGTTTTTTTATGGTGTCACACAAAAAGCTTAAAGTTGCTAATAGGAAAGTCAAATCGTTTTTTAAATAACCATCTTTCAGTATATCTTGAAGGATATGATAGACGAAGCCCGATAACAGGGAATCACAACAAGATGTATTGACTTACTTGATAGGTATGAGCGAGAGGCGAGAGATTTGTTTAAATTAAATAATGTTCATACCCGACCTCTTATCTGTTGTGTTTCACAAACAAAGCGTGGAATGAAATAATCTTCAGCAACAATAAACATTCCTAATTATGTGTTGCAAGATCTCTCCTCCTTGTCCATGTTAATTTATTCTCTAATAATAACATTGATATGCTGCCTAGCAGTTCTCAGAACTTGAGGCGATACTATTACGAAAATGGATCACGGATACACCACACAGCGCTTAGAAACACGAAGCGACCAGGAATTCTTAAAAAAAAGATAACATACTTCTGAGTGATATAATTGATTTAGTTTTAAAATATTTAAAAGTTCTTGTAAAAAATTATTTAAGTAAAAAATCTCCAAGATTTATGTGTTTATAATAGATTTCCTGAAAATATGTATTTACATAATTTTTTTGTGAAAAATATGTGTTTTTATGTGAAATAAAATTCGGGTTTTAAACTTGAAACTTCATGTTCGGATTTCTTAACTTTGTTAATTGTGTTTTATCACACGCAAAAATGATATTTAATTACATAGGAATCCGCTCCTTACTCATAAGTGATGATAAACAAGTACAGCAAAGGGGAGAAAAATAGAACAGGGAACGTAAGGAGGGAAGTTGGGAAATAACTCTCCACGTCTTTCACACGCAGAATATTGGAAAATTAGTCTCTTGAGTATGTCACCTTATTTTGTTATTATTTTAAGTGGGTTATTTTACGATGCTGTATCAACATCTCAGGTTATTTAGCGTCCGAATGAAATGAAGATGATACTGCCGGTGAAATGAGTCTAGGGTCCAGCACCGATAGAAACCCAGCATTTGCTCATATTAAGGCTGGTTCACAATAAACCGGAAACGAGAATCGGAACGAAAACGAAAACGATAAAATTGTTAAAATGTGTTCATTTAAATGTGAGCATTCACAATCAACGAAAAGCTTGCCGGAGCCCAGGATCGGGAATGGAGAGTTGGCCAAGTTTCAACTTTGGCGTTCACGTTTCCGATCACAGCCCACTAGATTCATTCTATTGCCATCTAAAAGCTATTTTGTCGTCATATATTTTGTAGCAAGAAGACCGTGACATAACCTATGCATTATTTTGTTCTGTACTGTGCATCATGAAGCAAGTTTTATTTGATGAGATTCTAATATTGAGTGTTGAGGAAAATCCTCGCGTTTACGATAAGCGGCGCGCCTCGTATAAAGATGAGAAAATGAAGGAGAATACGTGGCTTTCAATAGCTGCATCTTTGAACACCGATCGTAAGTGAATCATATTTTATTATTCATGCTTCAATTCAATAACTATTGTTGTGTTCATTTTTGTTCTATTACACATGTTTCTTCTCTAATTATTTTACGTTATAGTAGACTTAAAATAGGTTGTGATAATAAAGATGCATGGGCATATTTATAGTACCGTATCTAATGAAATGTTTCAGTTGAAATTTCGAAGTTGGTTAACCTGTGTTTATGTTGGCTGCCTTGTACTCATGAGAGAACGCCATTGGTCAATTATACACAAATAACATCAGAATGCGTAATATCGACTTTACATATCGTTATTGACATGCATATCGATATGCATAGTCGTCTACGTTCTCGGTTTATTGTGAATAAAACATTTTCATATTCACGTCCTCTGCTGCTCGTTTTCATTCTGGTTCTCGTTCCCGGTTTATTGTGAACCAGCCTTTAGGCTGAGAGAAAATACCGGAAAAAACCTCAACCAGGTAACTTGCCCCGACCGGGATTCGAACGCGAGCCACCTGGTCAAACACGCCTCTAGCAAACGAATCTCGGTGCACTTAGGCGGTCTTAAACTTTGGTTGGCTCTCTATGTGATATGTCGTTTATTTCAACATATACTTCATGACTTTTTACCGCGAACAAAATGTTTCTTTGTCTGAAATTCGCCTGTTAATAACATGACATTTTTGGTGTAAAAATTCCACCGTAAATGGGTGACTTCAACTGTAAAAACAGACCTGGAAACAATTGGATGAAATTAAAAAAGAGCTTGTAATAAAATTGGCGACTATCAAAGCCTTCTCTATATAGTATAATACTTTTGAATGCACTGGTGATTGCACAGAATGCTTTTGTTATGCAGATCTCCACGTTGACAGTTTGGAAACTTAAAAGTGTCATAAGCTTTAACTAGTGATTTATTTTATGTGATATAATAAAGCGTGAATGGGATGGTTTTACTATCCCATCATAGCAAGTATAAAAACGAAGTTTTGTGACGCTAGAAAAGAGATATTTTCACATTTTATAGTTTTCGTCACCCAAAGTTGTGTAGATTAAATATATTTATTTATTTATTTATTTATTTATTATTATTATTATTATTATTATTATTATTATTATCATTATCATTATTATATCTCACATTTTTAGGCTGCAAGAAACGTGATTTTAGGCACCTAAATATGTAAACAAAATATGAAAATATTGTAACTTTTATTTTCAACAATGATGTGACTTTTATTCCAATAACAACCACACACCCGTCAAAAGGAAAATGGAAGAACTAGGAGAAAACAGTGAATAAAAGAAGAACAAGGAAAACAAGGATGAGTAGAGGGAAATGGAAGGAGAATACATGAAGAACATGGATAATAAAAGAGAGCAAGAAGAACAGAGGAAAATGTAAGAAGAACAAAGGAAATAGAAGGAAAACATGGGGAATACAAGGAGAATATGGGGTTACAAGGAGAACAAGGATAATACAAGGAGAACAAGATGAATAGAGCAAATGCAAGAAATGATGGAGACTGCAAGGAGAAAATAAGAAATACAAGAAGAAGGACGAATAGAGAAAAATGCAAGGAAAACAATGAGAATATTATGGAGAACAGGGGGAATAAAAAGAGAGCAATTTGAATAGAATAAAATTCAATAAGAACAAGAATAAAATAATAACATAGGGAATTCAAGGCGAACAAGGTGAATAGAGGGAAATGCAAGGAAAAGAACGAGAATAAAGGGAGAAAATTGAAATAAAAGGAGAACAAGAGGTATAGCCTACAAGTAGACCAAGAGTGAATAGGGGAAAGTGCAAGGAGAAAAAGGAGAATACAAGTTGGACAAAGGGGGAGACAACGAGAAGGCTAAGGGGGGACTGATTTTTATGTAACATTCAATTCCTCAAATTAATCCTCATTCCTAGTGAGGAAAGAGGTTGTTATGCTCCAAAATATTTAATTTATTCTGAGGAATTTACCTTTATTTTGATAACCAGTTAATTACCGGATATTTTTGCTTGCCGGTTTAACCTGATAACCGGTTATTTTCCTTAATAACCGAATGATCGGTTATTTTTTAAAATACACACCGAACCAAATGTATTTTAAGTTTATCTCACATTTGATGTTAGTGGAACACACTTCTTTTTATTATTTTGTACTAAATTATACAAATTGTCTCGTAGGCGATTCCTAGATGTGGTAGGCTATGTATTACTGCTTTACTTAATTCATCTATTCATAAATGGCAAAATGAAATTCGACTTCTAATCAATGTCAATAATACAGTATAATGCCTATCTTAGTCGCAGACTCTGTTTAGCTTATAATATGTCTGCGAATATTGGAGGATTTTAAACGGCGAAAAACTTTTTTTCTAATGTCATAGGTTATTGATATTATATATCATTGTCCCATTAGGTCTCTAGCTACCCAATAGCGATCATTTTCACAGGTGGACTTCAGGGATTGACATTGTCATAGATGTTCTCTGTTCATACGGCGAGAAACTTTGACTTCATTATTTATAGGTTTAAGAGAATGGATTGCCCTTCGAAATGCATCATAATCAACACTATATTTGTAAAAATTAGCCTATGTAGTTTGTGTTATTTTTATTTATCTTACCTATAATCCGAAATATGAGTGAAGTGATTAACTACATGCAATTTCATAACCTCTTATTATTTTTTGTATTTTGCTAGGGATTTCATAGATGATCTTCAGCATCTAATGACGTTCTTTTAACTTTCTCGTGGTGGTTTAGCCTACATTACAGCTGATTGCAGATTGTTCTTTGATTTCTTTTGCAAGTAACCTCTCATTTTGTTTTTCGGAATTATTTGCTGACTTTAAAATGTTAAAAAAAATAATAAGCGGAAAACAACCGGTTATTTTTGATCGGTTAACTTCCTTCAGGTTAAATTAATTTTAACAAACCCGTTAACCGATAACCGGTTATTTTCAAATAACCTCCCATCCCTCCTAACTTTAACAGTTCCCTTCTTATGAACCGAAGTTGATCTTGCGTGTGGATTATAATCGCGGAAGGGCTCATCACCTCGATGCAGTTTTATCCCCTAATTTTTCCCAACTTACGGGCCAATATCAGCTAACCTCATGGTGAATTTTACGTCTGATCTTTCTGTCATCAGTTCTTCCGACGCAAAATAACTATTCAGTTGACAGAGCCTAGTTGAAAACTGATTTTATGCTCGACCACGCCGAAATGTAGTAATTATACACCTGGTAGCAGTCCTTTAATGCCTGTCATTAAAGTACACCTATTCATTAAAGTTCAGGTTTTCGATTATTCTCGGATATGCAATCGAAAGACAACGAGGGAAACGTCACGGAGGCTGGAAATCCAATACTGTCGCAGAAGGTTATGTTCTGTTACTATAATAATTAGCGTTAATTGTAAATAATATTGAAATAAATTCAATTTGTCATCTCGTTTTTAAATTCTAAATCAATTTCCAGGTTATACATTCTCTGCATTACATCAAGGTCAACGACATTATTGTTCCTCGGAAAAAATCAATGCTTTCGCGTCTGCGCATATCTCACAATTTCGAGCTATGAACAAGGTCACTTCGGATCTTCTGTGAGATACAAATAAAATGAATAATTCTGAATAATTTCAAGTTAGAAATATGGTCGAGCATAAAAAGTCGTATGAAACTTGCCTATAATGGTAATTAAGACGCTCGTATGAAAATTATGAAACTCGCTTGCGCTCGTTTCATAAACAAACATACTTGCGTCTTAATTACTATCATTATAGGCTCGTTGCATAATGTACTATAAAAAAACTCTTCTGAATTGTATTATCGAAGTCAAAATTATGTACTACATTTTAAAAATATACACAAATATAAATAGTCGATGCTGAAAATTGAACCTAAGATTTATGTGTATGTGCAGTTATATGCACTACCATTGTGCCATGTCTGCGCAAGCTCACAATCTTTGAAAGTATGTAACACTTGAGGAGAGACCGCTGATTCAGACGCCACATAACTGCGAACTATATTTTCTATGCAAACCTCAGTGGCCAATGTCCTCGTAGGTTATATTTGCTCTGGACTAGAGCAAACAAATTACTAAATAAAACGTTTGCATGGTGTCGGGGAACGGAGAGGAGTGACGTCGGACGCGGAACATTTCTTGAAGCGAAATCAAGCTCCGACATGACAGATTGAAGCCGGCCACCGTATCGCACTGCACCGGGCCGATAAGGGAGGCGTTGTTTTGTCGTACAACTTTTTCTTCTTTACGTGCTGCTTCCAGGTGAGTTTCTCATAGCACAGAGCTTCTGCCTTGCTTTGGTATTAGCATTTCAAATTAGCATAATGGTATAATGCTACTTTTTTGTTGTGCGAGTGGTTTTTTAGTAGATTAAGTTAGCACTGCGGTGTAGAGGAAAGTTTCCGCGGAATAGACATTTTGTTTTCGTCTTTTTTGTTTTGTTTTATATCCTTAAGACGGCATAATGAAGGGGATAACAAGGTAAAATTGTGCATAGTCTCTTTACGAGCACGTTTTGAACTCTTATGTAACTGTGCAAATTCACTGAACACAATTTTTTACTTTTTGTCTTCCTCCGAAATAAAAATAGGTGAATGTTGTGTGTGCCCTAAATATGAATTTAAAATTCAAATTGCCCCATCACGTACCATTTTCCGGGGAAAATTATTTCTTTTAATTTTTCACTGCTATTGATAAAATTACAACACACTAGGGACACAAAATTCCTCATAATACTTGAAAAATATGTACTGGATACAAAAATGGTTACATAGTTTAAAACACAACAATTAAAATATTTCATGCGTATAATGAGAAAAATTTCAGAATTTGAACTTACATTTAAAATAATTTTCTGGATGACTTCTGTTTATAACTAGAACCCGAGACTATATTTTACAAGGAACCAACAATAGTCTGTAAGCATGCTGGATGATGATCTTCCTTTATAACGCCTTTTCATTTCAGATATTTCTTGATTAAATCTTTCCCCATGTTCGTCGTTTACCGCTCCAATCTTAGGAGGAAAGAAATTCAAATAAGAATGTAAAAAGTGTATTTTGAGAGACATATTACACTCCATTTTGTCATATGCATTTAACGTGGTTTCCACAAAATGTTCTGTGTAGTTCTCTGCCCTAGAATTTCCAAGGAAATTTGAGTAAACGTCTTTGAAAGTGCGCTATTCCATTCTTTCTGTAACGGAAAGTTTTTCCTCAAACAAAGGTTCAGCCATAACTTTGTGAATTTGTGGACTGAGAGAATGCCCTCTTTTAATTTTCCTTCACTCAAACTGGTAAACTTTTCCTTTAAATACTGAAAAACCACACCCTTGTTTGTTCATTGCATACATCTGACTTTGAACTGTTATGTAATTTCCTTAATAGAATGGACCAATATCTGTTTATTTATTAGAAGTACAAAATAACATGCCAACAACCATAAGAAACCAGAAATAAGTCATAAACTCATAAAATGCATTAGCTTTTGTTTTTATTTATACGCCCAACCCGCGCCAGATGTTTTCTGAGGCAGCGCTTATCGAAAAGTGAAATCATAGTATATCTTAAAACCTTTACGTGATTCGAAGAAAAGAGATGCATTTTCGGATTCAGCGCACACCAAACCATAAGGGACACATTGTTTTAAGTTGGAGAAAAAATTGTTGTTCAGTGAATTATAGTTATGTCCTGCGACCTAATATATATTCAGAATCTTTACAAATTGCGGACATTTTTGTAATGTCTGAAATTTAAAACATTGTTTATAATATACATGGAGTTTCAGAATAAATATTCATAATTTTCAGATACGATAGAAGGCATTCATTTTTTTATAACGTTGTCCGAAAATGCTTCCTCATCGAGGTCATTCTATCATATTCATTAATGTTTTTTTTTTCTTTTATGGATATTCCGCCTTTTTTCCTATTATAGTCCGAATCTTACTTGCATACAAATGGCTTTTAAGGAACCCGCAGGTTCATTGCCGCCCTTACATAAGCCCACCATCGGTCCCTATCCTGAGCAAGATTAGTCCACTCTCTATCATCATATCCCACCTTCCTCAAATCCATTTTAATATTATCCTCCCATCTAGTCTCGGCCTCCCCAAAGGTCTTTTTCTCTCCGGTCTCCCAACTAACACTCTATATGCATTTCTGGATTCGCCCATACGTGCTACATGCCCTATGTTAAAAAATTAAACTTTACAATTTATGCCAAAAATTTCACAAACATATTTATTATCTATACAGGGTGTAACGAAAAAAGATGAGCAAAGTTTCGGGTATGGTTTCCTCATATGTAGACTATATAATTAAAAATGGTTATATCAATATGTGTCTGGAAATGCTTGGTTTCTGAGTAGGGCTTGGAAGTATGAACATAGTGCACTTCATGACGTTTGTTTGCTGGCCTTATTTTCATGGATTCTGTTTACATTTGCTTAGAAGAACGTTTCAAAATGTTCACCTCCTGCCTGAATACAGGCCACAGCTCGTCGTCTCATCGAGATCAGAACACGCTCCCAAATTCCTGGCATAGTTCTTATTGTCTGACAGCTTTGCATAATTCGCTGACGGAGAGTTCCTTCATTATCCACAGGAGTCCAATACACTAACGACTTCAGTGCCTCCACAGAAAGGAATAAAAGGGTTGAAATCTGGTGAGCGTGGAGGCCAAGCATTTTCGTATCTTCATTAATAAAACAGAGAAAAAATATGTAAAGGCATAATTCTAAAAGATATCATGGGAAACAATACATTTTTCCTCCACAAATTGCACTCCCCCAATCTATACTAATAATAAATCTGTAGCCGAAATTTTTCTCGTAATTTTCCATTTTCCAAAAATAATTGGTGTTAACATGTATAATTAACCATTCTGAAACCGAAAATGGCTTTCTTGAAATTTTTGTTTGTATGTCTGTCTGTCTGTCTGTCTGACTGTCTGGGTGTTTGTTACGTTTTCACGCGATAATGGCTGAACCGATTTATATTAAATTGGAATATAAATTAAGTTCGTTGTAACTTAGATTTTAGGCTATATGGCATTCAAAATACTTTATTTAAAAGGGGGGTTATAAGGGGGCCTGATTTAAATAAATCGAAATATCTCGCTTATTATTGATTTTCATGAAAAATATTATATAACAAAAGTTTCTTCAAAAATAATTTCCGATAAGGTTTATTCTATACAAAATTTTGATACGACTGATATTTAATGCGATAAATGAATTTTAAAATTACAGTAACAACGCCATCTAAGGCGCTGTACTGAAATAAAAACAAATGACTTCGTCTATAAGGGGCCTTGGACAACAACAATCGAAAGCTATTAAACATAGCCTAAGAGAATGTTTCTGTGTTTATATGAAGTGATATCGGAAGCTAATTAATTGTTTAATTATTATTTCACCATTGGAAAGTGTGGTTTCTCTAGGTGGATATAATTCTAAAATGTTATTACAGTAACTTCTGAAACATGTAGCAAGTAATATAAAGTATACACATTAAAACTAAATGATATGTCAATCTTCATTAAACTATGTAATAACAATTAAGAAACATGTTAAAGGAATTGTCATTGCACCAAATGAGTGATCTCTGGACCAAAATGACCGAATTTTAATTATTTAAATATAATTTAAATTAAGTAACATATTAAACGATTTATCCTTCTATCAAACACGAATGTTCCCTGGATCAAATGTCCTATTTTAATTATGTAATTACTTTATATTTATTTCTAACGGGTGCAGCGGAGCGCATGGGTACGGCTAGTTGAAAATATAATTATCTACTAATAAGAGTGAAAGATTTTTTTTTTTAGTTCTAAAAATTGTGTGAAACTGTAGACGTAGTGTATAATTACTGTACCAAATTACAGCACAAAATTAATATGCAGGATATATGAAAATTAAGTTTTGAACTTTTATTAAATTTATGTTATATCGACTTACACGATATTTGTATTATTGAAACAAACTATAGAAGCTGGAGGCCTCGTCTTACGATATTGTCCGTCAGCTCCCTTCACTTCAGCGCTAAGGATCGAACCCAAGTTAACAGAACTATAAACCCTTGGCCTAGCACTGAGTTACCGACAAGGGATGGTTACTAAAGAGTCAGGTGTGGGGTTTTGTTGTTCGAATTTTAATTTTTGTGTTCTGCTTTGTTCCAGGTAAGGAATACGCAACAGCACTTGCCTACATGAGGATTATGAAGATAAACGCAAGTAAATTATTCTTTATATAAATTATTGAGACTATTTCGTTTATATGACGTCATTCCATTTTCGACCAGTGAAGTGTAATGCAATTTTGAATTCCAACCAATCACAGTCACACTTTGCGATAATTTTTGCAGCTAGATTTATCGCTATCAATTTATCGCATGGTCGTTCTTTTGTTTAGTTGTTGTCGCCAATTGTTTCCCCGTAAATTGATGATCATGAATACATTAAGATGCAACTACACGGTTAAAGTTTTCTTTCAACTTTAAAGCAATGAATGCAAGGTTGATATTTAATATTAATTAATATATTTACGTAGTGAAGACGACGTTCAAAACGGCTCACCATGTAGACACAGAATCTTCATGCATATTAATTGAACGTACCTTTTAAACTTGATTCTTTCAATATTCTTCGCAGATTCCACGCATACGTGATTGGAATATTGAACTGTGTAGATGCAGCTTTAGTTCCGTTACACACTACAGCGAGAATGCGTTTGTCGAGCTATAAAAAATGCTTTCGTGTAGCTCTGACTGTAACGGCGAAATACGGCACAGTTGACATTGGTCCTGCTCCTACAGGTAATAACCTATAATTTGTAACCTACAAATTTGTATTTTTTGAATGAAATGAAACAATTAATAGAAAGTCAGATGTTCAAATTGATGTAACATCATCACATATCAAACCCAAAGACCTTGCATAGTAATAATAAGGTCTTTGATCAAACTACCTTCCGTATGGCGTAATAAAATTCGTGTTTTAATTAGGCCTATCTATACAGAGATGGCTTCACTGTGTAGCAACATGTCTCGCTGTGAATACATAAGCATTGGTCCCACTGTTACTGGTAAATTAAATTATGATTTCAGCTGATAATGAAAATTGATATAGTAATAAGAGAAAAGTGCAGTACATGTAATTAACATTGTTAAACCTGTATTTCGCTTTTCGCAATTGGCATTACTGAATAATAACATCGAATTTCTTTATTGCAGTAATCGATATTCATCTACGAGTATTTCAACTTCACAATGTCTGAATAGGTTAAGTATTCGTTAATATACAATTATTAACATTTTGTGATCGAATTTTAGGGATATATTATTTACATTTTTATTTTATTCACGAAACAGTCATAATAAATGTCATTCGCTCGTGGATTTATCGGCAAATCTCAGACCTCTCGTGACATTACTACAGATATTACCTTTGTTTACGTTGAAACTGAAAGCTAGATCTAGTGGCTGCTTACATTGATGGAACTTATTCTGTTGAGAAACTACACTGGAATCATGTGGTTTTTCCATCCATTGCCACAGACTGTTCAACAAGTTGTAGTCCGCATTTCATTTCAATATTTTACTGATGTAACAGTATATATAAGCATTTCGTTGATGTTTTAATTCTAATAATATTTTATCAGATTTTATAATTGCATTTACAACAGAAGTTTGCAACTTGTTTAGTGTTATATTATATCAAGATTATACACATGCACATTCTAATCTACATATATGTATGTATTCAAGGGCGTAACTACCGAAGATGACTCAATCGAGTCGAAAACGTTCAACTCAAAAATGTGACAATAGTACATTATGCAACGAGCCTATAATGGTAGTAATTAAGATGCGAGTATGTTTATGAAATCAGCGCACGCGAGTTTCATAATTTTTCATACGAGCGTCTTAATTACCATTATAGTCAAGTTTCATACGACTTTTTATGCTCGAAAATATTGATTTTTTCCTGCAATTGGTGAAATGAATTTGCGGGAATGTGCTTTGTGAAAGGCTGGAAGATGACGGTGAATTGATGTTAATTTGTGTGTTGTTTTATTTTTGACTGAGTTTAATATTGTGTAATCTCGCGCTAGTTGTCTTTCGTTTGTATGTCCGAGAATAATCGATACTTGCGCTTTCATATTGGTACAATGGTATTTTCTGATTGGTGTAACACCTGAACTTTAATGAATAGGTGTACTTTAATAAGGTTTATTAAAGGGCTGATACAGGTGCATAATTACTACATTTCGGCATGGTCGAGCATAAATAACTTTATGTTAATTGTTCTAAAGATAAGCATAGACGGACCTTGCATATCCTCATTTATTGTAGAAATTTGATTAGCCCCGTTTGAATTTGGATAAATTGATTAAGTTCGTAACTGTTTAGTACATGTCTTGATTCCCTTAATGACTATTTTTGCCTCTTGATCGTGAAATTTCTGAACAGCCTGTATAGGTCTACAATGTATTATGCTGTGATCCTCAAGTTTTTTTCGATGACATACCACTATTTTTAATTTAGGACAATAGCTGTACCACGAACCAAATTTATTATGGGAAAAGTCATATGTCGCTTCGAGGGTCATAATTAACGTTTCTGTGGTCCAATACCTATAATTGATTGCTTTATTAGGCGTGTTTAATTAAGAAATAGTTCCTTTTTTAATTTATTCAATGGAGTGTTTAATAAAATATACACAAATGCATATAGGCATAGCCATGTTTGTTACATATTAATAGTAAACTATTAAATACTATAAAAAAACATAAGCACATAATATCCGTGTTAATGCTAGAATCTGTAAGTGAAATAAATACAGTACAAACAAATACAGTTTTAGAGTGACGGTTGTGTTTCTTTAGCAAAACTCAACTTCTGTATGTCAGGTTTCAATTGAGTTAATTTGAGTCAGAAATCAGGTTCAACGTTCGTCATTAAAGGACTATATTGTAGAAACACGTGTTCTCTACTAGAATATTGTTGAATTAACATTAACTAGGTCCGGTGAAATTAGCCAACAAATATAAATATTTAAACACACATTATCGAAACTATTTTACATACTTTTTCTTTGTTTGAAATTTTGACAACAGCTATAAAAGGTAAACCGGGGTAAATGTAAATTTAGGACAAGAGTATCCCATGCCATTAAACGCAAAAAGGCGAGTTTGTAAAGTGGCGCCAACTGTCAAATGTTCGTGCCACAAGACGTTACTGCAGATATGTTCTTAGGTGGAAACATTTTCTTGCCCAAAATATAAAATTCTTGTTCTACGTGGCTTTCGATTTTTTCAATTTGTCTTAACCAACATTTCTTAGGAACATAAAGAATGATTTTTATTTAGTTTGTGTGTTATTTTGTCATGTAAATATTTGCAGTGTAGTAAATGCGCAAAACATAAAATTCTCATTCTATGTATCTTTTGATTCTTTCAATTTGTCTTAAACAAAAATTCTTAGGAACATAAAGAATGCTTTTTATTTAGTTTGTATGTTATTTTGTCATTTAAATACTTGCAGTGTAGTAAATGCGCAAAACATAAAATTCTCATTCTATGTATCTTTTGATTCTTTCAATTTGTCTTAAACAAAAATTCTTAGGAACATAAAGAATGCTTTTTATTTAGTTTGTATGTTATTTTGTCATTTAAATACTTGCAGTGTAGTAAATGCCCAAAACATAAAATTCTCATTCTATGTGTCTTTTGATTCTTTCAATTTGTTTTAAGCAAAAATTCTTAGGAACATAAGGAATGTTTTTTATTTAGTTTGCGTGTTTTGTCATTTAAATACTTGCAGTGTAGTAAATGCCCAAAACATAAAATTCTCATTCTATGTGTCTTTTGATTCTTTCAATTTGTTTTAAGCAAAAAATCTTAGGAACATAAGGAATGTTTTTTATTTAGTTTGCGTGTTTTGTCATTTAAATACTTGCAGTGTAGTAAATGCCCAAAGCATAAAATTCTCATTCTATGTATCTTTTGATTCTTTCAATTTGTCTTAAACAAAAATTCTTAGGAACATAAAGAATGCTTTTTATTTAGTTTGTATGTTATTTTGTCATTTAAATACTTGCAGTGTAGTAAATGCTCAAAACATAAAAATTCTCATTCTATGTGTCTTTTGGTTCTTTCAATTTGTTTTAAGCAAAAATTCTTAGGAACATAAGGAATGTTTTTTATTTAGTTTGCGTGTTTTGTCATTTAAATACTTGCAGTGTAGTAAATGCCCAAAACATAAAATTCTCATTCTATGTGTCTTTTGATTCTTTAAATTTGTTTTAAGCAAAAAATCTTAGGAACATAAGGAATGTTTTTTATTTAGTTTGCGTGTTTTGTCATTTAAATACTTGCAGTGTAGTAAATGCCCAAAGCATAAAATTCTCATTCTATGTATCTTTTGATTCTTTCAATTTGTCTTAAACAAAAATTCTTAGGAACATAAAGAATGCTTTTTATTTAGTTTGTATGTTAATTTGTCATTTAAATACTTGCAGTGTAGTAAATGCTCAAAACATAAAATTCTCATTCTATGTGTCTTTTGATTCTTTCAATTTGTTTTAAGCAAAAATTCTTAGGAACATAAGGAATGTTTTTTATTTAGTTTGCGTGTTTTGTCATTTAAATACTTGCAGTGTAGTAAATGCCCAAAGCATAAAATTCTCATTCTATGTATCTTTTGATTCTTTCAATTTGTCTTAAACAAAAATTCTTAGGAACATAAAGAATGCTTTTTATTTAGTTTGTATGTTATTTTGTCATTTAAATACTTGCAGTGTAGTAAATGCTCAAAACATAAAAATTCTCATTCTATGTGTCTTTTGGTTCTTTCAATTTGTTTTAAGCAAAAATTCTTAGGAACATAAGGAATGTTTTTTATTTAGTTTGCGTGTTTTGTCATTTAAATACTTGCAGTGTAGTAAATGCCCAAAACATAAAATTCTCATTCTATGTGTCTTTTGATTCTTTAAATTTGTTTTAAGCAAAAAATCTTAGGAACATAAGGAATGTTTTTTATTTAGTTTGCGTGTTTTGTCATTTAAATACTTGCAGTGTAGTAAATGCCCAAAGCATAAAATTCTCATTCTATGTATCTTTTGATTCTTTCAATTTGTCTTAAACAAAAATTCTTAGGAACATAAAGAATGCTTTTTATTTAGTTTGTATGTTAATTTGTCATTTAAATACTTGCAGTGTAGTAAATGCTCAAAACATAAAATTCTCATTCTATGTGTCTTTTGATTCTTTCAATTTGTTTTAAGCAAAAATTCTTAGGAACATAAGGAATGTTTTTTATTTAGTTTGCGTGTTTTGTCATTTAAATACTTGCAGTGTAGTAAATGCCCAAAACATAAAATTCTCATTCTATGTGTCTTTTGATTCTTTCAATTTGTTTTAAGCAAAAATTCTTAGGAACATAAGGAATGTTTTTTATTTAGTTTGCGTGTTTTGTCATTTAAATACTTGCAGTGTAGTAAATGCCCAAAACATAAAATTCTCATTCTATGTATCTTTTGATTCTTTCAATTTGTCTTAAACAAAAATTCTTAGGAACATAAAGAATGCTTTTCATTTAGTTTGTATGTTATTTTGTCATTTAAATACTTGCAGTGTAGTAAATGCCCAAAACATAAAATTCTCATTCTATGTGTCTTTTGATTCTTTCAATTTGTTTTAAGCAAAAATTCTTAGGAACATAAGGAATGTTTTTTATTTAGTTTGCGTGTTTTGTCATTTAAATACTTGCAGTGTAGTAAATGCCCAAAACATAAAATTCTCATTCTATGTGTCTTTTGATTCTTTCAATTTGTTTTAAGCAAAAATTCTTAGGAACATAAGGAATGTTTTTTATATAGTTTGCGTGTTTTGTCGTTTAAATACTTGCAGTGTAGTAAATGCCCAAAACATAAAATTCTCATTCTATGTATCTTTTGATTCTTTCAATTTGTCTTAAACAAAAATTCTTAGGAACATAAAGAATGCTTTTTATTTAGTTTGTATGTTATTTTGTCATGTAAATACTTGCAGTGTAGTAAATGCGCAAAACATAAAATTCTCATTCTATGTATCTTTTGATTCTTTCAATTTGTCTTAAACAAAAATTCTTAGGAACATAAAGAATGCTTTTTATTTAGTTTGTATGTTATTTTGTCATTTAAATACTTGCAGTGTAGTAAATGCCCAAAACATAAAATTCTCATTCTATGTGTCTTTTGATTCTTTCAATTTGTTTTAAGCAAAAATTCTTAGGAACATAAGGAATGTTTTTTATTTAGTTTGCGTGTTTTGTCATTTAAATACTTGCAGTGTAGTAAATGCCCAAAACATAAAATTCTCATTCTATGTGTCTTTTGATTCTTTCAATTTGTTTTAAGCAAAAAATCTTAGGAACATAAGGAATGTTTTTTATTTAGTTTGCGTGTTTTGTCATTTAAATACTTGCAGTGTAGTAAATGCCCAAAACATAAAATTCTCATTCTATGTATCTTTTGATTCTTTCAATTTGTCTTAAACAAAAATTCTTAGGAACATAAAGAATGCTTTTTATTTAGTTTGTATGTTATTTTGTCATTTAAATACTTGCAGTGTAGTAAATGCTCAAAACATAAAAATTCTCATTCTATGTGTCTTTTGATTCTTTCAATTTGTTTTAAGCAAAAATTCTTAGGAACATAAGGAATGTTTTTTATTTAGTTTGCGTGTTTTGTCATTTAAATACTTGCAGTGTAGTAAATGCCCAAAACATAAAATTCTCATTCTATGTGTCTTTTGATTCTTTCAATTTGTTTTAAGCAAAAAATCTTAGGAACATAAGGTATGTTTTTTATTTAGTTTGCGTGTTTTGTCATTTAAATACTTGCAGTGTAGTAAATGCCCAAAACATAAAATTCTCATTCTATGTATCTTTTGATTCTTTCAATTTGTGTTAAACAAAAATTCTTAGGAACATAAAGAATGCTTTTTATTTACTTTGTATGTTATTTTGTCATTTAAATACTTGCAGTGTAGTAAATGCTCAAAACATAAAATTCTCATTCTATGTGTCTTTTGATTCTTTCAATTTGTTTTAAGCAAAAATTCTTAGGAACATAAGGAATGTTTTTTATTTAGTTTGCGTGTTTGTCATTTAAATACTTGCAGTGTAGTAAATGCCCAAAACATAAAATTCTCATTCTATGTGTCTTTTGATTCTTTCAATTTGTTTTAAGCAAAAATTCTTAGGAACATAAGGAATGTTTTTTATTTAGTTTGCGTGTTTTGTCATTTAAATACTTGCAGTGTAGTAAATGCCCAAAACATAAAATTCTCATTCTATGTGTCTTTTGATTCTTTCAATTTGTCTTAAACAAAAATTCTTAGGAACATAAAGAATGCTTTTTATTTAGTTTGTATGTTATTTTGTCATTTAAATACTTGCAGTGTAGTAAATGCCCAAAACATAAAATTCTCATTCTATGTATCTTTTGATTCTTTCAATTTGTCTTAAACAAAAATTCTTAGGAACATAAAGAATGCTTTTTATTTAGTTTGTATGTTATTTTGTCATTTAAATACTTGCAGTGTAGTAAATGCCCAAAACATAAAATTCTCATTCTATGTGTCTTTTGATTCTTTCAATTTGTTTTAAGCAAAAATTCTTAGGAACATAAGGAATGTTTTTTATTTAGTTTGCGTGTTTTGTCATTTAAATACTTGCAGTGTAGTAAATGCCCAAAACATAAAATTCTCATTCTATGTGTCTTTTGATTCTTTCAATTTGTTTTAAGCAAAAAATCTTAGGAACATAAGGAATGTTTTTTATTTAGTTTGCGTGTTTTGTCATTTAAATACTTGCAGTGTAGTAAATGCCCAAAACATAAAATTCTCATTCTATGTATCTTTTGATTCTTTCAATTTGTCTTAAACAAAAATTCTTAGGAACATAAAGAATGCTTTTTATTTAGTTTGTATGTTATTTTGTCATTTAAATACTTGCAGTGTAGTAAATGCCCAAAACATAAAATTCTCATTCTATGTGTCTTTTGATTCTTTCAATTTGTTTTAAGCAAAAATTCTTAGGAACATAAGGAATGTTTTTTATTTAGTTTGCGTGTTTTGTCGTTTAAATACTTGCAGTGTAGTAAATGCCCAAAACATAAAATTCTCATTCTATGTATCTTTTGATTCTTTCAATTTGTCTTAAACAAAAATTCTTAGGAACATAAAGAATGCTTTTTATTTAGTTTGTATGTTATTTTGTCATGTAAATACTTGCAGTGTAGTAAATGCGCAAAACATAAAATTCTCATTCTATGTATCTTTTGATTCTTTCAATTTGTCTTAAACAAAAATTCTTAGGAACATAAAGAATGCTTTTTATTTAGTTTGTATGTTATTTTGTCATTTAAATACTTGCAGTGTAGCAAATGCCCAAAATATAAAATTCTCATTCTATGTATCTTTTGATTCTTTCAATTTGCCTTAAGCAAAAGTTTTTAGGAACATAATGAATGCTTTTTATTTAGTCTATGTGTTATTTTGTCATGTAAATATTTGCAGTGTAGTAAATGCCCAAAATATAAAATTCTCGTTCTTCGTGTCTTTTGATTTTTAAATTTGTCTTAAGCAAAAGTTCTTAGGAACATAAAGAGTGCTTTTTATCTAGTTTGTGTGTAATTTTGTCATTTAAACATTTGCAGTGTATTAAATGTCCAAAATATAAAATTCTCGTTCTTTTCGCCTTTTGTTTTTCTTTTTTTAATTTGTCTTAATCAAAAGTTCTTAGGAACATAAAGAATGATTCTTATTTAGTTTCTGTGTTATTTTGTCATTTAAATATTTGAAGTGTAGTAAATGCCCAAAATATAAAATTCTCATTCTATGTATCTTTTGATTCCTTCAATTTATCTTAAGCAAAAGTTCTTACAAACAAAAAGAATGCTTTTTATTTAGTTTGTGCATTATTTTGTAATTTAAATATTTGTGGTATATTAAATGCCAAAAATATAAAATTCTCATCCTATACGGAATGTAATGTTCTTTCATATCCACTTTCCCCATGACATATTGTGATTTTTGCTCCAGGAAGGCACTAGGTTACATTAGCCCCAGCAGGGGGGGGGCAAGTGTAACCTATGAACCAACAAATATGTTTTGCGTTCGTGGATCAAAACTTAGTAACGCAATTTTTCTTCCTTTTCACAAGAGTTCAGTTATAAGTACCGCCTATTTTCACTTTATTTTCATATTTCATGATAATTCGTGTTTTATTTCACACTTTTAGTACCTACCACCTAGCAGTGGCTCACGTATCACCAGTGGTACGCGCACCATATGTTGAGAACCGCTGTATTACAGTATGTTTAGCTAATAGTTCAAAATTACATGCATTCCTAAATGAAGTGATAATGCAGCTCCTGAATATCTTGTTAATAGTTGCATGCCATACTTGTTGGAATAATTTGACGCGCATCGGCTAATACGTAATTATTACCCTTAGCAAACATCATTTAGTACATCCACACTATTATAACAGACCATCTCTTTGGTAGCTTTGATAGCTTGCCTGTTTAGGAGCCTAAAGGTCCCAGGTTCTATTCCTGAAAATACATCCAAGAATTATTTCAGGAGTATAGGATTTGGAATTACAACAGAGTTTATATAGATCAGTTTCTGTCAGATGCATTTCCAATTCACTGTGGGCTAAAGTAAGGAGATGCACTATCACCATTACTTTTTAACTTCGCTCTAGAATCTAGTGTATGCCATTAGGAAAGTCCAGGATAACAGAGAGGGTTTGGAATTGAACGGGTTACATCAGCTGCTTGTCTATGCGGATGACGTGAATATGTTAGGAGAAAATCCACAAACGATTAGGGAAAACACGGGAATTTTACTGGAAGCAAGTAAAGCGATAGGTTTGGAAGTAAATCCCGAAAAGACAAAGTATATGATTATGTCTCGTGACGAGAATATTGTACGAAATGGAAATACAAAAATTGTAAATTTATCTTTTAATGAGGTGGAGAAGTTCAAATATCTTGGAGCAACAGTAACAAATATAAATGATACTCAGGTGGAAACTAAACACAGAATAAATATGGGAAATGCCTGTTATTATTCGGTTGAGAAGCTTTTATCATCCAGTCCGCTGTCAAAAAATCTGAAAGTTAGAATTTATAAAACAGTTATATTACCGGTTGTTCTTTATGGTTGTGAAACTTGGACTCTCACTTTGAGAGAGGAACATAGGTTAAGGGTGTTTGAGAATAAGGTTCTCAGGAAAATATTTGGGACTAAGAGGGATGAAGTTACAGGAGAATGGAGAAAGTTACACAACACAGAACTGCACGCATTGTATTCTTCACCTGACATAATTAGGAACATTAAATCCAGACGTTTGAGATGGGCAGGGCATGTAGCACGTATGGGCGAATCCAGAAATGCATATAGAGTGTTAGTTGGGAGGCCGGAGGGAAAAAGACCTTTGGGGAGGCCGAGACGTAGATGGGAAGATAATATTAAAATGGATTTGAGGGAGGTGGGATATGATGATAGAGAATGTATTAATCTTGCTCAGGATAGGACCAATGGCGGGCTTATGTGAGGGCGGCAATGAACCTCCGGGTTCCTTAAAAGCCAGTAAGTAAGTAGGGTTTGGAATAGAGTCCATCCAGCCTTGTGATAGGAAAAATGCCAAGTCTCGGTAGATGACAATCTCTGGTCAAAGAAAATTAGATTATTATCATCTGTGGTGAACTGCAGTGCTGACAACATAGCGCTCCTATCTCGTATTGTAGTTATGCAGTTGACTACTAGATGGCAGGCGCTAGGTTTAATCCAGCTCATAAATTTGTTGGATTATTGATATTGTGATCTTATATTTAAACTTTAGATTTCCCTGTCTCTGATCGGGTCAAAAACCCTGATAGAACTGATATTTAACCCTTGCGTTGAATTTAGGTGAAGTCCTGAGGGCCTAATTAGTCAAATCGACTCTCCTCACCTCCACACTGGGGCCCTCTGGGATCTTTTTAAGATGCGAAAGAGAGAGTGGTATGCGGAAAGCAACGGGAAGTTACCGCATTTATCTTTCCCAAGAAAAAAAACAGCAAATCTTGTGGTTGGGTCACTGGCAGAGAAGAAACTGCCTACTGAAGGATGCACTGGAAGGAATGGTGAACGGAAAGAGAGTTTGAGGCAGAAGAAGATATCAAATGTTAGACGACATTAAAATATTATATGGATCATATGAAGAGACAAAGAGGAAAATAGAAAATAGGAAAGATTGGAGAAAGCTGGGTTTGCAGTGAAAGACCTGCCCTTGGGTAGAACACTAGGAATGAATGAATTAATTCATTTATTTATTGAAGTAGCTTATTTTACGACGCTGTATCAACATCTCAGGTTATTTAGCGTCTGAATGAGGTGAAGGTGATAATGCCGGTGAAATGAGTCCGGGGTCCAGCACCGAAAGTTACCCAGCATTTGCTCAAATTTGGTTGAGGGAAAACCCCGGAAAAACCTCAACCAGGTAACTTGTCCTGACCGGGATTCGAACCCGGGCCATCTGATTTCGCGTCCAGACGCGCTAATCGTGAACGAACGAATGAATGAATGAATGAATGAATGAATGAATGAAACAAACGAACGAATGATATTTAAACTAACATTGAACTAAAATGCATGATATTACCACGTAACGTTTAACCTTTAAATACATTCCATGTATGCCGCACGTGTAAAACGACAGATGTCCAGTCGGTTATCTCATTTTCTCCAAACCCTCTGAAGCATGTTTTGTGTGACATTCCTAATGGCGGTGTTCTTCTAAAATTCAGCAACGTCGTTGGAAGTGGAGGAACGTAAAAATTGTCCTTTACAAAACCCCACAGGAAGAAATCACACACTTCCGGTGAACGTGGACCAAGACGTCCAAATTGCTATTTGAACTCGCGGCGAACCTCGACAGCATTGTTAAATTGCTCATATCCGAGCACACACCAGCTACGGTGTGTTGGTAGGGCAACCATTTTCTCCAACAATGTTGTACACGTTTCCCACTAAATAACAAATGAAATTCTGATGGCGGTAGGAAACATGAAATATTCATCTTTCAAATAGTGGTGTTATCAGGTTTCACCCACCGACGTAGCTCAGGCGGTAGCGCGTTTACCTGCAAACTCGGAGTTGCGCTTGTGCGTGGGTTCGATTCCAGCTCGGACTTATTACCAATTTGTTTTTTCCCCGAGGTTTTCTCCAACTGTAATGCGAATGTCAGGCAAATCTATGGCTCACCTCGCCATATACCATCTCGCTATCATAAATTGCATCGACGCTAAATAACCTAGTAGTTGATACAGCATCGTGGGCTCGTAAATTTAATTTTTCTCTTCGATCACTTCTGATAGTTGAGTGGCTGAGATTTCAAATCTTATCGTAGGATCAATTATTTCGGCTGTCGGTTTATTCCAATTTTCATATAAATCAGTTGAGCCATTATCGAGTGAAAAGGTAACAAACATCCAGACAGACAGACAGGCAGACAAGACAGACATACAAATAAAAATAAAAAAAACGATTTTTGGTTTCAAGATGATTAATTATACCTGTTAACATCAATTGAGTAGCTTAATATCAAAGGCGGACATCTAACCTCAATCGAAATTTAGATAGCTGTGGTTTTTATACAATTTTTCATGCTCTTTCCAGTTATAGTGAAACCATATAAAAACTCTAACACTACATTTATAAAATAAATTGTGTGTAATATTACAAAGAACACTGTGAATTATAAAATTGGCTCTAGATCAAAACTATGGGGACAACAGATGTCCGTCTTTGATATTAAGCAACTCAATTATTTTTGAATAACCGACTAAATTGCTGCGGAAGATTTACTACTAACATTTATTTAAAATCTTAAGAAATTCTTAGTACAGATAAATTATTTTAATACGGGCTACACTTTTAAATATTTTGCACGGACCGACGAGAAAACACTCTGGTTGTACATTGGGAACGGCTCACTACTATGCTGTTTTCTGTGTAAATATTGTAGGCCTATGTTAACAGCTGTGGAGTACACCATGCACTGACTTGGGATATATTTACCCAGAGAACAAAGCATCCCAGGGAGGAAGTTAGTACTGCTTGAACGATCACGACTGCTATCTGTGGTGGTATTCTACCTTGCCTCCAGCTAATCCTGTAAATTTCTAGATTGTCCGAGGCTTGAATTAGCTGTATTACTCAAGAGTGTGGAAAATCACCCCCCAACACTCCCCTCCCTCCAAACATTTGCTGTTCAAGATCCCGAAATCAGTAGGAACTAGTGCAATTAGAATTACACAAATAGCCTCTGGTTACAATTTCACGAACTTCACTCCCAACTCCTTACATAGGGGTGTACAAGTTCCTAATTCCTTACAGACCGTCCATGATTCAGTCTACTGATGATTTCTGTACTCAAAACAAAGGTACCTACCAAAGATGGAAAGTCGACTGAGAATTCAATGCTACCAACCTTCAACGTAAAGCACTAATGTTACTAAAAGTTTTATTATGTTATGTGATAAAAGCCAGTTTCTATCTGATGCTTTTCCAATTCACTGCGGGCTAAAGCAAGGAGCTGCACTATCACCTTTACTTTTTAACTTCGCTCTAGAATATGCCATTAGAAACGTTCAGGATAACGGACAGGGTTTGGAGTTGAATGGGTTACATCAGCTTCTTGTCTATGCGGATGACGTGAATATGTTAGGAGAAAATACACAAACGATTAGGGAAGACACGGGAATTTTACTTGAAGCAAATAAAGCGATAGGGTTGGAAGTAAATCCCGAAAAGACTAAGTATATGATTATGTCTCGTGACCAGAATATTGTACGAAATGGAAATATAAAAATTGGAGATTTGTCTTTCGAAGAGGTGGAAAAATTCAAATACCTTGGAGCAACAGTAACAAATATAAATGACACTCGGGAGGAAATTAAACGCAGAATAAATATGGGAAATGCGTGTTATTATTTGCTTGAGAAGCTTTTGTCATCTAGTCTTCTGTCAAAAAATCTGAAAGTTAGAATTTATAAAACAGTTATATTGCCGGTTGTTCTGTATGGTTGTGAAACTTGGACTCTCACTTTGAGAGAGGAACAGAGATTAAGAGTGTTTGAGAATAAGGTTCTTAGGAAAATATTTGGGGCTAAGAGGGATGAAGTTACAGGAGAATGGAGAAAGTTACACAACGCAGAGCTGCACGCATTGTATTCTTCACCTGACATAATTAGGAACATAAAATCCAGACGTTTGAGATGGGCAGGACATGTAGCACGTATGGGCGAATCCAGAAATGCATATAGAGTGTTAGTTGGGAGGCCGGAGGGAAAAAGACCTTTGGGGAGGCCGAGACGTAGGTGGGAAGGTAATATTAAAATGGATTTGAGGGAGGTGAGATATGATGGTAGAGACTGGATTAATCTTGCTCAGGATAGGGACCAATAGCGGGCTTGTGTGAGGACGGCAATGAACCTTCGGGTTCTTTGAAAGCCAGTAAGTAAGTAAGTATGCGATAAAAGCAGCTATTTCACACACACCTCGCTATACACCTCGTGAAATAATCGTGAAGATTATCAGAGCGAATAACTCATGTTGTGTGTAACAGGAAAGTGTAATACTATAATCGCGACGCTGTTATTCCCGGCGTGACTACTCCTCTTTGCTTACGTCTTAGGAAGTGAAGGCTCTATAAAGTCTAAGTAGGTAGTATCGTTCGCCATTTTTGTTCTTTCGTTGCCGAGCTACCAGACGAGGGATCTATTTGCCACACCGTTAAACTTTATCATGTCGTAGCTCGTATGATAATAAATCAAACGCACTGTAATTCAGCAAATAGTTGAGCGGCAAATAACGTCCTCGTGTGATTTCTGCGAACGCCAACGAAAGAGCCAAAATGACGGGCGATTATATATTAAGTATTTATCCAGCCTTAGGAAATTCTTAACATGTTCATCAGCGAATCACAAGACGCACACGTTTAAATGTAGCCGACCTGCAACGTGATTGGTTGCCGGAAATTAGAGCGACGGGACTATATACAGGGTTTTTAAAAAATACGGGGCATAATTTCAGGTATGTATTTCCCACATATAGACAATCAAAATAGTTCATTACAACATGTGTCCGGAAATGCTTCATTTCCGAGTTATGGCCTTCACAACATTGAAATTCACCGGAATGTTTTTCTTTCCGCAGGTCGTTGCCGTCAAAGGAGACATTAAGAGGGCACTCTGACAGTTCATTCCGAGGCGAAAGTTACATTCAATGTTGTGTAGGCGTTAGACTGTGCAACATGTATTCAAATCAAGAGCTGGCAGAGATACACTTCATGTACGGTAAGGCGGACGGCAATGCTGCGCTGGCTCGTCGCTTGTACCAGGAGAGGTACCCACAGCGACAATGTCCAGATCGGAAGACATTTGTACGTCTCCATTACCGTCTGTGCGAGTATGGAAAATTTAACTCTCCTGGTTTGGGAAGGGGACGACCAAGATCTACAACTCCAGAAGTACAGGAGGAGATTCTGGAGGCTGTGAACATGACTCCTTCTATCAGCACACGAAGGGTAGCGTTGCAAGTCGATGTTCCTCATACGACTGTCTGGAGACTGTTGAAAGACTATCAATTGTATCCTTATCATATCTGAGGACATACGTAATACTCCTGGAGTTTGGGATCGTGTCAATGAGACATCGATGTGAGGTCTGTATTCAAGCAGGAGGTGGACATTTTGAACATCTTCTGTAATGACAATGACCTGCGGAAAGAAAAACGTTCCGGTGAATTTCAATGTTGTGAAGGCCATAACTCGGAAATGAAGCATTTCCGGACACATGTTGTAATGAACTATTTTGATTGTCTACATGTGGGAAATACATACCTGAAATTATGCCCCGTATTTTTGAAACACTCTGTATTGCTGGAAAGTTCATAGTTTTCTCAGAAATTTTTTTTCCCCAAGCATTTAACACCATCTTATTCGGCAACTATTGATAGTAGAACCGTGATTTTTGTCCACATCGATAGAAAATCTAATAAGGAATCCTTTTTTTTAATTGGGTTTTTTTACGACGCTGTATCAACATCTAGGTTATTTAGCGTCGGAATGAAATGAAGGTGATAATGCCGGTGAAATGAGTCCGGGGTCCAGCACCGAAAGTTACCCAGCATTTGCTCGTATTGGGTTGAGGGAAAACCCCGGAAAAATCTCAACCAGGTTTCTTGCCCCGACCGGGAGTCGAACCCGGGCGACCTGGTGGACAATAAGGAATCATTTATTCCTCTGGCGTTGACGGTTTTCGTGTAAATTTAATTCAAAATCACTAATTTGAAGCCACTGACCGATGCATACAACTCAACATACCTATGTACAGTAAACAAAGTCCTACCAGGTCGGAATCAAGTGTGGTGGGGTGTATGAATAAGAAACATCTACCGCAGTCGCTACGTATGCGAACGTGAACACCTGAAGGCTTTACTGGCCCATGTTTTTTATGTCTGGCAAGATATGCACTATGCATCATAACTCTGAAAAGAAGGATTTGCGGGAAAAGTTGTATAGAACATTTTAGTTTCATTTTTACCTCTACATTACACCCACAAAGTTCTTACAGGTATTTATGAATCATCCTGTATAATACTCTTTAACCTTATCACCTATTCCAGTGATGTCAAAGCAAGCGCGTTTTTCTGAACTTGACGTCGTGCGCGGGCAGCAAGCGCTAGGTATGGAAAGAGGAAGGGTTGTGTATATGAATAAGCAACCTGTTGGATTAAGAAAACAGTGGTGCACAAAATTCAAACGCAACGTGAAATTTTATGTCGTTATTTCTATATGGCTTCTTCTGTTTAATATTAGGCCTATCTATATTGTCTGTAAAAGAAAAGTACTAACACTGATTTCTTAATATTGCACTTACGTTTTAAATCTTAATAACATAATAGAGAGTTAAGAAGGAATATTCACTTAAATTCCATAGTAGTATAATATTATACTGTATTAAGTGGATGAAACACATCATTCATAAAGAAAGTGATATTCCTAAGAAAGAGATTGAGTATGACATGATAAGTTGGAATTTATATTGATGGTATCTTTAGGCTTACAAAAGTAATAAATAAACTAATCAAAACAATATTAAAGTACAAAGCAAAGTTACGTAGGTACTGTATCTGTTTTAAGTATAAGTAATATTACATAACAAAACTCTTATTGCATTATGCTTTTAAGGTGATATTTGTGAGCAACTTCCTATCATCAGAATATTAAATTATTTTCTCGAAGTGTGCTGAAGTTATAGAGCTGACATTTTTACAATACATGGGCACGTATCTTTTGCTTATGATGTAACAATAGTTGCTTTGTTAATTCATTTCCTTACAAACAACTTTCATGCGAATATTTTCAAAAATTTCAATACACGATCTTATACGTATATACGGTATATTATATTTACGAAAACATTCTGTAAGGCTATTAAATAAATAGCCCTATACCTGACAATTTCGCTTTTCTATACGAAAGTTGAGAAAATATTTATTTTTAATAAAAAAATCAAACTTGTGAAAAGTGAGTATTAAAATTAAAATTTACATTCTTATAATGCACTTATACTTCTCAGGCAAATCTAAAAATTAACATGGATACAGTTTTGATAAGTTCTCTTCCCTTTATCTATTGAGTCAGTGCTGGCCATCCCTGAATATAGGTCGACCAAGCGGCATATACCACCTCTTTCGTCTGTCTCTTTCCTTTCCGCTGTAGAGTGCTCAGGCTCTCCTGGGCTCTAAAGCGCGCGCTTGCTCCTGCGGGCATCAATTGACATGCCTAACCTATTAAAAACTCAAGGGGGATTAAAAGAATACAGCTCTTTTGGATATGAAATAACAGTTTAGACTTAGCTCTTTTCCAAATGATCTACGCAATATATTTTGTGCGAGATCGTGCGTATTTGCTTGTTTTCCGCACAGAACCAATACGCGGTAAGTGTGAAATACCACATTCAGTATTCCCAACGTAACACACTAACAATTTCCCTCTTCTTACCGCTTAAGCGCGACATTCATTTTACTGCTTTAGGCTTTTAACATATTATTTTTAGAGACGTTTAACATAGTAATAATTATAAATTGGAAACTTACCACTGCAATTTCACCTAAATTGCAATGTTAATTATTGTTTTTAAATATTTGCAAAAATTAGGTAAAGTCTACTCCACGAAACTTATTGCATTCCTGATACAAATAACATTAAGGAAGCCGTGAAAAAATCAACAAGAATCCAGATGCCGATGTTATTACTGCAATATGTTATATAAATAATATTGTTAAAATATTAAAATGAAAAATAAATCATTACATAACCTTACCGTTTGTTTTAAGTTCGCATTTATAGACTGGGGGAAAAAAGACAGACGTATATCACGGCCTACTGGAGTATAGTAAACACAGAAAACATTTTACAGCAACAATGTTGAAGAAAGATATTTTGGTTTTCCGAAGTTGCCGTCATTAAACAGAAACCAACATGGAGATTTCATTGCAACTAATTAGAAATTCGTCTTTCAGTTATTAGTAAACGATCTTCGCACAAAATAATGTACGATACACGAGCGGTATGTTTGTTTTCATGTTCTCGGAAATTAAAAAAGCTCAACTACGTTTCGCTTTTTCAGTCTTTTCCTCGAACATGAAACGTCAACATACCGCTCTTGTAACGTATATTACTATTTTCTTGAAAGACCTTTTCAGAAAAACTTGTATAAGCAGCATATGTCACAGTAGCCTAGTCTGAAGTTGATTTACATATTCGTTTAAACAATTTTAACAAATAATTGCAAATTTTATACAGATTTTATTGAATATCTCGCAAACATGTTTTTGGCGCTTAGCTCTTTTCCACTTTTCAGCCCTCACATTTTGCAGCGAGCACGGGACATTACTGCGTCTCTTCTAGGGATCAAATTTCTGTACATTTAATGAACATAACTGAAATGCTTTCAATCATTAAATTATCATTATATATTCTCCTGTTAATCTGACTGAGGATACTGGGAATTAAATCAAAGCCTTTCTCAAAACACGCTATGAAATGTTTCACATAAAACAATTTTTATCTCGAAAAGGAAGTAAAGATGAGTAGAATTGTATTAAACTTCTTTGTTAGAAATATCTCAAAGAATAAACCCTTGACATTAATGAAATTACTTACGGTTCATATACAGGGTGTTTAAAAAATACGGAGCATAATTTCAGGTATGTATTTCCCACATGTAGACAATCAAAATAGTTCATTACAACATGTGTCCGGAAATGCTTCATTTCCGAGTTATGGCCTTCACAACATTGAAATTCACCGAAACGTTTTTCTTTCCGCAGGTCGTTGTCATTACAGAAGATGTTCAAAATGTCCACCTCCTGCTTGAATACAGACCTCACATCGATGTCTCATTGACCTGCGACACTGACAGAACCTAACTCGTGCAGGGTAATCTGCTGGTGACAGGGCCTGTACACGTTGCAAATGATAAGGATACAATTGATACTCTTTCAACAGTCTCCAGACAGTTGTATGAGGAACATTGACTTGCAACGCTACCCTTCGTGTGCTGATAGAAGGAGTCATGTTCACAGCCTCCAGAATCTCCTCCTGTACTTCTGGAGTTGTAGATCTTGGTCGTCCCCTTCCCAAACAAGGAGAGTTAAATTTTTCATACTCGCACAGACGGTAATGGAGACGTACAAATGTCTTCCGATCTGGACATTGTCGCTGTGGGTACCTCTCCTGGTACAAACGACGAGCCAGCGCAGCATTGCCGTCCGCCTTACCGTACATGAAGTGTATCTCTGCCAGCTCTTGATTTGAATACATGTCGCACAGTCTAACGCCTACACAACACTGAATGTAACCTTCGCCTGGGAATGAACTGTCAGAGTGCCCTCTTAATGTCTCCTTTGACGGCAACGACCTGCGGAAAGAAAAACGTTCCGGTGAATTTCAATGTCGTGAAGGCCATAACTCGGAAATAAAGCATTTCCGGACACATGTTGTAATTAACTATTTTGATTGTCTACATGTGGGAAACACATACCTGAAATTATGCCCCGTATTTTTGAAACACTCTGTATAATGACATGATGAAAAATTGAGTTTTCACGAAACGCAAAAACGGATAATCAGAAAGTAAGCATAGTCAAAGCTACCGGTGTAAGCATAAGGAACAAAAGACGCACTATGCACTTTTTGTCATGTGTGCACGGCAACCGAATAGTCTAGTCTTGGCCAGGTATTGTAGCGGGGCCAGCCAAGGATTTGCTGTGAATGTTTCATGCAAACCACGGACATTTTTATGCCGCACTCACGTCAAACGCATCGCCATCTTCAGAGCAGAGGTAGAAATAAAAGCCTCACGTGTGGTCGTGGGCTTTACAAATTACAGCCTTGGCTCTAGATGTTAATGCGCATGCCCTGTGAGTAGAATGGCTCATGTAACATTTTGAACGTTGCGAGGCGTTGCTAGGAGACGAGAAAGTGCATGCTTGACACATTTTAGTGACGCGTGTACCATGCCTTTTAAATTATATATTACAGATCCCTTTGTTGTATCTTTTGCCTTCTTGTCTTTGATATTGTTTAAAATGAAGGTCCTAAATTTTATTGGAGTTATGGTTTGAATTTGAGCCACATTTTGAAGCAAAAGATCGGCGTACATGTCTTAAAGAGGAATATTGGATTTTGAACCTGTAGTAAAACTTAATATCTTTAAATTTGTGACCAGCTTAGAGGTTCGTTATCAGTGGCTTCTGTTCGTACAAATACATAGCACGGGATCTATTTTATTTTTTCCATACGGACCTATGTTCGTATCAGTTTTATGAGTTTCACTTACGTACTTGCATTGTGTACGTTCTCTCAGATTGCATAAGATTATACTTGAGATGATGATGATGATGATGATGATGATGATAAGTGATTGTAGAGAATTGGAACCTTTTGGAAATTAATATCACAGTTAAGTACTTAATGATTAGATTATGTTAAATTGACTACGGCATTTCTTTCCTTTTACACCCCGCATTTATTAATCACACACATTTGTGTATGAATAATAATTTTTTATCAACAGTAATCTCACTAGAGGTTTTGATTTATTTAGAGAAAATCAAAACTCGAGTGGGATTTAATTGACTATTACACGATTAGAAGAAAGTATATCAAGATTAGTAGTAAAGAAATACTCCAATACAATAACTTACAATGACTTACGAAAATACAACTGTCTTCAAATGTATTATTGTACCATCTCAACATTACAAATATTACGCTAGATGCATGCTAGATGGCAGTAGTGTGCAATGCCTTCTCGTCGAGAAGTTCTCGATCTATTATACACGATGGCAATGTTACTAGTCAAGAAGGCTTTGTTGATTCAGTTTCATTTTTATTAAAATGCAACATTCCACTTCAATTATCCGAATCCCAGTAATCAACGTCACTTGACAGATGATTTTCAATAAATCTTAATATTAAACAATCTCTGATACATAACTATCCATAAGATCATATAGCAGAAGCTATAACATAACCTAACTAATATACACAAGTGTTAGAAAGGTTTTAATTAACGACGATGACATAAAAAATAAACATGAATAATTTTAAAAGGAATAATTATTGAATGTACAATTTTCAAATTTGAATGTGGTTGGTGGTTCAATTGACGTTATATTGGACGTGTGCGTAATAGAAGTGGAACTCGTTGATTTAGGCCTACATGGTGTATTCAACTTATTCAGGATTTCCGAATGGTGCTCTTCATTTATTTGTAAATCGGATTTCAGAAGATGCATAGATATGATCAGTGATTTTTATTAATTCTTGTTCTTGAATGCCAATGCTAGTTATATTTGAAACTGCTGTGCATCGACTGGAGTGGTTTGTAATTTTATATATATATTTTTTTTTTGACGTCCAGACCAGCGCAGTTTCAAATGTTGGTAAACAAAGAAACAAATGCTAGGGACGCGATAAAATTAAACAAATGCAAGGGACGCGATAAAATTGTGCGATAAGCAGCCATGATGGGTTGAAATACGTCCTTTCGTGCCGTTTTATTGGTAAAAAGTAGTATGACGTAGTAAGAGTGTAATAGTCAATAGTAATCTCACTAGAGGTTTTGATTTATCTAAAGAAAATTAAAACTCGAGTGGGATTTAATTGACTATTAAACGATTAGAAGAAAGTATATGAAGATTAGAAGTAACGAAGTACTCCAATACAATAAAGTATTAATTGACTTACGAAAATACAACTGTCTCCAAATGTATTATTGTACCATCTCTAAATTACAAATATTACTCTAGATTGCAGTAGTATGTTATGTTTAGCTGTTTTCTTGTTATCAGCTGTGCCAACTATGGAATCTTCATTGAACGCTGTGGAAGGTTACTAGTCAAGAAGGCTTTGTTTGTTGATTGGTTGAAAGACGTCCTTTCGTACCGTTTTATTGGTCAAAAGTAGTAAAAGTGTAATAGTCAAATTAAATCAACTATAATACTATACTTTCTTTACGCTTCTCCATGTTAAAAAACGTTTCACGTGAATATTTTCCAAGCCGATATGATACTGAAGTCAATAGTTGTTGGGGATAAGATGCCGAATTTAAACCAGTTAATGACAATTAAACTGGTTTAATTAGTTTTGGAAAAATGGGTCTTCAACCCTTTTTTCGTTCACCTGAAAACAAAGACAGAACTATTCGAACGTCGTTAATTCCTTATTCACTACTCTGAATAACAAGAATTTTGCTCCGACTTAAAACAATGTGTCCCTTATGGTTTTATGTGCGTTGAATCGGAAACTGCATCTCTTTTCTTCGTATCACGTAAGGTTTTTAAGATTCACTTTTCGACAAGCGCTCCCCCAGTAAATCTGGCGCTGGTTGGGGTTTGAATCAAAACAAAAGCTAATTAATTTATAAGTTTATGACTTATTTACGGTTTATTATGGTTGTTGGCATGTTATTTTGTATTTCTAATACATAAACAGATATTGGTCCATTCTATTAAGGAAATTTCATAACAGATCAAAGTGAGGTCTATGCAATGAACAAACAAGGGTGTGGTTTTCAGTATTTAAAGAAACTTTTACCAGTTTGAGTGAAGGCAATTAAAAGAGGGCGTTTTCATCGGACCACAAATTTACAAAGTTATGGCTGACCCTTTGTTTGAGGAAAAACTTTCCGTTACAGAAAGAATGGCATGGCACGCTTTCAAAGACATTTGCTCAAATTTTCTTGGAAAATCTATGACAGAGAACTACATAGAACTTTTTGTGGAAATCATGTTAAGTGCATATGACAAAATGGAGTGTAATATGTCTCTCAAAATACACTTTTTACATTCTCATTTGGATTTCTTTCCTCCTAACTTTGGAGCGGTAAACGACGAGCAAGGGGAAAGATTTCATCAAGAAATATCTGAAATGGAAAGCCGATATAAAGGAAGATCATCATCCAGCATGCTTGGAGACTATTGCTGGTTCCTTGTAAAATACAGTCCCGGGTCTAGTTATAAACAGAAGTCATCCAGAAAATTATTTTAAATGTAAGTTCAAATTCCGAGATTTTTCTCATTATATTCTAATTCAAATTTATTTACAATTTACATTTGAAATGAATACATATGAATAGATACCCGAAATGAGCAATAATAATAATAGAATAATCGTGACGGAGATGATACAAAGATAGTAATACAAAATAATTCATTAATAATAATAATAATAATATAATAATAATAATAATAATAATAATAATAATGTGATAAAACAAAAATATTTACAATAATAAAATAAATACTAAGACGGATAAAATAAAATATAAAACCACTAGCGAGAGTTAACACAACTTAAATAAGCATATAATAACCGGAAAAAAATGACGAACTCGAAAATCAACAGAAAAGTTCGTTGTATCGCAGACGACAGCAACCGCCGTATTGATATTGTGTTATGCATTAATGGTAGAAGGGGGGAGCCGAAAGTCTACGTAACTGCCGTTCTCTTCGAATCTTCTTGTACAATCATGGGAAGTTAATACTGCAAAAACAAAATGTCTACGAGTCAAACTGTTCAGTATTACCAGGATAAATACAAATAATGCTAAAATATATTAATCAAGTTTCAGTTATCGATTTCTCCTTTTGTGCAAAAGGTATCATATCAAAATATTTTATGAATGGCGGGGTAAAATATAAATTTCAAGAACTCTCTAGCGATAAGAGATAGTGACAAGTACAACTGCATGAAATATTTTTATTGTTTTTGTGTTTTAAACTATGTTATATCATTCTTGTATCCAGTATACATTTTGCAAGCATTATGAGGAATTTTGAATCCCTAGTGTGTTGTAATTTTATCAGTAGCAGCGAAAAATTAAAAAGAAATAAGTTTTGTCATGAAAAATTCAATTAATTTTCCCCGGAAAATGGTACTGATGGGGCAATTTGGATTTTAAATTCAGATATAGGGCACACATATTCACCTATTTTCATTTCGGAGGAAGACAAAAAGTAAAAATTTGTTCTTCAGTGATTATCAGCAATAAAATATTCCGTAGTATACCTCGTCTAGCGAGAGGCGTGTTTGAACGTCAGATCTGCAATACGCTATATAATTTAGAGTCGTCGGTAGCTCGTCATCGGTTGAAAACGTTGACGGGATGGTGACCGTTTTAAGCATTTGCAGCATGTTTCTGCGGTCTGGTTGTTGCAGTGAGGGTAGAAGTTTCGCGTGGTTGCATATGTTCGTGCGGGTTGCGACGTAAAAAGGAACATGGCGGCGTTTGATGTGGATAACTCTGTTACGTGAAACCGGTGTTCTGATTTATCTTTGAAACTGTACTCTCTGTCGAAGCGTTTTGCATTGCAAGAGCAAAAAAATTGTATTCTTTTCCGTTGTATTTCTGTGGCTGCAATTCTGAGTAAAAATAATCCGTGCCTTGAATATGACACAATTTATGATTAGGTATATGATTTACGTATTTCGCATCAAAAGAGCTCTATATGTACACCATATTACAAATTATACAGGGCTTTCAGCTCAAAACTTCCCTGTCTGAATAACTAATTATTTAATACATCTTGATTACACAACTTTTAACACTGTACCACTTCGGAATATGTATTATATGACTTTCTCGTGTTAAATTCTATCGTACCTAGATGACATACTAATACTATACAAAGGAAACAAAAGACAGATCCAAAATCTGGCATGAGCACATAAACAAAATACACCCAAAGCTACACTTACTTACTTACTTACTTACTTACTTACTGGCTTTTAAGGAACCCGGAGGTTCATTGCCGCCCTCACATAAGCCCGCCATTGGTCCCTATCCTGAGCAAGATCAATCCAGTCCCTGTCATCATATCCCATCTCCCTCAAATCCCTCTTAATATTACCTTCCATCTACGTCTCGGCCTCCCGAAAGGTCTTTTTCCCGCCGGCCTCCCAACTAACACACTATATGCATTTCTGGATTCGCCCATACGTGCTACATGCCCTACCCATCTCAAACGTCTGGATTTAATGTTCCTAATTATGTCAGGTGAAGAATACAATGCGTGCAGTTCTGTATTGTGTAACTTTCTCCATTGTCCTGTAACTTCATCCCTCTTAGCCCCAAATAGTTTCCTAAGCACCTTATTCTCAAACATCCTTAATCTCTGTTCCTCTCTCAAAGTGAGAGTCCAAGCTTCACAACCATACAGAACAACCGGTAATAGAACTTTTCATAAAGTCTAACTTTCACATTTTTTGACAGCAGACTAGATGACAAAAGTTTCTCAACCGAATAATAACAGGCATTTCCCATATTTATTCTGCGTTTAATTTCCTCCCGAGTGTCATTTATTTTTGTTACTGTTGCTCCAAGATATTTGAATTTTTCCACCTCTTCGAAGGATAAATCTCCAATTTTTACAGTTCAATTTCGTACAATACCCAAAGCTACACTACACATTAGAAATTGAAAACAACAAATCCATAAATTTTCTAGACATGGCAATAACAAAAGTCGACAACAAACATTCAAAGTCTACAGAAAACCCATAACAACAACAAACAACAACAACAACACAGATACACAACACATCTAACCACCCAATACAACACAAACAAGCTGTATTCCGAACAATGATACAAAGACTACTCAACATATCAATGAACCAACATGATTACAAAGAAGAGCTAAACACAATCAAATACAAGGAAGGCAAGGGGAACAAGTAAAAGACAAGAAGTACAAGGGGAATAAAAGGTGAAGAAGGGGAAGACAAAGGTAACAAGGGGAATAGGAGAAGAACAAGGGGGTAACCGGAGATCAAGGGAAAGGCAAGGAGAACAAGTAAAAGGCAAGAAGTACAAGGGGAAAAAAGGAGAACAAGGGGAAAACAAGGGTAACAAGGGGAATAGGAGAAGAACAAGGGGGTAACCGGAGATGAAGGGAAAGGCAAGGAGAACAAGTAAAAGGCAAGAAGTACAAGGGGAAAAAGGAGAACAAGGGGAAAACAAGGGTAACAAGGGGAATAGGAGAAGAACAAGGGGGTAACCGGAGATCAAGGGAAAGGCAAGGAGAACAAGTAAAAGGCAATAAATACAAGAGGAAAAAAGGAGAACAAGGGGAAGACAAGGGTAACAAGGGAGATAGGAGAACAACAAGGGGGTAACCGCAGATCAAGGGAAAGGTAAGGAGAACAAGTAAAAGGCAAGAAGTACAAGAGGAAAAAAGGAGAACAAGGGGAAGACAAGGGGAAAACAAGGGTAACAAGGGGAATAGGAGAAGAACAAGGGGGTATCCGGAGATGAAGGGAAAGGCAAGGAGAACAAGTGAAAGGCAAGAAGTACAAGAGGAATAAAAGGAGAACAAAGAGAAGATAAAGGTAACAATGGAAAGACAAGGATAACAAGGGAACAGAAGAAAATGAAGAGGAAGATAAGGAGAACAGTACCTAGTGAGGAGATGAATAAAAAAATATATCCTTTGTTGTTTACATCAGTAAAGTAGACATTTATTACAATCATTGCTTTTGCACATGACAAGCTATATTGCAACCTTTCTGTTTCCTCGGTTACATAACTATGGTAAAATAAAAGCTATTATCAAATTCTGTGCAAATATTAGCATTAGTACAAAAATGAGCCACTACAAACAGTGGATTTTGAAACGAATGAAATTCACACAATTCTACTTTCATGCACGAAACTTATGATGTAGCCCACGTAAATACACAACCGCATGTGCGAATAAATTCAAATAATTCGAAATAAAACACACACACACAGTATGAGCAAATACACTAGAAGCTATATTAGTAAATACACACGATGTGCTATAATGCGAAAATTAGCTGTAAATACCGCCTTTGGCCACCAGCGTAGCTCAGTCGGCTAAGGCGCTTGCCTCGATCCGGAGTTGAACTCGGGCGCGGGTTCGATTCCCGCTTGGGCTGATTACCTGGTTGGGTTATTTCCGAGGTTTTCCCCAACCGTAAGGCAAATGTCAGGTAATCTATGGCGAATCCTCGGTCTCATCTCGCTATCGCCAATTCCATCGACGCTAAATAACCTCGTAGTTGATACAGCGTCGTTAAATAACCAAGTACAGGGACATCATTTTATTTTTACTAACATTTTTAATATTAACTTTGCTATACCTCTGGATCAACGCCGTTTTCTACCCCCTTTCACGACTGGAATTCGATGATACTGTCGTAGAATACAAACAAATCACTTTACTAGGTATAGGAGGGTCGAAAAGTAGTTCATCCCCTTACGTAAACTAGGAAATATCGCGCTTTTGAGTTTGATAATTTTCATTAGATATTTGTTTAATCAAAATACAGTACATATTAACAATGAGTGTTTTTACTCACGAACTGAGCTATCCATGTGGACGTATTCATTATGCAGTGTATATTATACTGCCTACAGCACATTAGCGTACACTATAGAGAATAAAGTTAAATTAAAAAATAATCATAATATGGATATTTAAACAAATTCTTAAAATGGTGGCCGTTCATTTCGATACAGACTTCAGTCCTTTTGTGCATATTATTGCACTATAGACTATTGCATCTAATCTCAATTGCCAGTAGTTCCGTCCTTCGTACTAGTAACTCATGTTGAAATAATTCTGTACCTACTCTATAAAAGATTATCTTACGTACTGCAAATTCAATCTTCACTTCTGCCCGATCCGAAAAGATAAAATTACTCAGACATACTATCTGCTGTCCGTCCAAGTGGTTATGTCGTAGGGTCTTAGAAAGGGAGGAAATCACGTGGCAGTTAATTACTTAACGAGCCCCTTTTATTTAAACTATGTTAAACAGTTGTATAATATTACGTAGACGTCCAATTCCTAACAGAAATTAATGTTCTCAGAAAAGAGCTAAGACAGGTCAGCCACTAGCTGGCGAATAAAAGCTGGCGGGGGAAACCGGGATACGACGTAGGCAAATGGAAGACAGTACCTGTGCGAAAATGATTCAATATTGAAAGCTCTTTCATCACTGGAAAACGTGAACATATTTTTGGAACGTACTGTTTACTATGACTGTATATGCGGTCTTGGATCTGTGTGGAGGACGGTTGAACTTCATTAGTAGAAGGGGTGGGAGTGAAGTACGTTCAAAAACTCAGGTACAATAAAAATTGAAGTAAAAATAAAATGATGTCCCTGTAGAAAAAAAAAATACCGTCTCTTGCCGCCACAATTTTCACTTGTGCTCAGGGGAATTGAACGCGGTTCTCCAGTGAGGAGGCTTAGCAATACACTCTTTCTCCGAACTGCATCATCCACAGATCCGAGGCGAGCCTCTTCTTTGCGATTTTCTCCCACATTTGAAATGCTTTCGTCTCACGTCCACATATATAAACATACATCTTCTTCTAATTCAGCTCCAGCTTCCAGATCCCATCGGTCATCTTTAGACGGGTTTGTGAATACCATCAACTCTTCCCCACTCACTCCCGCGGGAATGCCGCCCGCTCTGACATATGCGACCTCTTGGCGTTACTTGGCAACCCGCGAGCGTTTCTCGCCGTTCATTTATTTGCACCGCAACCCTACAGTCATATATGCTGTCCACTTGTCATATTACTTAGTGTCATACCAACCATATGGGATCTGCTCTGATGACAAATCATCGTCATCATCATTCATCATCAGCTACTTCTTTTGTCGGCGCTCCTTTCGTCCTTTATTCGTTTTACCTTAGCTTTCCCGTCGTCGCATTTTCTGTCGCTGTTTCTTCGTTGTCATATTTATTCGCTTTTCTATATATCTTTTGTTCTTTTCATCGTTATCTCCTCTTATTTTTCGTCGTTATTTTCATTTATTTTTTATCGTCGTCGTTCCTTCTTATTTCCGTCTTCATTTTCTATTATTCTTTGTTCTTATTTTATTTCATTTTTCCGTCGCTCTCTCTATTTTTTCTTTCATTTCTTGTCGTTGTTACTACTTCTTTAGAGTTGCATAAAAATGATTTTGTGTGATGGTTTTCACCTGGCTAGTAAAACTATGCATTTGCATACGAATTCTGGCTCATTGTAATAATAATAATAATAATAATAATAATAATAATAATAATAATAATAATTTTAATAATCCAATAAAATACTCTTATAAAGTTTCGGTTCTTTTCGCTTTAATGGCTGCCACTTTAACAAACATTTGATAAGGAAAGTACAGAAAAATGTCGTGAACAGACCTAATGACGGGAAGCATTTAATGTGCACGAGGGCTAAAGCGAGGGTGTCAACCCCTTGTTGTGTGAGCAGACAGACTGGAGACGCGATAAGGATCCCTCCCGCTGAGTGACAGTCTAGCGGACACCTCTGCTATCAGATAGCACGAGCGAGAAAGAATTATTACTAAATTCAGGGCGGTCATTAGCATATTTGTTTGCACCGTAATGACGCGTGCTTGCGGGTATCGATTTTCTCATGAGGGGAGGAGGCGTGGGTGTCTCTGGTGATTTGAAAATGACATAATTAGTGAAATGAAACAGGTGACAACCGCCATTTGGGACCCCTTTTCCATCAGCACTCACCCCTACCTTGTTAATGATCACCACTCAAACAGTGGCGTTCTCGATTTTGTTCACAGAAGCGGATTTGCAAGTTTTTGCTTAATGTATATTTTTATGGCTACATTGAATATTGCACATACAGGGGTCATGTGGAATTGAAAGCAGGGCCGTAGCCCATTTCTTTTAGGGCTTATCACGACTTTTGTCTTAGCGCCTTAGGAAAACCACGGAAAACCTTAGGCAGGATGAGTTGTCTTAATTTCATACTAGCCAATAGTAATGAACAGGCTTCGAGACTTTGGACCCGATACAATAAGTTTACTGTGCATACACTATAGGTACATTCTGAAAGTAAATGTGCATTACACAATGACAATTTCAAAAGAAGTGAAAAGCATTTATTCTCCTGTCTTTTATAAGCATTTGTGTTTAATTATACATATTGTTAATGGTGGAAATAAGCATGTAGCAATTTTAATTTTTTCATGTATCCTATTGGTCGTCTCTAGGAAGTGCAGTTACAGTACCGAATTGCAATGTACCTACTACAAGATACATTCTCAGTGTCTCAAACGTAAATGTTTTTCGGTTATCTGCCGAAGTTTGTACTGTAGAAAGCTGCGCTCTACGTTGCATGACGTGATAGGAGCAAAACGAAAAATCCTAACATCATTGCAGTCTCTAAGAGACAGTCCTTTATTCTCGGGTGACTCTACGCCCACTAATTTACTGTTTATGTTACACAATGTTTCATATCCGTTATTTTTACATAAAATTGATTTCCACTTCTGTTTTACATGTTCAGTAACCGGTGTATTTGGTGTCTCATTAATTCTCTGCGTCATTTTCTAAATTAATTTGAGGGCTTCCGGCATCTCTTGCTCTGATTTTTCTAACCGTGTAATAGTTTCAGACACACTTTGTATGAAAACCAAATTATTCGTTAGAACCTTCAAATCCAGAGCGTTTTCCTTTGCGTATTTGTTGGCATTCATTCTACAGTACCCCCACCCACTGTACGCTTTACCACTATACTCAGTACGCCGTTATGCCGATCTCCCACTGAACTGCTCTATTGGGTCCGAAGTCTCGAAGCCTGGTAATGAATGAATGAATGAATGGAGAGTAAAATGGAAGGATAAATTTTAAAGATACGTGAAAACATGTCTTTGCAATAGAGTTAGGGCTGTGAAAAACTGAATATATGAGCTCCAAGGCTGTAGGCCATTTGTCTCACTTCGGATTTCGCTGCTCCACTGAAGGAGCTGTAGAAAATTTCGAGGGGATGAAGCCGAAAATGGATGTAACTTATGAACTACAACATACGGCGACTAAGAGGAGAAGTGGTCGAAGTCTAGGCAACGAAACGGTAATAGCCAATTGGCTCTTTGATGATTTTTCTCAGATCAGGAGACCAGCCATTTGGCTCTTTGACTCCACCGATCTGTAAAAGGGAACGATTAGATTATGTAGATTCTGTTATAGTCCGAGTTAGATGTGAATAATTATTAATTATTTTGACCCGTCACCAGAGTCTGAGGAAGTGATTGCCATGCGGAAGTGAATGCAGGTACGTGGCTCATTTGTTTAGGGCTCATCCCGACATTTGTCTTAGCGTCTTAGGAAAACCACGAAAAAACTTTAGCCAGGATGAGTTGTCTCAATATCAGAGACTAGCCAATTGGCTCTTAGGTAAAATTCGATGGATGTAGACTAGTCAATTGGCTCTTAGATAAAATGACTCTATAATTCGATGGATGTAGACTAGTCAATTGGCTCTTAGGTAAAATTACTCTATAATTCGATGGATGTAGACTAGTCAATTGGCTCTTAGGTAAAATGACTCTATAATTCGATGGATGTAGACTAGTCAATTGGCTCTTAGGTAAATTGACTCTATAATTCGATGGATGTAGACTAGCCAATTGGCTCTTAGGTAAAATGACTCTATAATTCGATGGATGTAGACTAGCCAATTGGCTTTTAAGTAAAATGACTCTATAATTCGATGGATGTAGACTAGTCAATTGGCTCTTAGATAAAATCACTCTATAATTCGATGGATGTAGACTAGTCAATTGGCTCTTAGGTAAAATGACTCTATAATTCGATGGATGTAGAATAGTCAATTGGCTCTTAGGTAAAATGACTCTATAATTCGATGGATGTAGACTAGTCAATTGGTTCTTAGATAAATGACTCTATAATTTGATGGATGTAGACTAGTCAATTGGCTCTTAGATAAAATGACTCTATAATTCGATGGATGTAGACTAGTCAATTGGCTCTTAGATAAAATGACTCTATAATTCGATGGATGTAGACTAGTCAATTGGCTCTTAGGTAAAATGACTCTATAATTCGATGGATGTAGACTAGTCAATTGGCTCTTAGGTAAAATGACTCTATAATTCGATGGATGTAGACTAGTCAATTGGCTTTTAAGTAAAATGACTCTATAATTCGATGGATGTAGACTAGTCAATTGGCTCTTAGGTAAAATGACTCTATAATTCGATGGATGTAGACTAGTCAATTGGCTCTTAGGTAAAATGACTCTATAATTCGATGTAAGTAGACAATCCAATTGGCTATTAGGTAAAATGACTCTGTAATTCGGTGGATGTAGACTAGTCAATTGGCTCTTAGGTAAAATGACTCTATAATTCGATGGATGTAGACTAGTCAATTGGCTCTTAGGTAAAATGACTCTATAATTCGATGTAAGTAGACAATCCAATTGGCTATTAGGTAAAATGACTCTATAATTCGATGGGTGTAGACTAGTCAATTGGCTCTTAGGTAAAATGACTCTATAATTCGATGGGTGTAGACTAGTCAATTGGCTCTTAAGTAAAATGACTCTATAATTCGATGAATGTAGACTAGCCACTTGGCTGAATTACAAATCCATCGATCAGGAAAAGAGTACTATTGAGAATGATGATATTTTAACCCAAGTTATTTAACCATCGAAACGGTAATAGCCAATTGGCTCTTTGATGATTTCTGTTACATCAGGAGACTAGCCAATTGTCCCTTTACTCCGTCACTGAATTGAATTGAAAGAGAAGAAATGGGAGGAGAAATTTAAAAGGTACGCAAAACGCGACCTTGCAAAGGGTTCGGGGCCGAAAGAAACTGAATATGTGAGCTCCAAGGCTTTTAGCCACTTTTCTCACTCCAGGTTACGCTGCTCTCCTATTAAGGCTTTCATTTAGCGTGTGGCTTGGTGTTGTCATTGCAGTCCGCGCCGGCGAAGAGTGAGATTTTTTCCTCCTGCAATAGCATTGCATTGTGTTGAACCCCACATTTATAGTCTTCATGGTTGGTGTTGACAGCGTGGTCCGCAATGAATTTTCCTTGCATATTAACTTACAGACCATGTATTGTGGGTCCCTATCACCACGGCATGGCGCGTCCTCAGGTTGCGGATAGAGGAGACGGCCTCCAGATATGGAGGGTAGCTGCGAATATATTGAATAAGCAGTCGTGGACAGCCGATAAGGGGTGGTCCTCCAGCTTGGGGGTCGGGCGAAGGGCTAACAACCCATCACCGTAAAAAACAGCTTGTTACGTATCCCTATAATAAGCCTCGGAATAGGCCGAGACGTAGATGGGAGGATAATATTAAAATGGATTTGAGGGAGGTGGGGTATGATGATAGAGACTGGATTAATCTTGCACAGGATAGGGACCGCTGGCGGGCTTATGTGAGGGCGGCAATGAACCTTCGGGTTCCTTAAAAGCCATTTGTAAGTAAGTAAGTAAGTATTAACTTACAGATTTACCTTATGGTTGTCACTGAACATCTTTTCACTTCAAAAAGTTTAGGAGAAACAAAAGTATTGAAAAGAAGAACGCTTAGGAAAATAAAAATAAAAATTGACATATCAATGCATGGCAGACTTTACAACGATCCCAAAATATCCATGTCAACGCTTGTCGCAACTTCTCTAGTGAAAATGGGGTTTGGTTAAATAAACTTGGACTTCAAAACATCTCTTCTGATTCACTTCAAGTGAAAAAATTTAGACAAGAGCTCAGGGAGCGAGCATTTCAATCCTGGTGCTCTTTAAATCAGAAAGGGAAAGGCGTCATCCTCTATAAGGAGTTCACTCCCTCCAATAAATGGATCCGACAACCTGATCGCCTCACTCGATGTGAATGGAGACTAGCTCTTAAAATAACAGCTAATGTTTGTCCGCTCCGTGCTATACCGGGAAGGTCTCGAGACGGAAAGCACTGTCGTCGTTGCGTCAGTGAGATTGAAACTCTTGGCCACGTTTTGGGTGCCTGTCCTTTCCTCGAGACACTGCGGAACTCTAGACATCACAGAATCAGGTCCATGATTGCCGAAGCCTTGAGGAAGAAAGGTCTCACTGTACACGAAGAAGTCCATGGCATCTCTCAAGAGGGATCCTGTCGGCGAATTGACATGCTTGCTATTCCACCAGACTCTACATCCGCCTACATTATCGACCCGACAGTCAGATTCGAGGCATAGGAACAACAGCCCGCTGAAGTCAACGCAGAAAAATGCAGGATTTATGAGCCCACAGTTCCATTCTATTTGGAGAAATATCACCTCACCTCCATTGAAGTAGTTGGGCTAATGGTTGGCGCTAGGGGCACAATACCTCGCCTCTTTGTCAGTTTCTGCAAGAAGTTCCAGCTGAACAATGACTTCATTCGTGATGTTTCCCTTACTGCTATCAGAGGATCACTTGCCTTTTTTAAAATACCACCTGTACTTTGTTTCCTAAAAAGGAAGATCTTTTGTTTGAACATCTAATCCGTTTGTTTATTACGTTTAGGCCTGTTATATGTATTAGTTTCATTTTTGGAGATGCCGATAAGCTTAATGTTTTACAATGTCAATTTTTTTTTTTTTTTTTTTTTTTTCCACCTATGCTTATCTTGATGTATTTGGATTTACATTAACGTTTTCGATACTTTATGTGTATCATCTTCAGATATGTATGTCATTATGTGTTGTGAAGATCTAGCCTCTTATTGTGTAGTGGGTTTTACATTCGTGTGAGATATCATGATTTCTTAATTTAGCTAAAATTACTATAAATTAACTTAATGCAGTGTGTGGTTGCTTGTTATGTTTCTGTTAAAATTCTTTCTTGAAAGCCCATATAGGACAATAGGAAATTATGTTAAAATCAATGTTATGACACATAAATAAAACAAATAAAATATACACTAAAAACACTATAAAACACTGTGAACACTATGACACTTATATCACATTTATGGTTGGCTGTGTTAGCCTGTTATGTCGTAAAATTGGGTTGTTTTTACTGTTCTTGATTAAAAACACTGTCTTTATGACGCACTTTCACTGATTATCTACTGGGTGTTCAGTTCAAAATGTATCTTGGCTCGCTGTATGCCGTCATGTGGCTAGCTGATGAGCCTAGAGAATTCAATCTTCCTACACTTCCGCAGCACAGGTGTATAATCTAAGAGGTAGAGAAGTTGGCTAGCAAGTACGGCGTTCATTCTGAAGAGTACGTACCGATACGTACGGTAACGCCGGTAGTGGCAGAAATGTGAACTGTTTGGAAATACGTACTGTCGGGATATGGGGAGAGGGTTAAGACGATTACTTACGTATTTGTTGACATTAACTTCGACGGTCAACATGGACACGGAGCATTTGATTTGTGTTGTGGAATGTTACCGTACGCAACCGATGATAACAAATACCCTGCGTACGACTTGCCTGCGCAAAACACAGTTCGAAAGAGGTTATGGTAGCACACAGACCGTACAGACCGCCATCTGTTGCTACGACGTTCAAGTTATACCGTACACGTTCTCAAGTTCAGATTGAAGAACGCCTTAAATAATAGGCAACTTCTCTAACATATAAACTGAAACTCGCTTCAAATCGGTGACCCAACAGCAGTGACGTCATGACACACTTTGAAATGAACACCCAGTATAGTATGGTATTGTATGTTGTTGGAGTTTTTGTAGGCTTATTGTTTTTTTTTAATTTATGTTGTTCATGTTGACTACTGTGAAAATCATTGATGCTGTTACTGTATGTAAGTTCTTAGACGTATATGATACAAGATATTTTCCGTTGAGTCCGTATATCTAGTACAGCCGTGTTTGTAATTTTAGCTGATGTCGGAATGTTCCTGTGTGGTGCACGGCTGAGACTAGAATGGCCCATAGATAATCAGTGAAAGTGCGTCATAAAGACAGTGTTTTTAATCAAGAACAGTAAAAACAACCCAATTTTACGACATAACAGGCTAACACAGCCAACCATAAATGTGACATAAGTGTCATAGTGTTCACAGTGTTTTACAGTGTTTTTATAGTGTTTTTTATAGTGTAGGGGAGACTGTTGTACCTTTAAACACTTTCACATTTTATTTATTTTTTTTAATTTTGGGAAATGAAATTTTTTTAATGAAAAAATGCTTCAAATAATTATTGAAGATTCATTTACAAATTCCTGTATATATTTTCCTGTTTTACAGATCTATTAAGGATGGAAAAAATAAAATGAAGGGATATGTAATGTGTTCAAAGGTACAACAGGGTCATGTACCTTGGAACATACCCTCTTATAAGTTGGAACATATGGAATATAGGAGGGAATATAGCTGTGAAAATTGACTCATATTTAAAATATATGTGCAATCATAAACCAGGGCAGGCTTCTCTGATTTAGATTTTATTTTCTGGAGAAGCAATAACTGCATCCAAAGCTTTCTTCAAGGCATCTGGATCAATTGGGGACCTCTTTAATTCCAGACTTACTTCGTGACATGACCTTAAAATAAAAGAAAAACAAAAACAGATAGTATCGTGTAATTTGGAACATGTTCCATGGTACAAGATGTTGTGTGTTCAAAGGTGCAAGAGGGTGCACGTTTAAACAAATATGGCTCCCAAAACTAAGAGAATCAAGTAAATCATGGAAATTAAAATATGTTATTACTCACCAGATGATAGGGAACACACCGTACTTGAAAGATATTAACAAATGCAATCTGGTTTTATGTTAGATAACACATATCAATGAACGAAATGTTTACTTTTGGTACTAAAAAACTTCTTTTGTCCACGGAACTCACACTTTGCAATAAATCAAACTGAAACTACGACCAGAGCTACTTAGCAGCTTTCTCTACAATCTACTTCAGTTTGAGTCCTCTAGGTAGCAGCAAAAATTAAAAAACAAAAAATGTTCAAAGGTACACTATGCTAAAGGTACAACAGTCTCCCCTATATTTTATTTGTTTTATTTATGTGTCATAACATTGATTTTAACATAATTTCCTATTGTCCTATATGGGCTTTCAAGAAAGAATTTTAACAGAAACATAACAAGCAACCACACACTGCATTAAGTTAATTTATAGTAATTTTAGCTAAATTAAGAAATCATGATATCTTACACGAATGTAAAACCCACTACACAATAAGAGGCTAGATCTTCACAACACATAATGACATACATATCTGAAGATGATACACATAAAGTATCGAAAACGTTAATATAAATCCAAATACATCAAGATAAGCATAGATGGAAAATAAAAAAATTGACATTGTAAAACTGTTATATATATGCTATTATCCTTCCTGTACTCAATTTCCCTTTTGTTGTTCGTTCCCCACATTTCTCTTTTGTGGTCTGTTTTTGTTTTCACTCTGTGTGTTATACTTTGTCCAATGAGGCAGTCCCGTTATTGGGAAAGCTGAAAGAGTGTCTTTCTTTATACAAGAATAATAATAATAATAATAATAATAATAATAATAATAATAATAATAATAATACTTACTTATAAATGGCTTTTAAGGAACCCGAAGGTTCATTGCCGCCCTCACATAAGCCCGCCATCGGTCCCTATCCTGTGCAAGATTAAGCCAGTCTCTATCATCATACCCCACCTCCCTCAAATCCATTTTAATATTATCCTCCCATCTACGTCTCGGCCTCCCTAAAGGTCTTTTTCCCTCCGGTCTCCCAACTAACACTCTATATGCATTTCTCGATTCGCCCATACGTGTTACATGCCCTGCCCATCTCAAACGTCTGGATTTCAAGTTCCTAATTATGTCAGGTGAAGAATACAATGCGTGCAGTTCTGTGTTGTGTAACTTTCTCCATTCTCCTGTAACTTCATCCCGCTTAGCACCAAATATTTTTCTAAGCACCTTATTCTCAAACACCCTTAACCTATGTTCCTCTCTCAGAGTGAGAGTCCAAGTTTCACAGCCATATAGAAGAACCGGTAATATAACTCTTTTATAAATTCTAACTTTCAGATTTTTGGACAGCAGACTGGATGATAAGAGCTTCTCAACCGAATAATAACACGCATTTCCCATATTTATTCTGTGTTTCTATAATAATAATAATAATAATAATAATAATAATAATAATAATAATAATAATAATAATAATAATTAGAAACAAAGGAAAGTACGGAATTAGAAAGGCAAGGTGGATGAAAGGAAAGCATTAAGATGAATATTATGCCTATAGAAAGACAGCAGACAATGGACCCGAGTGGTGGAAGCTGGAATATTTCACCCCCGCTTGAGCCTGTCGCCCGCGCAACAGGGACGGAGCCCTTGACCTTGTCAAGCAGGCAGACGTACAGCGGGCGGTAGTAATGGCGATCATTATACAACCACACACGCAATTGTTCTCTGCCTGATAACGGAAGTCTCGCCCACGAAACTGCGCTCCAAATTAAGGTAATAACTCCCCGGCGCTCTTTACGAGCGAGCATACTCATGTTTATGCGCATGCGCGTGCAACGCTGAGTCGGCGAATTAAACACATGCAACGGGGAATGCATGAATAATGCAGGGCGGGTGTGCAGGGTAGAGAGAAGTGGTGAAATGAAAAGAGAAGGAATTAATAGGGAAGGAGAAAGTGATTACGGAAAAGGAAAGAAAGTGTAGAAAGTTAAAATTAGAATAGGGAAAATGGAGTAAGAAGAAATTATATAATGAATCAAGAAATTAGTGAGGGAGGAAAGTGATAATGGTGGTCCTGGTGGTTGTGACAGGATAATATATCGCCTCGGTAAGCGCTCTGGTATATCATCCATGCGTCCCAACTTCGATACCTGGCCTGGCCATACCTGTATTTAGACTGAAAAAAATAAAATAAATATTCATATTATATTATATTGTATATTGACTTATCTGAATACTGTTACAAAAAAATGAGATAGTTTGAATATGTGTCTGAATATGCCAAATAGGCGAAAACGTTGGCATTAAATCTCTTAACTTCAATGAATTATTTATATTTATAAATATTTGTTGTTTTTAAATATTGATAAGTCATTTAGACTGAACAAATAAAATAAATATTCATATTACATTACGTTACGTTATATTATATTATATCCAGAAATGGCACAAAAAGGCCATTAAGTTAGGAATAAAGAAAGAGAGTAATTGATGGTGAAAGAAACAGAATGAGAAATGGAGAACTAAAGAAATGCTATAAAGATAATCAGAAACTGGAGGGGAAAAGTGCAAAAATATAACCTAGGAATAATGAAAGAGAGTCACTGACAGTGGAAGAATTAGTTCCAGAAATTAAGGAATAAGTAAATAGTCAAATATTGTGTTACAAAGGGAACTAGAAATGGCGTAAAAAGAAGGGCAGAAATTTAGTGAAAAAAGAAAGAATTTCAGTGATGGTGGAAGAAAGAGAGCCAGATGAGGAATAAATAGCCAGAAATTATGCTAGAAAAAGACCCAGAAATAATTGAAAAATAGAAGGCCAAAAAATCTAGGAATAAAGAGAAAGAGCCAGTGATAGTGGAAGAAAAGATAACCAGAAATAGAGGAATAAATAAATAGCCAGAAATTGTATTAGAAAGAGAACAAGGAATGGCGCAAAAATGATGGCCAGTAATTTAGGAATAAAAACGAAAGCAAGTAATGATGGTATAGAGAAACAGGAATGGTGGAATAAAGAGATTATGCTATGAAGATAATCAGAAATTGTGGAAAAAAAGAGGGCCAAAATACAGGAATAATGAAAAATAATATGTGATAATGGAGGAATGAGTGCCAGAAATTGTATTACAAAGCGAACTAGAAGTGGCGCAAAAAGGAAGGCAGAAATTTATTGAAAAAAAAAATCCGTGATAGTGGAAGAAAGAAAGCCAAATGTGGAGGAATAAAGAAATAGTCGGAAATTAAGCTAGAAAGAGAACTAGAAATAATGAAAAAAAGGTAAAAAAAATCTAGGAATAAAGAGAGAGGGTCAATGACGGTAGAAAAAAAGAGAACCAAAAAAGGGAGGGATAAATAAATAGCCAGAAATTTTATTAGAAAGAGAACCAGAAATGGCGCAAAAAAGAGGGCCAGTAATTTAGGAATAAAAAAAGTGAGCAAGTGATTATGGTGGAAAGAGAATCAGAAATGGAGAAATAAAGAAATTATGCTACGAAGATAATCAGAAATTGTGGAAGAAAGCCAAAAATATAGAAATATAGTATGTGATAATGGAAAAATGAGTGCCAGAAATGAAGGAATAAGTAAATACCCAGATATTGTGTTACAAAGAGAACTATAAATGGCGCAAAAAGGAGGGCAGAAATTTAGTTAAAAAGAGAGAAAGCCATGATGGTGGAAGAAAGAAAGCCAGATGTGGAGGAATAAAGAAATAGTCGGAAATTACGCCAGAAAGAGGATGAGAAATGATGGGGAAAAAAAAAGATGGCCAGAAATTTTTAAATAAAGAAAGGGGCCAATGATGGTGAAAGAAAGAAGTCCAGAAATGGAGAAATAAAGAAATGGCAGAAAATTATGCTAGAAAGAGAATCAGAAGTGGCGGAAAAAAGAGGGCCAGAAATTTAGGAATAAAGAAAGAGGTCCATAAATGGAGCATTAAAGAAATTTCCGGAAATTATGCTAGAAAGAGAACCAGAAATTGTGGAAAAATAAGGTCCAGAAATTTAGGAAGGTAAAAGAAAGTGCCAGATATGGAAGAAGTTAGGAAGAGGTGGAGGAAAGAACAGAGCTAAGGAGATACAGAGAAAAAGTAAAATAGGTCTAAAGAGGGGAAAAAGTAAAATAGGTCTAAAGAAGGAAAGGATGAAAGTAAGAGGTTTGAAAGAAGAAGTAAAGTGAAAGACAATGAACACGAAGGTGGGAAGTAAATGTTAAGCAAAGTGTGATCTAATAGCAGAAGAGATGACTCGTGCTTTTAACAGGCCCTAATTGCAGCAAGCTGGAAAGCTTAGTATAAAGAGATATGGGAATAGTTTCTCTACGCCAGCTACATATCATTCGTTAATTAAAATATAAATACAGCAGTAATGAAGACGAGTTAATTCTGGTAAACTGAAAGTTGTTTGCTACAGTCTTTTGTGGGTGACAAGGGGTCATCTATTTCGAGGACCACAAGGCAGCGTGTCGAATCTCTGTTTGCCTTTGACGTTGAGTGACTCAAAGGTATCCAGTGGAATATTTAAATAAACAATTCGTCAAAGACAGAAGTTGTCAGCGCCACTCCGCTCACTGCGGGCTTTGTCCGGGACGAATCATTATTACAACCGCAGGACCAAAGGGGAAGAACCGCTCAAGTTCCTCTCATAATTCAAAAGTGATATAAAACTCGCTGGAGGTTCATTCACATGTTCATTGATAAAACAATAAACTAAGCAGACTTTTCTCATTGAAGATTGTTCCTGTTACAAACATAAAAATTTCCCACTTTGGCTAATATACGTAAATGTGACAATATAGGGTGAACCGAAAGTAATGTCATTAATTTCAGAGCGTTATTCCTTGAGATATTCAAACAGAAAAGTTTAATACAATTTTTGTCGTTTTTGCTTCCTTTCCGAGATAAAGATTGTTTTATATGAAACATTTCATTCCGTGTTTTGGGAAAGCCATTGATTTAATTCCGAACATGCTTAGTCAGTTTAAGAGAGCAGTGTATAATAATAATAATAAATTTATTTTATTTTATTGGGTTATTTTACGACGCTGTATCAACATCTAGGTTATTTAGCGTCTGAATGATATGAAGGTGATAATGCCGGTGAAATGAATCCGGGGTCCAACACCGAAAGTTACCCAGCATTTGCTCGTATTGGGTTGAGGGAAAACCCCGGAAAAAACCTCAACCAGATAACTTGCCCCGATCGGGATTCGAACCCGGGCCACCTGGTTTCGCAGCCAGACGCGCTGACCGTTACTCCACAGGTGTGGACAATAATAATAAATGATTGAAAGAATTTTAGTTTTGACCTCAAAATTTGTAGAAATTTGATCTTTGTCAATAATAGTACATTATGCAACGAGCCTATAATGGTAGTAATTAAGACGCAAGTATGATTGTTTCATACGAGCGTCTTAATTACCATTATAGGCAAGTTTCATACGACTTTTTATGCTCGACCATATCTCTAACTTGAAAGTATTGAAAATCAGGTCTTTTTATGGTTATGTGCGAACTGACCTGAATTGTGAGATGTGCGCAGACGCGAAAGTATTGATTTTTTCCGAGGCGGAATGTCATTGACCTTGGCACAGAATAAGAATGAACATTAATCTGATATAACCTGGAAATTGATTTAGAATTGAAAAACGAGATGACAAATTGAATTTATTTGAATATTATTTAAATTAATGCTAATTATTATAGTAACAGAACATAACCTTCTGCGACAGTATTGGATTTCCAGCCTCCATGTCTTTTCGCTAATTGTCTGTCGATTGCATATCCGAGAATAATCGATATAACGGTACAAAGCTGACTTGTGATTGGCTGAAGACCTGTACTTTAATGAGTAGGTGTACTTTAATGACATGCATTAAAGGACTGCTACCAGGTGTATAATTACTACATTTCGGCACGGTCGAGCATAAAAATAAAACATGTACAGTATATTTATAGAGTTTTCGAGGTTATATTGTGCCTTCGTATTCTGGACAATTCAGACACTACTTCTTTTATGTACACATATTTATTCCTTTCGTATTAATTTCTCATTATAGGAAGTCTGAATAATAATAATAATAATAATAATAATAATAATAATAATCATCATCATCATCAACAACAACAATGACAACAACAAGTAGCTGTCATGAAATTTGGCATTGCAGCTAACAGATATTAATATCCAACTATATTTATCCCACTCTTACTAAAAACTGAGGGTAAACAGAAGTATGTGATAGATGGTAGCTAATGCATTCCTTCGTAAGGTACCGCTTTTTTACTTGGCCCGGATACTTTCGCGTGCTATTGGCATAAGCAGAACTCACTCTAGATCACTGCTTAGTATTTAGTATTTATTTATTGAACCTGGTACAGATAAGGCCGTCAGGCCTTCTCTGCCCCTCTACCAGGAGATTCCAACTACAATATGAAGAATAAAATTACAATTAATATTAAATTTATAATTACAATTACAAATAACATTACAATTAGTATTAAATTTACAATTACAATTAAAATAAAATCAAAGTACGAAAGGATTACCTGAATAATTAAAGCTAGATAATTTATCATAGAGAAACAAAGAATATTTTATATTTACTGAATTACAAATTAAATCTAGAATAACAAAATTGTATAGTGATGAAATTACTGAATATTGAAATATTTTTGATAGATTAAAGAAACTATTTACAAGAAATCAATTACTAACCAAGTGCCTAGTAAGTTTTCGTTTGAATTCAATTTTATTTCGACAGTCCCTGATGCTAGCAGGTAGCGAATTCCAGAGTCTTGGCAGGGCTATTGTGAAAGAAGATGATTATGAGGAGGTGCGATGGGATGGTATTGTTAGCATTGTTTCATGGCGAGAGCGTGTGTTCAGATTATGGTGGGAAGAAAGGTAAGTGAAGCGAGACGACAGATATGAAGGAATATTATACACCCGTATACACCCTGATACAGCACACAAAATATAACTCTGAAATGATTCCCGCCTCTTGTTAAAGTTAATTCCTTCACTAGGAGCGGTGTTTCTTACCACAGAATTGTAGCGGAACACTTCAATGACACTGACATTTGGATCATTTGAAGGATTTATTGTTGCTTATTTGTAAAGTTGTTTAGTTAACGACGCTGTACCAAATACTCGGCTATTTAGAGTCGATGGGGTTGGTGACAGCGAGATAGTATTTGGCGAGATTATTTGATATTCACTTTTCGGTTGGGGAAAATCTCGGAAAAACCCCAGCAAAGTAATCAGCCCAAGCGGGAATCGAACCCAAACCCGAGCGCAACTTCGGATCTGCAGGCAAGCGCCTAAGCCGTCTGAGTTACGGCGGTAGCTCTGTTCTTATTAAATGCTTCGATCAGTATACAGGATGTTTCACAATTATAAGTACAATTTCAAGATAAACAATTACATATTAAGAATTAATTTTAGAGGTACTTTCATAGAAGTAAGGGGTCATTTTTTTTAAATGCAACAAAATAACAAATATCTAATACAGACGAAAGTTTCCTACAGCCTAAAGAATGCGTATTCCAAATATGGACGCAAGTAGCGTAAATAAATAAATAAATAAAATTCACTGGTTTTCCACGATATTAAAACCATCCTTTCTCCTTAAATTACTTTAAAAAGAGGGAGAGAGAAAAAAAAAAGAAGGAACTACATTACGGTTCCGCGAGCCATATTACTGTATTTCTCCGGTAGTCAGTGCGCGAATTTCGTACCTGCAACTTTTGTTTACGTTCTTTTTTCTTTTTTAGTAAGAGCGACAGAGGAATAGCTTTGAATTGTATTTGCAGTCTGTACTCTCGCAGCTTTGTTTCTTGAGAGGGTTTACAGAGGTCTAGCTACTGCTTTCACTCTATGCTCCTCTGGAATGCCGATAAAAATACGTACGTAAAAATCCCATCAATATCCCGTACTCTGCTTACGTCAGAGCAGACAGATGGATTTAGAGAAATATTCTGGCGGGAGTTTACGACTCTGCTGTGAGAGAAATACCAACAATAGTTGCATGAAAGGCTGTTGCTAGGACAACGGATTCGCTTCAGTTTCCTTCAATTGTCTTCCACAATCTTCATCTTCTTTTTTCAATCCGCCTGTCTACAGTGTCAAGCTTTTAGCCTGTCCCTCCGTTTCTCCATCTGTATTTTCGTCTGTTTTCTGTCTCCATATTCGTCTATCTCCTTCTCTCTCTGTCGATCCGCCAGTTTGTCTATCCTTCCTGTGTATTCAGCGTTGCTTACGTCACAATTAGCGATCCGTTACTTATCTTTACTTAAAATTTGTATTTAGAGTGACATATCGTCGCATGTTATGGATACTTGTAGAAATTGCACTAGAGATGGAACTACCATAAATGTCAATGTTGTTCTTCTTACTGTAGGAACAACAGTGTGACTTCAACAAGATGGCTGTGCAGTTTACTTTTCAATCATGGCTCACCAGTTAGTCCCGGACAGTGGATTGGACGAGGAGAACAGTTAGCATGGCCGTTCCGATCTCCTGACTTATAAATAACTTCTTTTTGTGGGGGTGTATTACAAAAATCGTCTACCAGGTGCGTCCGACAACAAGGGAAGACATGAAAGAAGGAATTAGATTTGCCTGTGGGTCTTTCAGCAATACTGAAGACCTCCGAGCAATCCAGGAAATAAGAAAGAGATCACAGCGTTGTTTAGGACAAGGTCGTGTACATTTTGAGCACTTGTTGTGGTTGTGTTGAATTATTGGGTTATTTTACGACACTGTATCAACATCTAGGTTATTTAGCGTCTGAATGAAATGAAGGTGATAATTCCGGTGAAATGAGTCCGGGGTCCAGCACCGAAAGTTACCCAGCATTTGCTCGTATTGGGTTGAAGGAAAACCCCGGAAAAAACCTCAACCAGGTAACTTGCCCCAACCGGGATTCGAACCCGGGCCACCTGGTTTCACGGCCAGACGCGCTGACCGTTACTCCACAGATGGGGACGGTTGTTATTATTGATGTTAGATTGGGTGTTATTATTCTGATTGTGTTAGTGAAGTGTTTAGATTTAGGAGTGGTTGTGTTGACATTAGAATTCGTGTTCTTCTGATTGTATTAGTGAAATGTTAGATTTAGAAGTGGTTGTGTTGACCTTAGATTATGTGTTATTCTTCTGATTGCGTTAGTGAAGTGTTTAGATTTAGGAGTGGTTGTGTTGACGTTAGAATGGGTGTTATTCTTCTGATTGTATTAGTGAAGTGTTTAGATTTAGCATTGGTTGTGTTGACATTAGAATTCTTCTTCTGATTGTATTAGTGAAATGTTTAGATTTAGGAGTGGTTGTGTCAACGCTAGAATATGTTTTATTCTTCTTATCATGTTAGTGATGTGTTTAGATTTAGGAGTAGTTGTATTGACGTTAGAATGGGTGTTATTCTTCTGATTGTATTAGTGAAGTGTTTAGATTTAGGAGTGGTTGTGTTGACATTAGAATGCGTGTTATTCTTCTGATTGTGTCAGTGAAGTGTTTAGATTTAGGAGTGGTTGTGTTGACGTTAGAATTCTTCTTCTGATTGTATTAGTGAAATGAGGAGTGGTTAGAATATGTGTTAGTCTTCTTATCATGTTAGCGATGTGTTTAGATTTAGGAGTAGTTGTATTGACGTTAGAATGCGTGTTATTCTTCTGATTGTATTAGTGAAGTGTTTAGATTTAGCAGTGGTTGTGTTGACATTAGAATTCTTCTTCTGATTGTATTAGTGAAATGTTTAGATTTAGGAGTGGTTGTGTCAACGTTAGAATATGTGTTATTCTCCTTATCATGTTAGTGATGTGTTTAGGTTTAGGAGTAGTTGTATTGACGTTAGAATGCGTATTATTTTTCTGATTGTGTTAGTGAAGTGTTTAGATTTAGCAGAGGTTGTGTTGACGTTAGAATGCGTGTTATTTTTCTGATTGTGTTAGTGAAGTGTTTAGATTTAAGAGTGGTTGTGTTGACATTAGAATGTGTGTTATTCTTCTTATTGTGTTAGTGATGTGTTTAGGTTTAGGAGTAGTTGTATTGACATTAGAATGCGTATTATTTTTCTGATTGTGTTAGTGAAGTGTTTAGATTTAGCAGAGGTTGTGTTGACGTTAGAATGCGTGTTATTTTTCTGATTGTGTTAGTGAAGTGTTTAGATTTAAGAGTGGTTGTGTTGACATTAGAATGTGTGTTATTCTTCTTATTGTGTTAGTGAAGTGTTTAGATTTAGGAGTGATTGTGTTGACGTTAGATTATGTGTTATTCTTTTGATTCTGTTAGTGAAGTGTTTAGATATGGGAGTGGTTGTGTTGACGTTAGATTAAGTATTAGTGAAGTATTTAGATTTAGAAGTGGTTGTGTTGATGTTAGATTGGGTGTTATTCTTCTGATTGTGTTAGTGAAGTGTTTAGATTTAGGAGTGGTTGTGTTGACGTTAGATTATGTGTTATTCTTCTGATTCCGTTAGTGAAGTATTTAGATTTAGGAGTGGTTGTGTTGATGCTAGATTATGTGTTATTCTTCTGATTGTGTTAGTGAAGTGTTTAGATTTAGAAGTGGTTGTTTTGACGTTAGAATTCGTGTTTTTCTTCTGATTGTGTTAGTGAAATGTTTAGATTTAGAAGTGGTTGTGTTGACGTCAGATTGCGTGTTATTCTTCTTATTGTGTTAGTGAAGTGTTTAGATTTAGGAGTGGTTGTGTTGACGTTAGATTAAGTGTTATTCTTTTGATTGTGTTAGTGTTAGTTACTGACCAATAGACCTACTGAGAAAGAAGAGAATGATGGTAAAGTTATTACAGTAATAACTATATACCAAAGTAGGGTTCATATTATATGCACAGTATCATCCAGCACTGTTACTAGTATTTCAGCTCTGTTTACGTTCACGCGCCTGACCCTACCTTACTTTGAGCCAATGCAAGGGATATGAAGTAGTCAGGAGACTGTACCCATCCTGCGTTCGCGCCTTGAGAGCACGATTTTCACAGGCATGTGCTACAATGTTTCTCCATTGATACACAAAGAAACGTACCATTTTAACATAATTATTTTTTAATTAAATTTGTTTTATCATGTATATTGTCATTGATTATGTATACCACTTTTTTTTATAAATTTAAAAACTCTCTCATTCTTCAATTAATTACAGTACTAGCAGGGTGGTATGCCTATTTCAGACCTCTCTCCGACGCATTATCCGTGAATGTGAGAGTTGAGGATCCTATTAACATTCGACCCATCCTGACCGATATGCGTGGGTGTTTTCCAGGCCCGTTTGCCTTTCTGCACTGAGAGATCATTAGTTACTCCAGAGGCAATGAAAACAAATGAACGAATTACGATCAGAATTCGATTGATCACGTTTACTTGACATCTGTCAATACGGCATTACCCATTACGAGGCAGAAGGGTGTCTGATAATTCATAAAAGAGACAGTGCGACGTTGAACTGTCGAAAGGTGGAATCAATGCTGGCTGCTGCCACTACTCAGTGCAAACCAACCAAGTGCTAAACCGCGAGGGATGTTCAACAAACAAGTGCCCAGGGCTGGTAGTGCAATAAAAATTAATTACACATGTTAATTTTACACTGAATGTTTCCCACGTAGTTATTAAATTTATCTAAATAATGACTTCAATATTACTGCAGTTCATTCAGTCGATGTTACATGCTCGATCCTGAGTTTTATACAGGGACATCACTTTATTTTTACCAACATTTTTAACATTAACCTGGCTATACTCGGAAACACTGTTACCCCCTTCCATTACAGGAGTTTGATGTTACTAGTGCAATATGTAAACAAATCATTTTACTAGCTATAGGAGGAGAGAAAAGTAATGTATCCATTTATGTTACAGGGAAATACGATATTACGATTTTCAGCTTGTTTGTTACTTTTACGGTATTTTATCAAAATACAGTAGAGTAGTAACAGTTTTTTTCACAAGTTCAACTCTTCAGGCGGTTGTATTCATTATATTGTGACAACTACACCGGGGTTCAAACGCGTGTCCGTTGGTCGCTTAGGTGTGGCGGCGAGGGGAGCGTCTGGATGCTGAGAGGGTAGAGGGGCGGTGTACTACTGCGACGAGCGAGGGGAGGTTGCGCGCGCATCTGGTGCTTGCCGAGAGCGGAAGGAAGCAAACTGCTACGTCCGGAGTGAAGGGGGGGGGGGGACGGACCCTCCCGAATCGTCCAGAAGTCCGTCGAAGTGGAGATATCCAGATAATTAGAGAGAACTATCTCTGGACACCCGTAGAAATTTCTCGTAACTATGGTTTAGTTATAAAAGAAGAAACGCGAGTGAACTTGAGCAGTTTTGGACAGTAAGCGAGTTAGTCTTGTGTAGCTGTGAAGCCAGCTTCGAGACCAGAGCGCGACTTGAGTTGTGTCCGTAACTGCGGAGCCTGAAGCCCGGAGTTCGAGTGAAGTGGACCGCAGTTGGGGGACCTGAGTTCGAAGTTCAGCGGATCGTCTCTGAAGGTCTGGGGTTCGAGATTCTGTGAACGCGAGTGACTGGGCTAGAAGAACTAGCCAAGACGAACGAGCTGTGAACTGAGAACTGGCAGTTCTGTGTTGTAAATAGTGCTTTGTGAATATTAGTTAAGATTAACAGTTCATTGTTGTTCGTAATAGTCCAAGTAAATTGACATTGTCGTCTGTGGATTGCACTAACGAATACTGTGTTACTGTGTGGAGAGCAAATCCCATTGTTGACGGGAGTGAAATTAAATTGTAGACAGTGATAATTATTGTTGAGATAATAAAAATTTACATTGTTGAGTTGAAATAAACGTACAATTTAATGGATACTTTATTCAGCATATTAGCTTACTTTCGGTAACTCTAATCTTCACTTCTGCTCAGTCCACACAGATCAAGTTATTCAGTCATGCTACACACCGTACCTGTGCGAAATAAGCAGGGCCAGGTGTTTATGGAGATCGCGAAAATCACGACTTAATAGATACACAATAGATTTTTATTAATCTTCACGAATTAAGTGATTCTGATTAATAATATGTGAATAAAACAATCACGACAAATCGCGAAATAGAGTTCTAATAGCGAAATATGAAGACATTCGCGAATTATTATTATTGTGTCGTTTTATAGCGAATTTCATATTCTGAGTTCTTTTTTCGGACTATTTTTTCTTTTGAATTTATTATAATATAGAAGTAGGCTACATTTCATGGTATTCCAGGTGTTCTGATTACATTAGTGAACAAAAAAGATGAAGAATTCAACATTTCACTAATAATTTGAAAGTGTTAATTTGAGGGCTGCAAGGTTTTTTCGTGTTTAATGCATGTATGTTAAATACAGTCTCAATCCAACAAATATTGCTATTGGCCATACCGCACCTTTACCAGAATCCAACGAACCTTTAATATTAATTATTTGGAAAGTAATATTCATACTAAGTTAATACTCCAATTTCAAAATAATTGTATTTTTCAACATTTCCATTAATACCCGCCAAGAGTACAAATCAATCTCCAACAATCTCCGCCGATACCAATATTAAAAAACACAAATAATAAAGTTAATCTCCATAAATACCTGCCCCTGGAAATAAGCTTCAATAATATAGGCTCTTCCTTCTATGGAAAACGCAACCATATTTCTGAAACACACTATACTCTGTACTGTTTACTTCATTGCCAACAGACTTCGAATGAACAGCGGCCGTAAGTTTGTGTGGCTGACGGGAGCAGGAACATTAGTGAAAGGTGTGGGAGTCAAGTACATTCAGAAACGCAGGTACAATAAAAATGCAAGTAAAAAAAAAGTAGTTGTTCAAAGTATTCAATACATCCGTCCGTGGCGCGAAAGCCCATGAAGGCCCAAGATCAACCAGCCGACTTCTAGCCTCATGTCCGCGTGCAAAAGCAAAAAATGAACGATAATCCATCCAATACAGTGATAACGTGTGGCCAACACGCTGCAGCTGACTTTCTAAACCGGATTTAATTACCTATCGTAAAACTATATTTATATTTACTGTCACTTACTTACTTACTTACTTACAAATGGCTTTTAAGGAACCCGAAGGTTCATTGCCGCCCTCACATAAGCCCGCCATTGGTCCCTATCCTGTGTAAGATTAATCCAGTCTCTATCATCAGAACCCACCTCCCTCAAATCCATTTTAATATTATCCTCCCATCTACGTCTCGGCCTCCCTAAAGGTATTTTTCCCTCCGGTCTCCCAATTAACACTCTATATGCATTTCTGGATTCGCCCATACGTGCTACATGTCCTGCCCATCTCAAACGTCTGGATTTAATGTTCCTAATTATGTCAGGTGAAGAATACAATGCGTGCAGTTCTGTGTTGTGTAACTTTCTCCATTCTCCTGTAACTTCATCCCGCTTAGCCCCAAATATATTCCTGTCACTAAATAGATTTAAATATCGCCCTCGGTAGCGTAGTTGGTATAGCGCTGTCTTCTATGCTCCAGGTTGCGGGTTCGATCCCGGCCGAGGTCGATGGCATTTATTTTTATTTTAGTAGGTTATTTTACGACGCTTTATCAACATCTTAGGTTATTTAGCGTCTGAATAAAGATGGTGATAATGCCAGTGAAATGAGTCTGGTGTTCAGCACCGAACGTTACCCAGCATTTGCTCATGTTGGGTTGAGGGAAACCCCCGGAAAAACCTCAACCAAATAACTTGCCCCGACCGGGAATCGAACCCGGGCCACCTGGTTTCGCGGCCAGACGCGCTAACCGTTACTGCATAAGTGTGGACCGATGGCATTTAAGTGTGTTTAAATGCGACAGGCTCATGTCAGTAGATTTACTGGCATGTAAAAGAACTCCTGCGGGAAAAAAGTTCGGCACACCGGCGACGCTGATATAAGTCAACCTCAGGAATTGCGAGCGTCGTTAAATAAACCATAATTTTTTACACTTAAATTCACATAAGACTACTGTAAATTAAATATATGATAAAGTACATAAATACAGTTAATGTGGAAGAAAGGGCTTTCAAGAAATTTCATTCGTGATTCAGATATTGAAAGTCACACTTGAGACACGAGCTATAGGCCCTAGTGTATAGAGGCAACTCAGTAGGAGATGGGGCCAGAAAGTGAAAAGCAGGATAGTAATGGCTAAAGAAGCTTTTAATACAAAAAGGAGTATCTTCTGCGGACTATCGGAGAAAAAAACTAAGGAAGAGACTAGTGAAGTGCTTTGTGTGAAGTGTGGCATTGTATGGGGCAGAAATATTGACATTACGACGAAGTGAAGGGAAGTGACAGGATGCTTTTTAAATTTGGATATGGAGAAGAATGGAACGTGTGAAATGGACAGACAATAAGAAATGAAGTTGTGTTGGAAAGAGTGGGTGAAGAAAGGATGATGCTGAAACTAATCAGGAAGAGGAAAAGTATTTTGTTGGGTCACTGGCTGAGAAGAAACTGCCTAATGAAGAATGCACTGGAACGAATGGTGACCGGGAAAAATGTTCGGAGCAGAAGAAGATATGAGATGATAGACAAGATTAAGATATATGTATCGTATGTGGTGACTAAGAGGTAGACGAAAAATAGTAAAGATTTGAGAATGCTGGGTTTGCAATGAAGAACATGCCCTTTAGCAGAAAACCATAAATTAATAAATACAGGGACATAATTTTATTTTTATTTCAATTTTTATTGTATCTGAGTTTTTGAATGTACTTCACTCCCACCCCTTCTACTAATGAAGTTCCAACTGTCCTCCACACAGAATCAAGACCATAGCACTGAGTTAGTGAGTATAGTACGTTCGAGAAATATGTTCGCGTTTTCCAGTGACGAAAGAGCTTTCAATATTGAATCATATTTTCTCACAGGTACTGTCGGTTTGCCTACGTCGCATCCCGATTTCCCCCACCTGCTTCTGCTCGCCCCTCTTAAAAGCTGGGCTGTCTTAGCTCTTTTCTGAAAACATTAATTTCTGTTAGGAATTTGAACGTTTACGTAATATTATACAACTGTTTAAAATAACTTAAATAAAAGGGCCTCGTTAAGTAATTAACTGTCACGTGATTTCCCCCCTTTCTACGATCCTGCGACATAACCACTTGGACGGACAGTAGATAGCATGCCTGAGTAATTTTATATTTTCGGGTCGGGCAGAAGTGAAGATTGAATTTACAGTACGTAAGGTACTCTTTTATAGAGTAGGTACACAATTATTTCAACATGAGTTACTAGTACGAAGGACGAAACTGGCAATTGGAGTTAGATGCAATAGTCTATAGTGCGATAATATGCACAAAAGAACTGAAGCCTGTATCGAAATGAACGGCCACCATTTTCAAAAATGTGTTTAAATATCCATATTATGATTATTTTTCAATTTAACTTCATTCTCCATATTGCACGCTAATGTACTGTAGACAGTATAATATACACTGCAAAATGAATACGTCCGCATGGATAACTCAGTTCGTGAGTAAAAACACTTATTCTTAATACAGTACTGCATTTTGATTAAACAAAAACCTAATGAAAATTATCGAACTCAAAATTGCGATATTTCCTAGTTTACGTAAATGGATGAACTACTTTTCTTTCCCCCTATACTTAGTAAAGTGATTTGTTTGTATTTTACGCCAGTATCATCGAACTCCAGGCGTGGAAGGGAGTAGCAAACGGTGTTTCCGGTTCTCTGAAGGTATATCCAGGTTAATATTAAAAATGTTAGTAAAAATAAAATGATGTCCCTGTATTATATTACATTGTATTATACATTTTACAGGTCAAAATTGAAATCAAAATGCATAAGCTGATATTGGAAGACATTCTGAACTAACTTTCTGTAGTTAGTGGGTTTGAATCAACGTCTGGTTTGACATTAAATGCTAATTCTGCATTCCTGATCGATAACATGACATATATGTGATTTTATAGCTGTGCATCAGCCTTCCACACAAATCTTAAAGTTCATATGTTCACACGTGCTTTCGTCGTTACAGTCCACGAATACCACAGACCTCACATGCGTATCCAGGCAACACACGGGATCTTTTTTTCTTCGCCCGTCAACTGTCAACACCTTCAATAAATTTCTGACTTTATGAAACCATAACGCTCTCCAGTCCTATCGCATGGGTGCGCCATCTAAATCCACTCTTGAAAGTCTAGCCTACATGATCGTTTTATAGCCTTCACGCAGTAAGATTTCAGATTATAGTTTTAAGGGTTATCCTGCATTTAAATTCGGGCCACCGACATAGCTCGGACGGTACCGCCTTTTTCTATTGATACTATGCTGTGCTCGAGCGTGCTTCGATTCCCGCTTGGACTGAATACCTGGTTGGGTTTTGTCCAAGTGTTCCCCAGCTGTAAGTTAAATGTCAGGTAATTGCGTGACAAATCCTGGAATTCATCTCACCAGATATCATCTCGTTATCACCAATTTAATTGACACTAAATAATCTAGTAGCTGATAAAGCGTCATTAAATATTCGATCAAAAATTCTGAATGTCAATGAACCAGGTGTTGTATTCTGTGGGAAATTTCGTCTTAAGGTCCAAATTCTACTTAAAAATTGGCTGCTATGAAATCTTACGTGGAGAACATAGTTTAACCACAGTCTACTATATACAGTCACGAAGCTTGAGTTTTGAGGGTGCTAGAAACAATAGATTGTGACGGTTCTATTTTGCATTGCCTGTAATGTGGCGATATTAGCGATCCTAGTGGTGAGCAACTATCTAATGTTTGCATATTTACTACGCAATGAGCTTCGCGACTGTATATACTAGACTGTGGTTTAACCCCTTCAAGGTCTGATTTACATTATACTGTACATTGTTTATTTATTTATTTTTTGGAATGTCTTCGATACTTTTAAATATTTTGAAAAAATTCAATGTGATAGAAATGGAGAATATTATTTTTTAAATGTTTCTATACCTGAATTAAAAATAAAATTTAACATTTTGGGGCCTCAGGGGTCAAAATTGCCCCCAAATTTTGATTTTCTGTGAAGACTTGATTTGGGCTTTTTGGGTCCCCAGAATGATTATGTGACCAGTTTTTTTTTTCATTTTTTAAACATAAATTCAGGACTGAAGGGGTTAAAATAAAATATCACTACTATTACATGTATAAAGTGGGTGTAATTATGACAATTTCCTGAAAAAATTTAAATCAGAAAATTTTTTGAACAGTTCCTTAGCTGAATAATTTCGAGGGAAAAATTGTTCCGGAGCCGGGTATCGAACCCGGGACATTTGGTTTAACGTACCAACGCTCTACCACTGAGCTACTCGGGAACTCTAACCGACACCGATCCAATTTTTCCCTCTATATCCACAGACCTCAAAGTGGGCTGACAACCGTCAAGCAACCAACTACACTAACTCCGTGTGACTTAAATTGTGGTTTTCTGTTAACGAACAGTAACGTGTATTATGCAAATCAAGATTTCAGGTACAATTCCCTGTAAAGTTGATTTGAATAATTTCGAGGGAAAAATTGTTCCGGAGCCGGGTATCGAACTCGGGACCTTTGGTTTAACGTACCAACGCTCTACCACTGAGCTACTCGGGAACTCTAACCGACACCGATCCAATTTTTCCCTCTATATCCACAGACCTCAAAGTGGGCTGACAACCGTCAAGCAACCAACTTCGAGTGCACACTAACTCCGTGTGACTTAAATTGTGGTTTTCTGTTAACGAACAGTAACGTGTATTATGCAAATCAAGATTTCAGGTACAACTCCCTGTAAAGTTGATTTGAATAATTTCGAAATTATTCAAATCAACTTTACAGGGAGTTGTACCTGAAATCTTGATTTGCATAATGCATGTCACTGTTCGTTAACAGAAAACCACAATTTAAGTCACACGGAGTTAGTGTGCACTCGAAGTTGGTTGCTTGACGGTTGTCAGCCCACTTTGAGGTCTGTGGATATAGAGGGGAAAAATTGGATCGGTGTCGGTTAGAGTTCCCGAGTAGCTCAGTGGTAGAGCGTTGGTACGTTAAACCAAAGGTCCCGGGTTCGATACCCGGCTCCGGAACAATTTTTCCCTCGAAATTATTCAAATCAACTTTACAGGGAGTTGTACCTGAAATCTTGATTTGCAGTTCCTTAGCTTATTGACTTCGCGAGGTTTTTATAATATACTTTAAGTAATGTGATTAATTTCAGGGGATTATTCTTTGAGATATGTCTAACAAACAATTTTGTTCGTTTTTTCTTCCTTTTCAAGATAAAAATTGTTTTATATGAAACATTTCATAGCGTGGTTTGGGAAAGCCATTGATTTAATTCCCATTATGCTCACTAATTTAAGAGAGTAGTGTATTATAATAAAAAATGATTGAAAAAAATTTATTTTTTTCCTTCATGGGGAGACTCCACTGAAAATCATGAAACATTTCCAAAAAAAAAATTATTGGCTATTTCACGTCTTTAGAATGTATGTTATCATACTCCAAATGGATTTAGTTCAATTCTGATTACAAATATGTTTAAAAATGTTTTTAAATTAAGACTTTGAGTGTGCGTGACATTTAAATAGCTGTCAAAATTATTTTTTTTTTATCAAAGAATTCTTTCTTACAAATTTCTTACTACAAATCTAGTAACTTTTTGTTCAAACGTTGGCTCCCTGAAGTTACCACATGAATGTAGTGGAAGACAATTTTAGTAGATATGTGTTACATGAATATTCATTTTACTTTCAGATCCATTTTTCAGTAAGTTTATTTTTCTTTATTCAACACCAACTCTTTTATGCCAAATATTAAGCAAACTGGAAGAAATTTTTACTTCAAGTATTTATGAGATAGCTGCATGTTTTTATGCATTTATTTTGCAAGAAATGCTACTAGTTTATTTTATTAATATTTTTCATAAATTATAGAAAAAATAACTTTCAAAATTTAATTTTTTTTAAGTGAATAAATGACATATTTCATAAAATGAAGAAATAGAAAATGTTTCTCTGTGTCTTGTGAATATAACCATAAAAAGGAAGATTAAAATTTGAGGTATTCTACTAAAAACTTGAGTTGAAAATATTCCTTAATAAATAATAAGAAATCAAAAGCCAAAAACATTTGAGATTTCAAAATTCCGATTTTGTTAGTCCTTTGCATAATAGACATGCTCTCAAAAATTTGGTTGAAAAAAATATGATTCAGAAAAAAAATGTCATTTTTAGTGTAGTGTCTTCTTAAATATGCAGAAATTTGATTTGAGCAAATGCAATTTTCGCTGTGAAAAGGGAAAAAAAATAAGCCAAAATTGATATATATTAATGAATGTTATTTAATTTTTTTGTTGCTCTTGTTTTTTATACAATTTTATTTCCCCAATTTGTACTACATGATTTGTTAAAATATTGAATTTTTTTGGCGGAACACGATGTATATCCAGTTCTCTGCAAGCAGTTGAGCCGTGGTCAGTATTCATTCAAATAATTCCAATATAATAGTACATTATGCAACGAGCCTATAATGATAGTAATTAAGAAGCTAGTATGGATGTTTATGAAACGAGCGCAAGCGAGTTTCATACGACTTTTTATGCTCGACCATATTTCTAACTTGAAATTATTCAAATGTTTACATTTTATTTGTATCTGGCAAGATCGGAAGTGACCTTGTTCTAGGTCGTGAATTGTGAGATGTGCGCAGACGCGAAAGTATTGATTTTTTTCCGAGGAACAATAATGTCATTGACCGTGTGTAATCCCTTTAAACTTGGTATAACCTAGATTATTGAATTCGACATTGAAAAACGAGATGACAAATTGAATTTATTTGAATATTATTTACAATTAACGCTAATTATTATAGTAACAGAACATAACCTTCTGCGACAGTATTGAATTTCCAGCCTCCGTGACTTTTCGCTAATTCTCTTTCGATTGCATATCCGAGAATAATCGATACTTGCGGTTTTATAAAGTACAAAGCTGACTCGTTATTGGCTGAACACCTGTAAGCTGAGTTGTCATTGGCTGAAAACACCTGAACTTTAATGAGTAGGTGTACTTTAATGACATGCATTAAAGGACTGCTACCAGGTGTATAATTACTACATTTCGGTATGGTCGAGCATAAATCTAATTGTAGTTCATTGTACACGAGGAATCGCTGGTAATATTAGTAAATGTTCTTTTTTTTTTATCAATGTTCTGGTTGTGTAAGGTCTGCTTCTCGCCATGTCGCCAAGACAGCGAAAGCAAACAAAAGAGCTCTGATTTGCAACTCCCGCCTCCGCCCGTAGATGTCCGGTTGAGTTATTATTTTAATGACGCATAACAATGCCGTCCAGTTCGTCGCTAAGCAACGGGCGGTCACGCCCGCAGTTCTTGCGTGCAGCCACAAATTAACCTGGTTTGAGATTTCAGAACTACTCCTCTCGGGTGTAGTTCAGTTTCATTGTTTAAACCGAAAAGTCTTTTTTTTTTTTTTTTTTTGGTTGCTAAATTGAATGGTTATGACTCACTCCTATCCCAGACAGCGAGATCCTGAACTGTTTTCGCTGGAAATCCGGGTTCGAATGCTGTGATGTGGAATTTCTAGTGACTATTACACTTTTACTACGTCATACTACTTTTAACCAATAAAACGGTACGAAAGGACGTCTTTCAACCAATCATGGTTAGTTATCACGCATTTTTATCACTTATCTAGCATTTGTTTATTTTTATCACTTCCCTAGCATTTGTTTATTTTTATCACTTCCCTAGCATTTGTTCTTTGTTTGCCAACATTTCGAAAACTGCAAATTCTTTACGATACTATATAACATGCTTTGCGATCGTCATTTCGATGGCCCAAAACCAGACAGTTCCGTCCACACCTGTGGAGTAAAGGTCAGCGCGTCTGGCCGCGAAACCAGGTGGCCCGGGTTCGAATCCCGGTCGGGGAAAGTTACCTGGTTGAGGCTTTTTCCGGGGTTTTCCCTCAACCCAATACGAGCAAATGCTGGGTAACTTTCGGTGCTGGACCCCGGACTCATTTCACCGGCATTATCACCTTCATTTCATTCAGACGCTAAATAACCTAGATGTTGATACAGCGTCGTAAAATAACCCAATAAAATAAAAGAAACAGACAGTTCCAAGTCAATTTTACTATTTTTTTTTCAGGAGAGTTATTTTAAACTCCTGACATTCACAACTTCATGAAACAATTGGGAATAGCTTCATAGAAACCTTATGGGGAAGAATATTTACAATTTTGTTCGATTCATACATGCAGACAAGAACTGGAGCACAATGAAAAACAGATTTCTTTCTTATAAAAAGTTGGACTTAGAACAGCCTTCTTCTCAACCATCGATTTTGTTTCCCGCATAGATGACTGAAAATGACGGCTCCGTTCAAACGTTTTGGTGAAGCTAACATTAGTGAAATAGAATTTTAGTAACTCAATTAATATAAATTTTAATGTATTAGGCCTAAAGTACTTTATTTCTTCTAATCTTCATATACTTTCTTCTGTTTTTATCACCTCCCTACTACCATTTGTTTCTTTGTTTGCCAACATTAATTCTAACTGCAAAATCTTGACGGTACTATAAAACATGCCTTGGGATCGTCATTTGTTTACCGCATAGACTGTCAACTGAAAATGACGGCCCCGTTCAAACGTTTTGGTGAAGCTAACATTAGTGAAATAGGATTTCAGTAAGTCAATTAATATTTTATTGTATTAGAGTACTTTATTTCTACTAATCTTTATTTATTTTCTTCTAATCGTGTAATAGTCAATTAAATCCCACTCGAGTTTTGACTTTCTCTAGATAAATCAAACCTCTAGTAAGATTCGTGTTGATAAATTTTCTTTTAGAGAAGTTTTATAATATTTTATTTATTTATCATTTATTTAAATTTAAATATACACAATATAGAATATAATTACAACAAAACAGAAATATAAATGAAATAATACAATCAATATAAAAAGAAGGTGCAGTAATATTAACAAAATTTGAGACCGAATGAGCAGCGCTCGTGTTCGGTCGCAGTTCAGATATATTATTAATAGGCCTGTAAGAGAATATACAAAGTAAAATAAAATAGGAAATAAATTTAAATTATAGCTATAGTGAAATTATATACTATAATATATTTATATAATATATTAATATAACATATTATTATAAGAGGAATATAGAAAATAAAATAAAATAGAAACTAAAATTAAAATTACAGCTGCAATGAAATTATATAATACAATAACATAGAGAAGAATAATATCGTAGGCTACGTGAATAAAGTAGAACAATTTATAAAAAAAAATATATATATTCCAAAATTATAGAATGCAAATATAATATAGGTTGATTAATTCATACACATAGGCTATAAATTTATTTAATCAAATTGAAGACATTAACACGTTTCTAATTTTCTTGTTATATGTTAGTGGGTTACATTTTAGAAGTTCTGGGTGTAATTTAGCTAAAGAATTATACAACCGAGGGCCAAAATTAATGCTATGCTTTAGACCAGCAGATGTGAAACATTTAGGTTCTACTAACGTTGAATTATTATTTCGTGTTATGTCATGATTATGTGTCTGTAATACAAACTTATTACGATTTTTAGGATACAATTTTAACAGAGTATATTTATAAATTTGTTTAATATTATATACATTAAATCCAGAATAAATTAATTTAGTTGGATAATCAAAGGTTTCTTCAATTTTAATTATTCGTTTTTGTAGTAAATTTAACGGACTAATATATTTCCAGCTATTCCATAAATTAGGCTATCCATGATTAAATTGCCAATCAACTATGTAAACCTATCTTACGGTATATAATTGGTAGGTTCATAACTGACGAACCACTTGATCTGGAAATAAATTGGGTGGGCTGTGTGGGTGACACACCCGTGGGTCTTTATGTACTCTACGTGTATCCGTGTAGGACAGTAAGGGGTTTGATGTAGAAGTTGTTGCTTTTGAAATGAGAGACAATGTTTTATTAAAAGACGGGTGCAAGAGCTAATTGTGATTTCCCAGTCCCTGATCGGGTCAAAAACCCTTATAGAACTGATATTTAACCCTTGCGGTGAATTTCGGTGAAATCCGGAGGGACCAATTAGTCAAATCCACTCTCCTCACCTCCACGCTGGGGCTCTCTCAATCTTTTAAAATGCAAAAGAGAGAGTGGTGTGCGGAAAGCAACGGGAAGATACCGCATTTATCCTTCCCAAGAAAAAAAAATAGAGGCATTTGAAATGTGAATATGGAGAAGAATGGAGCGTGTGAAGTGGACAGACAGAATAAGAAACGAAGTTGTGTTGAAAAGAGTGGGTGAAGAAAGAATTATGCTGAAACTGATCAGAAAGAGAAAAAGGAATTCGTTGGATCACTGGCTGAGAAGAAACTGTCTATTGAAGGATGCACTGGAAGAAATGGTGAACAGGAGAAGAGTTCGGGGCAGAAGAAGATAGCAGATGATAGACGACATTAAGATATGTGGATCATATGCGGAGACAAGAGGAAGGCAGAAAATAGGAAAGATTTGAGAATGCTGAGTTTGCAGTGAAAGGCCGGCCCATGTATGTATTAAAGGACGGTATGAGAAGCAACAAACGTATGGTTTATTACCCTATAATTTCATTTACTTCGTTCATATTATATTTTCTCACATTTTTCTTACAATGTAACCACGTGGTATACTGATCTGTAGAAGCGCAAAAGAACCAAATATGGCCGACTCTTCCACCGCTCTCCGCGCATGCTCATGGCTTTGGAGTGGCTGTTATTGGATACTTCAGTCATTTGGTTATAGAAGTTAATTTTCACATTTTGGCCATCACTTATATGTACTTTTTTAGATTTATTTATTTATTTTATTGCTAGTAAGTTTGAAAGGAATACAAGTTAATAAATACAATGAAAGATAAACTAGCCCAGTCCTGAATGAGTAAGACTCGTGCTCAGGAGGGGATTCCAATACAGACAAAAATAAAATTAAAATTGAGAGTGAATACAGATTAAATAGTGTTTAATATGTTTAAACCCAAACTACAAATCCACTACAATTTTTTTATATATTTTTTTTATTAATTTGGAGAGGATTCGTGGTTAAAATAATATTGGAATAAAATTTGTTTAATAATCTGGGACATTGACTTATGATACGATAAAAAGCTGCATTGGTTTTACTTTTTGGTTCACACAAACGCAGAGAATTCATATTTTTAATTCTATATTTATGTATATACCTTTCAAAGTTATTAAAATTTCTATGAAAATATAAAATAAAATAATACATTTGTTTAATATTGAAAACTTTAAAGTGTTTAAACAACAATTCAGTTGGGTAATCTTTCTGCTTTTTGAAACAAATTTTTAATACTTTTTTTCTGTAGTAAAATTAACGGATAAAGGTTGGATTTATACGTTCCACCCCAATCTATAATACCATACATAAATAGAGATAGAAATAATGCTAAATAAATTATACGTAAACAGTTAATTGACGAAATATTTCTTAGAACAGCAAAGTAACATAATGTTTTACGTAATTTATTACAAATATAGTGAATGTGATTATTCCATTTTAAATTATATTAGCCAAAGTTCTATACTTCTGATTTCTCGCCCAACTTTTCATAGAGAGTACTGATTTTAAAGACATATCCATGTCAAAAACACTTTTCTACAGAATGTTTGAAAGGTCACATCAGTGACAATGAATTTTAATTTTATTGGCGAAATTAAACTGAAAGAAGCGTTTAACTCACATGGTAAAAAGCAATACTAAATGCTTTTACAAAGACTTTATTGGAGGAGGGTTTTGATTATACTTCGAATGTACTATAAACGAACAAATAATATTACAGGAATAATAATGTCTACACCCAAAGTCATTCAAAGTTAAGTTTCTTAAGGTTAACACCACTGTCTTGAGCATGTTACGCCACTGGTGGAATTAACTGTAGTATAGGGCTACTGTATAAATCCTTTATGTATGGAATTTCATCTGTTTTCTAATCATACCCTCAATATACGAAGCCTGTGTGGAGGAGAGTACGCATATGAAAGGAATGTTATTGATATAGCGAATTGATCTACCTTCAATTTTATTAAATCGGAGAATACACTTTCTCTTATATCCTTAGATAAAAAGAGTGCACGGTAAACCATTCCCATTGCTATGGCAACACAGCATAATGTCAGAAGGCCTTGCTGTGTTACATGACAAGCGCATATTCCGTTTGATATAATATCTTAAATTTCATTAACGAAATTCCACAGACATTTTGTGTAATATTTAATTTATTTCTTTTTTCAGAAACTTAAATCCATTCGTAATCAATTCTTTTTGAGGTACCGGTACAAAAGCCGTTCCTAGACGATGGAATAACGTTAATATGTGTATGTATGTGTATTTATTCACACTGCAATGGGTATATACCCGGTGGCAATGGTAACTATTTACACTCAATAATGACAATAATAAACGTATTAATTAAAAATACAATTAATAATAATAATAATAATAATAATAATAATAATAATAGGGAACATCCTAAATTAAATGAAGCACGATCACTTAAAATAACATTTGAAATAAATCTAATTTGTATCTTAAACCTAGTTCGAACTAAAACCCACGAGTATGATATGTTCATACCTGCAGAAGTACCTTTCAGCACTACACTTATTTCGCTGTCAACTCACTCACTGCACTGGAACTACGACACATTTCACTGATTCTATCCTGATTTCACTAACACTTCAAAAACATTTCACTGTTCAAATACTTTGCACTGCCACTATAAACTATAAAGCTTCACTGACAGGAACACTTTTCACTTACACAACACACTTCACTGACACAACATAATTCTTCACTGATACAACACTTCAATAACAAAATATCATTTACACCCTTTAAATACTGTGTATAATTATCGTCTATTAGTAAAGTCCTTAAGCCTATTTTTAAATACATTTTTGGTTGTTGGTAAAACCTTTAGTAAGACTGCAAGTAAAGCATTCCAGTCCCTGATAGTACGATTGAGAAAAGAAAACTTTCCAATATCCGTCCTCTGTCTTCTTTCCCTCACTTTATATGAGTGGTCGTTCCTTGAAGAGTAATTTGGCGGCTGCAACCTATTTTTTATTTCTCTCCAGGCAGGCTCACCTCTGTATGTTTTGAACAGTGCGCATAATCGAATTCGCGTTCTCCTGTCCGTGAGTGTGTCCCATTTTAATGGTGAATTTTTCCGACAACACTTGAGAGCCCGTTTTTTGAATCTTTTCCAGTGTCTAAATATGTTCTAATCTGTAAGGATCCCAACAATACTTAAGTTACCCAATTTAATTTCGTAATAAACAGATATAGACAACAATAAACAATATACTGTACGTGGATCGTTGGAAAATTAGTGGCAATACTGCCAGTGTTGAGCTCCCCTGGTGATAACTAACGTAAACTGGCATGTTGGAGTGATATCTGATGTGTATTAGCTGTAAATTATTATGCAATAATTCCATTTGTTACTCCATATGTGGCGTTTAACACATATGGGCGAATTCAGAAATGCGTATAGAGTGTTATGAGTAGAGACCGGATTTTTATGTAATTACATATTATATTCCTTTCAACCTAACGGTATATAAATAACAAATCTTTGCGAATCTTGTAATTACCATTAATATATTAACATTTGATACTACATATTTACCTCACATTACATATTATGGCTTGATATTAGATAAATCTACATATTTAGGGGGTTTATTAATGTTTACTTCTCTAAAAGGAAAAAAAAAAAACTTCTGTTAGGGAAGTTTACAATTTGAAATACACAGATTTTTACCTACCCAAGAAAAGATATATTTCGGCACGAAACATAACGTCCTTAGTTCCAGGCAAACAAGTTGGTAAATGTCTATAGTTTGAGGTTTTAGTAGGTACTTTGTGTCTTACAGGGAGCAGCTAAAATGCATGTGTCCCACATCTCCTCTTATTTTCTCCTAATCCAGTAAAGCGAAACAGTGCTTGCAGTACTGTTGTGTCATTCATTTCACTCAGTTCTCTAGTTTTAGTACTTACAGTATAAAGTGCAAGTAAGTTTATCTGCTGCTTTTAACTAACTAAAATGGCCTCTGTATCTTCAATCCTAACGACAAAAATAAAATCATGGATTGCGATGGACGAAGCTTTCATTACAGATGGAAAAATAGTAATGTGTCAAGTATGCGGTAAAAAAGTCGGGTGCTCTATGAAATCACAACTGGAGAGTCTTACCTATCCTATACCTGCCACATATTGATATTAAATATTTTCATGATTTTACATATTTTGGTACATATTCAGCTTATTTTTCTTACATAAATATGTACATATTTCACACCTTGATATTACATACAAATCCGGTCCATAGTTATGAGACCTGAGGGAAAAATACTTTTGGGGAGGCCGAGACGTAGATGGGAGGGTAATATTAAGATGTATTTGAAATAATTTGGGTATGATGATAGGGACTGGATTAATCTTGTTCAGGATAGGGACCGATGGTGGGCTTATGTGATGGCGGCAATGAACCTCAGGGTTCTCTCATTTTCGAGGTATATTGTCCCAAGATGATTCTAAATACAGTGTACTATGCAAGTTGGAAAGTTGAGGCAAAGTTAAACATAAAGCAGCCTTTTTGTAATGCTTTACGAGGCATTATTACTTTATACACAGCACCTTCTAAAATGTTTCATTAAAATAAATTAACAAACACAACAATTGCTAAAGTTTACTTTTAGGATGATAGAAAAATTGGGCCAATATTTCCCGAGTTGACGGTAGTTTAAAAAATAGACTGGAATAAAGTCATGGGGAATTGTACGGTTATCCGATGGCGTTATAGGATTTAAGAACTTGGTGATCCAGGCCCTGGGGCCCACAGGAGATGGGACCTGGCTGATCAGCGCTGAGTCAGGGTGGCATATCTGCCACCAAGTCACCCGTCAGACAGGGACACTGTGTGCCAATGTAATCTTATAGGCCTCAAAATAGCCAGCCTGTCACATATAGAGATGTTCTTAATGTACAGGGTGAAAAATAATTAAACCGACAAACTCCGGGAGGTTGTATGGGACACCAAAACAAACAGTTTTCTCTAATGTTATATTATGCTATGAGGCACTATTTCGCGAGTGAGTATCAGATCTTAATGTCATGCTTTGTTGCTCGAGTCTCTTATAAAACTTTTACACACCAAAATCACTGCAAAAGATGTTCAAAAATATCTCTATTGACCTATACACAAAGATTACATCGGCGGGACATTGATTGTCTAACGCATACCTGCACAAACAGCGCTCAACGAGCGCGCGCGCTCCTTCGGAGCGGGAGAGCAGTGTTTACCGCTCGCCGAAACGGAGAGGAAGATACGTCAGAATGACATAGACTTGCTATAGGTAGAGTAGAGGGAAACGACCACTCAGCTATCTAGTAGAGTGCAGTGTGTAGGCCTATTCTCAGTAACTGTTTCACGTTGCTTACCTACTGCTACAGTACAGTATGGAGGAATCTAAAAGACGGAACATAACATTTAACATTTAACGATTTACAGCTCGAACTTATTGATCTTCAATGTGACCATCGTTTGAACAATACTACTAGCCTGGTTGAGTTTTACAAGACTAAACATTAGCAATAATATCCACGACTACACAGGCTAGCTGTGAAAATGATTGCTATGTTTGGCTCAACATTTATATTTGTGAGCAACTGTTTTCTATAATCAACTTTAATAAAGGCAGACATCGAACATCTGTAACTGATGTTTCATTACGATCAGTAGGCTACTGTTCCTTTCAGCTGCCAACAGCATAAAACCTCGTTTTGATGTACTGATAAATAAAAATATAACAAAATGATATTGTACATTTAAGTAGCTATAGAATTTCTATTATTTCTGTAAAATAAATATTTCTTTATTAATTAATAATAGTCCAAGATTAAATTACATAAGTTAGGTCAGATGCAACAGTGTTCATGAGTAAGATAGTTCTATAAAAATTGTTCATATAACTGTATTATATTACGATGAAAGAGTAATGGAACGGAGAAAAATTCTCTCCGGCGCCGGGATTTGAACCCGGGTTTTCAGCTCTACGTGCTGACGCTTTATCCACTAAGCCACACCGGATTCCACCCCGGCGTCGGAAGAATCGTCTCAGTTTTAAGTTCCAACTCTTGGGTTCCCTCTAGTGGCCTCCCTCTGCACTACGTCACAGATATCTATGAACCTAGGACCGAAGTCCACACATGTGCTGAGGTGCACTCATAATGAGTGACTAGTTGGCCGGGATCCGACGGAATAAGCGCCGTCTTAAATCACGAAGTGATTTACGCATATCATATATATTATTATGATGTACCGAAGTATGATGAGGCAGAATATCTGCATGGAAATATCATATGTACTTCGGTACATTGTAATAATATGTATTATATTACTTTTATTATATACAACTATAGTCCAAGATAGTTTTCCAAACACTGAACGGGAATTTATTTCATAAACACTCGTAATAGTACTTCCTTTTATGTATATTTTGTATGAGATCACCCCTTCTTCCACTCCACCCTTATACAGAGCGCAGCTGATATCTGCATTCCGCTCATGAGCTGTGTTTTGTCGGAGTGTGAAGCCACAGAAGCTCTGAGGAAACGATTCCTGCCAGAGTCCTTCATTACATCTAGCAGGGGGCACTTGACGACATACGCTGTATTAAATAACGTTAAATCCTATGACAGTGTGGGAAAATTTATGGCTAAGATTCGTCAGTTGAGGGGGCAATTGGCCGAGGGGGAGGGAGCCGATGGATAAGGGAAAGATTTATTAGTGTTGCAATGAGTAATATTAACATTGAGCGAATGATATAATTAGGGGATAATGTTCTTTTTTTTGTATTTACTGTGTCTTTTGTATTTTATTGCGTGTGTATATTTTTATTTATATACTGCATTACCTTTATATTTATTATTTGGATTATTTGGTGCAGCTTCAACAAGAAATTGAATTGTTTATACTGTATATATATATATATATATATATATATATATATATATATGTGTGTGTGTGTGTGTGTGTGTGTGTGTGTGTGTGTCACTGTGTGTGTCACTGTGTGTGTGTGTTTTTCATATCTCCCTTTTATTTTATTTGTATTATCTTTGTGAAATTTGGTATAAAGTTAGATTAGTTATAATAGTGGTAATCAATGATAACGGTAGTAATAATAATAACTATTGTTTCACTATTTTATTATTAGTAGGTATTATTTTCGTTTTGAAGACTCAAACTGTGCATAGCTACAGCACGAATGGCCGTACGAGCTCGTGCAAAGGATCTTGTGTACATGAGTTTGTATAATTTATTATGCATCAATAAATGCACTTATCTATCTATCATGAGCTGTGAGCCGGCTCGGAGAGCGCAAACCTTGTGCAGGCCTGTTCTAACGCGATGAAAGACTTCAGTATTATCGTTTATTTCCCCTTCTGCACTTCTGATTCAAATGGGATTGCGTAAACAAGATTAAGCATCTGTCCCCACACAAAAACAGGGATGAAATCAGGAGATCGGGGAGGCCAAGGTACAGGACCACCTCTGCCAATCCACTTCCCTGGAAATTGTTCAAGTAATCACGCACAAAATGTGAATTTGTAGAGTAGTCATGAATTGAAGAACGCATACACCCTCTGCTGGTTTAATAAAACCTCTGAAGAAAATATATTAGCCTACAGAAAACCGTTTGTTTTGGTGTCGCATACAACCTCCCTGAGTTTGTCGGTTTAATTACTTTTCAGTCTGTATAACTATATATCTAGTGATGTTTTCTCACAACTCTTTCCGGTTAATATCTGTGTACATTGGATATAAACATAACACTACAATCAGATGGACGATTTATTTAGTTTTTGGACTCCTTCAAAAGTCGCAATTGATTTTTTTATGGATAATTTCATCAGTTTACGTTACTCGAAGTTTTATATCTGTACTAAAGTTCCTTGCACATAAACAAAGAACATAACGTGTTTATGTAGTTTTTAAGACTTTGATCGCTCTCGAGCGTTTATATAACGATAACATAGCCTCCTAACATCAAACTCTTGTAAAAAAGTTCTAAGGTAAATATAATACTTAGTGTGTTTTTCTGGGTCTTGGATATAGGGATTTAAGTTAACATTGCCATAAGAAACCTACTGTATGTATAAAAACAATGAAGAAACAACTTCATCAGTGGGCCAAATTAGGGGCTTTTGACAATTTTTGTAAAACAAGAGAATATTATTTATGGTTACTAAGTCAAAGCCTGATATTCTCTTGTTTTACAAATTGTCAAAGCCTAATCATTTCTAATCGTGGCCCAGTGATTAAGTTATTTCTTCATTGATTAAAAAAATTAGCACATAAAGATAATATAATTGTTACAGTGTTAAAACAGTTATTTTTTATTACAATTTCAAACAACTCATTGGCGTCATATCGTTTCAACTATCAATTGAATTCTTGTCTGCAGACTAGGCCTCATGGAATGAGGAAGCGATTATGAAGTAGTGAACGAGAAGGCTCCGTCTTGTTAAATTGAAATGTGGGGAGTATACAGACAGAAATAATTAATTTAACATAATGTGACAGCGACGTGAGATTCGAACTCACGACCAGCGTCCCGCAAGAGAGAAGATCGCGCGGAGCACTTTGGGATGGCGCGCGGCGGAGAGGGGAAAAGGTCAACGCGGCGAGAGAGTGGAGAGAGAGTGCGCGCGCATCTGGTGCTGGTAGAGAGGAGAGGGCTCTGGATTTTTCTGGAGTGCCATCTCTAGAGACGCGTGGAACTTTCGAGGCTACGTCGCTGTGGTTATAAATTAAGGACGCGAAGGAACGACAGCAGTTTTCAGTTGATTAGTCAGCCAGTCAGTGAGAAAGCCAGAGCAAGCAAGCCAGTCTTGTGTACCGGAGTTCGACTCGAGTGTGCGTCCGCAACTGTATCAGTATCCGAAGGCCTGAGTTCGAGTGCAGTGGACCGCAGTTGGAGGGACCTGAGTTCGAGTACAGTGAACTGTCTCTGAAGGTCTGTGGTTCGAGATTCTGTGAACTCGAGTGACTGAGCTAGAAGAACAGTGAACTGAGAACTGACAGTTCTGATTTGTAAATAGTGCTTTGTAAATATTAGTTAAGATTAACAGTTCATTGTTGTTCGTACTAGTCCAAGTAAATTGTCATTGTCGTCGGTGGAGTGCTATAACGAATATTGTGCTGAGTGAAAATCCAATTGTTGACGAGAGCGTTCAAGGCGAATTGTAGAAAGGAATTATTGTTGTGGCGAATAAATTACATTGTTGTTACTAATAAAATTCACAATAATATAATTTTAAAGTACGTATTTAACTGTGGAATTGATTTCTAAGAGAATCCAATTCTCTGTAATGACATATTCGTATTCATTACAATTTCAAACAACTCATTGGCGTCATATTGATGTGTGAATCGTTTCGACTATCAATTGCATTGTTGTCTGTAGACTAGGCCTCATGGAATGAGGAAGTGATTATGAAGTAGTTAACGAGAAGGCTCCGCCTTGTTAAATTTAAATGCGGGGAGTATGAAGACAGAAATGAAAAGAAATATCAGGAATCTATTTCTAATTCCAAACATAATTATAGTCCTAACCATTCTCACAATCACAACCATAAACGGCATGAACATTTCACTCAATGTAATTCGATGAATCCCCTATCAACTGTTTTTAATCTCATATATTATTTAGTGATAATGCCGTTTTAAAGTTCAATTGACTTTTAAACAACATGATGTAAGTTATATTATAGTACGAGAATTTTGAAGTTTTAAATGCGTTTTGAATAACGGGATGTATATTATATACGAAATCTGTGCATCACTGGCTGACCATGACAATATCTTTGAAAAATATTGGAGTGCAAGAGATCAAATGACTTTATTGTCAAACGCCTGGCATTAGAAAACAGCAACATATTATAGTACGAGAATTTTTAAGCTTCAACTGGCTTTTGAATAACGTGATATTTTGAAGTTTCAACTGACTTTTGAATAACGTGATGTATATTATAGTACGAGAATTTTGAAGTTTCAACTGACTTTTCAACAACGTGATGTTTATTATAGTACGAAATCTATGCATCACTAGCTGACCATGATAATACCTTTGAAAAATATTGGAGTGCAAGAGGTCAAATGACTTTATTGTCAAACGCCTGGCGTTAGAAAACAGCAACATATTATAGTACGAGAATTTTTAAGATTCAACTGGCTTTTGAATAACGTGATATTTTGAAGTTTCAACTGCCTTTTGAATAACGTGATGTATATTATAGTACGAGAATTTTGAAGATTCAACTGGCTTTTGAATAACGTGATATTTTGAAGTTTCAACTGCCTTTTGAATAACGTGATGTATATTATAGTACGAGAATTTTGAAGATTCAACTGGCTTTGGAATAACGTGATATTTTGAAGTTTCAACTGACTTTTGAATAACGTGATGTATATTATAGTACGAGAATTTTGAAGTTTCAACTGACTTTTGAACAACGTGATGTTTATTATAGTACGAAATCTATGCATCACTAGCTGACCATGATAATACCTTTGAAAAATATTGGAGTGCAAGAGGTCAAATGACTTTATTGTCAAACGCCTGGCGTTAGAAAACAGCAACATATTATAGTACGAGAATTTTTAAGATTCAACTGGCTTTTGAATAACGTGATATTTTGAAGTTTCAACTGCCTTTTGAATAACGTGATGTATATTATAGTACGAGAATTTTGAAGTTTCAACTGACTTTTGAACAACGTGATGTATATTATAGTACGAGAATTTTGAAGTTTCAACTGACTTTTGAACAACGTGATGTTTATTATAGTACGAAATCTATGCATCACTAGCTGACCATGATAATACCTTTGAAAAATATTGGAGTACAAGAGGTCAAATGAATTTATTGTCAAACGCCTGGCATTAGAAAACAGCAACATATTATAGTACGAGAATTTTTAAGATTCAACTGGCTTTTGAATAACGTGATATTTTGAAGTTTCAACTGCCTTTTGAATAACGTGATGTATATTATAGTACGAGAATTTTGAAGATTCAACTGGCTTTTGAATAACGTGATATTTTGAAGTTTCAACTGCCTTTTGAATAACGTGATGTATATTATAGTACGAGAATTTTGAAGATTCAACTGGCTTTGGAATAACGTGATATTTTGAAGTTTCAACTGACTTTTGAACAACGTGATGTATATTATAGTACGAGAATTTTGAAGATTCAACTGGCTTTTGAATAACGTGATATTTTGAAGTTTCAACTGACTTTTGAACAACGTGATGTATATTATAGTACGAGAATTTTGAAATTTCAACTGACTTTTGAACAACGTGATGTTTATTATAGTACGAAATCTATGCATCACTAGCTGACCATGATAATACCTTTGAAAAATATTGGAGTGCAAGAGGTCAAATGAATTTATTGTCAAACGCCTGGCGTTAGAAAACAGCAACATATTATAGTACGAGAATTTTTAAGATTCAACTGGCTTTTGAATAACGTGATATTTTGAAGTTTTAACTGACTTTTGAGTAACGTGATGTCTATTATAGTACGAGAATTTTGAAGTTTCAACTGACTTTTGAATAACGTGATGTATATTATAGTACGAGAATTTTGAAGAACTGTATGTTAGAATTTTCCCGAGTATACCTTGATGCCAGTTAGGTAGACTCTAACACTGTAACTTCTCTGAAATCCTTAAACACTGGAGCGCCTCTAGACATGAATCCGGGCGTGGGACGCATTCACAAAGAGTTTCGCTGGTGTGAGTGAAATTTTTGGCTGCTGAAAGAGTGGCGGGCGGCCCACTTTGCCACTTGAGCCGTAAAATAAGATACGGCCGCCACGGCTGCTGAAATTAACTCTCTTCGCGTTTAGTTAAGAATCAAATAACTTTTTAAAGGGGGGGGGGGAAGAGATCCCTTCATCTTCTTATTCCGCGCTGCTCCATCTTTTGTAGTCCTCTTCGACACGCGTGTCTTAATCTCACAGGTTCGTCTTCGTCGCCAGATTACCGCCTCTCGCTCCAAATAATACAGCATGCCCAAGTTGAAGCACACTCTATAGATTAACGTGACACCCCGTCAAAAAAAAAAACAGCATTTGCTGTCTCCAGTTCCCTATCCTTCCTTATTATTCCTTTCCTTAGACCTATTCGATTTCTATTGTGTACCTTTCCTCTCCCAAATTGTATTTCAGTTTTAACTTTATTTCATTCACTCTCTCTCCTCTTCCAACCTATCTTCTTGCTATTCGTCGTTTTCATTTCCACTTTCTTGTTTTTTAAGTGGGTTATTTTACGACGCTTTATCAACATCTTAGGTTATTTAGCGTCTGAATGGGATGATGATAATAATAATAATAATAATAATGATAATAATAATAATAATTATGGTTTATTTAACCTGGCAGAGTTAAGGCAATATGGCCTTCTCTAACACACAACCAGGAGTAAAACTGCGTTACAAAAACACTACAAATTTACACACAAAACTGAAAAAGATAATAATAATAAAATGAAAACAGCAAGTAAGTAGAAATCAGACATAATATATAACATACAGAAAGAAAGGAAAAAGCATAATGAAATGTGAACAGCAGGTCAAAATAAATGAGTAATAAATGAGTATAAAAATCAGACAATTATTGATAATAATAATAATAATAATAATAATAAAATAAGAATAGTAAAAATAATAATAATAATAATAATAATAATAACAATAATAATAATACTAGGGAAAACACGGGAATTTTACTTGAAGCAAGTAAAGAGATAGGTTTGGAAGTAAATCCCGAAAAGACAAAGTATATGATTATGTCTCGTGACCAGAATATTGTACGAAATGGAAATATAAAAATTAGAGATTTATCTTTTGAAGAGGTGGAGAAGTTCAAATATCTGGGAGCAACAGTAACAAATATAAATGATACTCGGGAGGAAATTAAACACAGAATAAATATGGGAAATGCCTGTTATTATTCGGTTGAGAAGCTCTTATCATCCAGTCTGCTGTCCAAAAATCTGAAAGTTAGAATTTATAAAACAGTTATATTACCGTTGTTCTGTATGGTTGTGAAACTTGGACTCTCACTTTGAGAGAGGAACATAGGTTAAGGGTGTTTGAGAATAAGGTGCTTAGGAAAAAATTTGGGGCTAAAAGGGATGAAGTTACAGGAGAATGGAGAAAGTTACACAACACAGAACTGCACGCATTGTATTCTTCACCTGACATAATTAGGAACATTAAATCCAGACGTTTGAGATGGGCAGGGCATGTAGCACGTATGGGCGAATCCAGAAATGCATATAGAGTGTTAGTTGGGAGGCCGGAGGGAAAAAGACCTTTCGGGAGGCCGAGACGTAGATGGGAAGATAATATTAAAATGGATTTAAGGGAGGTGGGATATGATGATAGAGAATGGATTAATCTTGCTCAGGATAGGGACCAATGGCAGGCTTATATGAGGGCGGCAATGAACCTCCGGGTTCCTTAAAAGCCAGTAAGTAAGTAATAATAATACTGATGGCCGGTTTCACCAACCTTCGTTATCATTATAACGTCTCGTTAAGTAATTTAATGACACGTTAGTCAGATTTTGTGTTTCATCAAGTATCATTATTGCTAACGCATCTTTAAATTCATCGTTAATTTATTAGGACCTATTCGTCGCGTTAAAACAGTGACGATGCGTTAAGAAGTCAACAACATGGCGGACGTAATTATTCGGTGATGAAGTTCTTTATTTAGAACTTAAACGTAACGACGAACTTTTATGTTGTAATAACACTCGGAATAATCATTTTGAAGATTTAAGTGATAAAGAATTCCACGAAAGCTACACATTAAGGAAATAAGTAGTAAGAATGATTCTAGAAGAAACTGAATATAGGTTAGAATACGACAGATAAGAATCACCCACTTAACGCCTCTTCAACAGATTCTTCTCGCTTTAAGATAACGTTGCGGGAAGTTTTGGAATAATAATTGATGATATGAACGGGGTATCAAAAGCTGTATTGTCTAGATATGTGAATAAAATATCAGACGTACATCAACATTACAATAGTCATTATTTCTATAGGCCTAATCAGCTTATAGCTAAATTTTATGTTGTCGCAGACAACATAGATTGTGTACATGTCCCAATCGTATATTCTGGCAGTAATATAGCCAAAAGATTCTGCAATAGAAGATCTGTTTTTTCATTCAATATTCAAACAATTGCATAGGCCTATGTAACGCTCCGCATAGAAAAATTGTGGCTAAACTAGCGCTGAGGTAGTTTCCTTCGTACTTTGCTTATACACCTTGCACATACGAATCTGTGACAGGTTACGTTTGATTAGTTTAGGTTTTTGTTATGCCTTGCATATACGATCAACTGCATTACCACAAAAAATCACTTATAAATTCAACGATTTTCACTTCTGAAACCAGCAGAACTACCTCAGCGCTAGTTTATTGAAATTGTAATAGGTTAGAATACGACAGACAGGAATCACCCACTTAACTCCTCTCCAACAGATTCTTCTCGGTTTAAGATAATGTTACGGTCTACACGGATAGCACAACATTCCAAAGGAGGATGCCTTTTAAATGAAAAGGGTGCAAAGAGATTTTCTTTTAGGAGACAATGGATACCCCTTAAAATCCAATTTAATGACACCTCTCCTGAATCCTGCCACACAAGCATGGTAAAATTGTTACAGGGTACTACATAAATCTGCATGAAATACAGTGGAAAAGTAGTATGCAATTTATGGAAGAGCGATTTCCCGTCCTAAATTTAGGCCTAATATAACTGCTTGGAATGTATGTATGTATTTATTTACACTGCAAGTGGGCAAGCACCCGGTGGCAGTGGTATATACAATATTAACAATACACAGTTAAAATGATAAGCAATACCCAATAAAATTTACAATACATAATAAAATTTACAACACATATACAATTTTATACACAATACAATAAGAATACACAATACAATTTAACACAATAATAATAAAACATAAAACAAAACACCTAATTTTACAACACAACCTACATAATTATGCATAGGTCCTACATAATTTTCAATAGTCTTTCACTTTACTCTCATCTCATTCCCTGTAGTGGCACTATGACGCATTTCACTGACACTTTAGCACACATTTCACTGACACTCTGTAACACATTTCACTGACACTATAGAACACATTTCATTGACGCTATAAATTATCACTGATCGGAACTGTTCACTGCACTGTAAAACCATAACTTCACTGACTCACCTCGCTTCACTGATACAATAGTTCAAATAAGTCAAATAATTGCATTCTTATGCATACTTATAAACAGAACTACATTTAAACTAAACATTTCTAGTCTAAGGCCCTCTTACACGCTATTTTTAAATAATTTACAATTCAAACCAAGGAAGTAAACTCGTCAGGCTAGATAAATACATGCCACCTTAAAAAATTAAATGTTGAATGTCACCTTAATTTTAATTTTCACTTTATACACAACTCTTTAAATTATTCTTGAATCTCCTTAAGGAAGGACAGCCCTCAAAGACCGCTGCAGGTAGGTCATTCCAATCATTTATAGTTCTATTTAAAAATGAGAATTTACCTACATCCGTTTTCTGTTTCCTACATTTGATTTTAAAATCATGATCGTTCCTACCATAGTACGTTGGCTTTTCTAACCGAGCCGTTATGTCTACCCATGCTTTCTGACCTAGATGTGCTCTATACAATGATGTTATTCTAGTTTTCCTACGTCTGTTTTCCAAAGTTTCCCATTTAAGTTCTTTTATCGTATCGTTCCCATCTTCTCTTTTACCTTTAACAAATTTAGCTGCCCTATACTGGATTCTTTCTAAGGAATTTATCTGATATATTCTATAGGGATCCCAACATGTAGTTCCGTATTCCATTAACGGTCGCTTTGTATATAATTAATTGTGCCATCAGTTTGAAGCTGTCGGCCTTATAGTCCGCTAAATTTTCTCAGATTTCCTTTAGAAGTTACAATTTAACTGCTCTACATTCCTATTATTTACATTTGGAAGCAGCTGTCTTTTTGTTTTTAATTGTGGTATGACAACATATTGTATTTAGGAAGATGTTCTTAAAATTACAGCCCCTTACCCGTTTGCCTATGATTGTTTCCTCATGCCAAACAAAGTCAGCCATGTTCATATGTAACCAATGAAATTCGCGATTTCGAAGCCATGGTCGTATGAAAAACAAAACATGCAAGATACAAGTACAAAATCCCCTCGTTAGTAAACGCCTGTTATTTTTAAAGATACGAGGCTTGGTGAAACCGTCAACTTTTAAAGATCCCGTTAAAATTAAACGATCCATTTGTTGACAAGTCGTTTGTGCTGATTTAAGGAAGCTTGGTGAAACCGGCCATGATAGTAGTAATAAAATAGTGCAGTACAAAGCATACAATGGATACAATATTTTTAAGTACACACAGTAAGGAAAATTATGATTATATATAGCTCAACTTATCACATTATAGATATATCATTATCGGAAAATATGAAAAGAAAAATATAAAATAAGTTAAATATCACTAGAACATAAAAAATGTGAATACGTGGAAACATGCAATACAACACTTGTCATAATAGTAAGTTAGTTTGGCAACTCGTCATAAGATAATTTTCTAACTTGGATTTGAAAGATTTCAATGTTCGGAAGCCCTTGACTTCAGGCAGCAGAGAGTTTTAGTGACGAGAAGTAGCGACAGTGAAAGATGAGGAATACAGAGATGATGTGTGAAGTGGAATTTCTAGCGAGTTATCGCGTTGTGATCGAGTATTAATATTATGATAGCGAGAGAGAGTATGAAAACGAGCGAATAAATAATAGGGGAATGAAGTGTGCATAATTCGATATAAGAGATGATAATGCGGGTGAAATGAGTCCGGGGTCCAGCACCGAAAGCTACCCAGTATTTGCTTATATTGGGTTGAGGCCGGAAAAATCTCAACCAGGTAACTTGTCCAACCGGGAATCGAACCCGGCCCACTTGGTTTCGTGGCCAGACTCGCTAGCCGTTATTCCACAGGTGTGGACTTTTCTTTCTTGTTGTAATACACTATCTACCAAAAAGTAATTGGGCACCCAGGATTTTACGTGCTAGATACCATGTTTCGGTGGCTACTATGCAATGGAATGCAGACAATAATGTTCACCGGTTGGACTGGCCTGCAACGGAGTCCTGATCTCAATCACACTGAGCACCTTTGGGACGAATTAGACCGGCGATTGAGGTTTCGGGAAATTCGGCCAACTTCCATTGTCCAACTGAGTGCCATATTGCAGGAGGAATGGCGACGCATTCCAGTGGATATCCTACACCAGCCGTGACGAAAAGGCCATGGTGCGCCGAGCCACTGTGTAAGCTGCAACGTGCATAGCACCTATGGAGGGAGGCGGACAACCGAAGGGGAAGTTAATGTTTAGGACGTGTAACGAAGAAAGAAATGAACAAGAAAACATAGGACACATTATAACAACCTAAAATTAACTGTCTTCAGAATGTCTCTGCGACAAAGTTTCAAAATCAGGGTATGTCACTTACTGCCAATCGTAGTTGATCACGAAGGTATTTGTCTGTCAGTCGTGATCTAAATTTGATTTTTACTATTTTCATTGTTGAAAATAATTTTTCACAAACGTAAGTTACAGCGAACATGGCTTCAACAGACCAAGCGAAAGAACGAAGCTTCAAATATATATATATTTTTTTCCAAAGATTTGAAAAGTTCAATATCTGTCAAGTCCTTACATCTAGCTTTCATTTAACGTCACATTGTAAATCTGTGATTTTAAATTGAAAATCTAACCGCAGTATTCGTACATCTGCTATAAAAGAATCGTCGTACAGAGATGATAATGATGATGATAATAATAATAATAATAATAATAATAATAATAATAATATTAATATTAATAATAACAACACTTAACCTTTTAATGTTTCATCAGTAACATGTAGTAACTTATAATGCCGTTTTATGTTATACAACCGTTTTCCTAGTAATATTTGTGAACAAATCATACATTTAATATTTTCATCATATTGTAAGCAAAAGAATGCATCCTCCCATCCTACTTGAAACGATGATAATGATGATGATAATAATAATAATAATAATAATAATAATAATAATAATAATAATAATAATAATAATAACAACACTTAACCTTTTAATGTTTCATCAGTAACATGTAGTAACTTATAATGCCGTTTTATGTTATACAACCGTTTTCCTAGTAATATTTGTGAACAAATCATACATTTAATATTTTCATCATATTGTAAGCAAAAGAATGCATCCTCCCATCCTACTTGAAACTTTCGTTTTTTATAGAGGTACATGGTTTCGAGAGAGATATTGCGACGATACGCCACTCGCAGGTCCGAGACAAATACAAATAGAACGGAGTTTGACTCCAGTGAGTGAGAGGGTGGGGGTTGTAGGTAGGAAGTGAGAGAAAAGCACTGCGAGCCACAATATGCTCGTGAGTCGCATTTTCGCCACGGCTGTCCTACACAAACTAGTGGAGAACATGCCTGACGTGGTGTCTGCTGTTATAGCAACAAGAGGTGATACCACGAGGTTCTAAAGGGACAAAAACAGTGCCCAGTTACTTTTTGGTAGATAGTGTACTTCATTGTCTGTCCCAATAGCCTAAGTATTCCTCCCATTCTATTTGCCTTCTTGCTTTTCGTGTTGCATCCTTTCACATTTTCTATTCCTGCTCATACTTTACACTCTACTGCTCTATCTTTCATCTTTCCTTCATATATTTTTTCCTCCCTCTCTTTCACCCTGTCTTCCTCGTTTTCTATTCCCTTTCTACATTCGTACTTGCTTCTTGTCTTCCATATTTTCTGTCTCATTTTTTTTCTTCTTTCAAACTCTTTTTCTTTTATTCCAATTTCTATTCCTTTTCCTTCTTGTTCCTTCCATTTACTCTTTTCCTCCTTAAACTACTTCTATCTTGTGTTTCTGTCATTATCCTTTTCCATATCACTTCGTTTTTTGTCTTCCCTAACGTTATTTTCATGTTTTTTACTTCATAATATTCATTTTACTTGGTTTATTCTGTTACTCTCTTTTTTCACTATTTCCAATTTCTCTTCTTTTCCTGTCCCTGTCGCATTTTATTTTATTTCTAACCTCTTTCTTCATGCCAATTTAGGTCAGAACCCCCTAACGATCTTCTTCCTATTCGTCTATCTTCTAAAATAAACCTGGTAAAAAAATATTGCGCATATACGTTTATAATGGCATGCCGCATTAGTTTTGTACAACCCTAAGCGAAAGAGAAACAAAGTTCATGTGATATAAAGACTCCGAAATACTGTGGAAGGGTGAGTGAACTGTATCACACGTATCTCCCCTCCGTTATGCCCGTCCTTGTGCTAGGCGATATAAGGCAGAAATAGCCATGTCCTACGCGGGACTCGAACTTACTACCACGTAATGTTAAAACTGTGCAACTTAGCTTTGATATTATGTGGCATCCTGTATATTTTTTTTTTTATAATACTAGAATTATTTATAGCAACATATCTGGTTTTTATATTTCCGTGGTAACATGCATTGTAATCATGATTTAAAGCCTTTTGTGTATAGTGATAATTCCAATCGAATTGTTTAGCATTGCCATTTATCCCGTGTTTTGTATTGCCGTACTAACTTGCGATGTAATTCAGTTTAACGAGATATCTAAACGATAGATAATTGCTCTTTGCAAATTTATCAACAAAAATGTCTTCTGTTTCTATGTTTCCATAGCAATAACACAATAAATGTGTAAAGCTGCGTTAATTTTACAAATCCGATCGCATCTATCTAAAAGCAAACACGACTTCATTTGTTTCAGATTTCCATATCAACGTTTATTTATTATACAGGGCAGTAACGAATAGTGTTGCTGAGTTTGAGGTGAGCGTAGAGCAAATAGAACGTATTTCCCAGTAGAGATGACGTTATAAGATGGAAATTGAAAATTAGAAACACAGCTTCAGAAATTCATAATTACGGACAAAAATGGAAATTACATGTAGAAAGGATGAAAAATACCCTGATTTTAAAAGCAGCAATGTCTTTACAAACCAATAAGGGGTCACTCGAAAGATGAATGGACTAGTGAAAATTGAAACTAAGGACTACTATCTAACCAGGAAAGAAAGAAGATTAAGAATTATTTCTCAGAAAGATAGGATCTGGATACATACTGGGTTGTTTACTTCGTTTATCTCTTCGTCTTATGCAAGAATTCTCAGAAAGATAGGATCTGGATACATAATGGGTTGTTTACTTCGTTTATCTCTTCGTCTTATGCAAGAATTCTCAGAAAGATAGGATCTGGATACATACTGAGTTGTTTATTTCGTGTATCTCTTCGTCTCATGCAAGAATTCTCAGAAATATAGGATCTAGATACATAATGGGTTGTTTACTTTGTTTATCTCTTCGTCTCATGCAAGAATTCTCAGAAATATAGGATCTGTATACATACTGGGTTGTTTACTTCGTTTATCTCTTCGTCTTATGCAAGAATTCTCAGAAAGATAGGATCTGGATACATACTGGGATGTTTACTTCGTTTATCTCTTCATCTTGTACAATAATTCTCAGAAAGATAGGATCTGGATACATAATGGGTTGTTTACTTCGTTTATTTCTTCGTCTTATGCAAGAATTCTCAGAAAGATAGGATCTGGATACATACTGGGATGTTTACTTCGTTTATCTCTTCATCTTGTACAATAATTCTCAGAAAGATAGGATCTGGATACATAATGGGTTGTTTACTTCGTTTATCTCTTCGTCTTATGCAAAAATTCTCAGAAAGATAGGATCTGGATACATACTGGGTTGTTTACTTCGTTTATCTCATCATCTTGTACAATAAATCTCAGAAAGATAGGATCTGGATACATAATGGGTTGTTTACTTCGTTTATCTCTTCGTCTTATGCAAGAATTCTCAGAAACATAGGATCTGGATACATACTGGGTTCTTTATTTCGTGTATCTCTTCGTCTCATGCAAGAATTCTCAGAAATATAGGATCTGGATACATACTGAGTTGTTTATTTCGTGTATCTCTTCGTCTTATGCAAGAATTCTCATAAAGATAGGATCTAGATACATACTGGGTTGTTTACTTCGTTTATATCTTCGTCTTATGCAAGAATTCTCAGAAAGATAGGATCTGGATACATACTGAGTTGTTTATTTCGTGTATCTCTTCGTCTCATGCAAGAATTCTCAGAAATATAGGATCTAGACACATAATGGGTTGTTTACTTTGTTTATCTCTTCGTCTTATGCAAGAATTCTCAGAAATATAGGATCTGGATACCTACTGGGTTGTTTATTTCGTGTATCTCTTCGTCTCATGCAAGAATTCTCAGAAATATAGGATCTAGATACATAATGGGTTGTTTACTTTGTTTATCTCTTCGTCTTATGCAAGAATTCTCAGAAATATAGGATCTGGATACATACTGGGTTCTTTATTTCGTGTATCTCTTCGTCTCATGCAAGAATTCTCAGAAATATAGGATCTGTATACATACTGGGTTGTTTACTTTGTTTATCTCTTCGTCTTATGCAAGAATTCTCAGAAATATAGGATCTGGATACCTACTGGGTTGTTTATTTCGTGTATCTCTTCGTCTCATGCAAGAATTCTCAGAAATATAGGATCTAGATACATAATGGGTTGTTTACTTTGTTTATCTCTTCGTCTTATGCAAGAATTCTCAGAAATATAGAATCTGGATACATACTGGGTTGTTTATTTCGTGTATCTCTTCGTCTCATACAAGAATTCTCAGAAATATAGGATCTAGATACATAATGGGTTGTTTACTTTGTTTATCTCTTCGTCTTATGCAAGAATTCTCAGAAATATAGGATCTGGATACATACTGGGTTGTTTATTTCGTGTATCTCTTCGTCTCATGCAAGAATTCTCAGAAATATAGAATCTGGATACATACTAGGTTGTTTACTTCGTTTATTGCTTCATGTTATGCAAAAAAAGAAAATAAAAAATTGTTGCATACATTTCGAATTCATGGCAGTAATGTGTTTTTGGTTTTACATAAACATGTAATATTTTACTGAAATTATTATATTTTAGGCTTTTTATTTTCTAATAAGTTGACTCGTATATTTTTTTTTTACTTCGTTATTTACCTGGCTTCCATACTGTATAACGAAATATTGACTAAACATGATTTAAATAATTAAGTAATTCTGTAATAAGAGAAAAAATGAAAATGCAAGGATCGCTTGTAGAATCCGTCAAAACAAAACTATTCTTTATTTCATTTTCTCACACAATACGAAGAGAGAAACGAATTACGTAAACAACCCAGTATGTACCCAGATCCTATGTTTCGGAGAAATTATTCTTATTCTTCTTATTTTCCGGGTTAGATTGTAGTTCTCCGTTTCAATTTTCATTGGTTCCTTCATCTTTTGAGTGGCCCCTCTTTGCTTGTAATGAGCTAATGACATTGCTGCTTTTAGAATAAGGACATTTTTCATCCTTTCTACATGTAATTATCATTTTTGTCTGTAATGACGCAATTTCTGAAACTATATAGCCTATCTAACTTTTAATTTCGATGTTATAACTTCATCATTACTGGGGAATATGTTCTAGTCGCTCTACGCTCATCTCAAACTTAGCAACACTATTCATTATCGCCCTGTATAATAAAATGAACGTTGGTATGGAAATCTGAAACAAACGAAGTTGTGAATAATTTCAAGGGAAAAATTGTTCCGGGGCCGGGTATCCAAATCTGCTTTACAGGGAGCTTTATCTGAAAGACTATATTTGCATAATATATACGTCACTGTGTACGTTAACAGAAAAACCACAATTCCAAGTCACACAGAGATTGTGTGCACTCGATGTGGGTCTCTGGCGTTTCGTCAGTCCACGCGAGTTGTGTGGATATAAAGGGAAAAGTTGAGACGGTGTCGGGTGGAGTTCCCGGGTAGCTCAGTTGGTGGAGCGCTGGTACGTTCAACCAGAGGTCCCGGGATCGATACCCGGCCCCGGAACAATTTTTCCCTTGAAATTATTCAAATCTACTTTACAGGGAGCTTCACCTGAAAGACTTGATTTGCAAAACGAAGTTGTTTTGTTTTTAGAGAGATGCAATTCCATTTACGGAATGAAATGGTTTGATCATATGAAGATGAGAGAAAATAGACTGCCGAAGAAAGTGTATGAATGGATTTTGACTGGGGAAAGGAAGAGGGGAAGACCAAAATTGATATGGAATACAAGGAATAATTAGAACAATGAGAGAAAGAGGATTGGAAGATGGTGAATGGAAGAATATAGAAGAATGGTGAAAGGCAATAGAGTCCTGAAAATAGGTACAGGAAGATGTCTTAAGATACTGTAAAACCTGAGTGTAACTGTATATTATTATCATTATTATTATTATTATTATTATTATTATTATTACTTACTTACAAATGGCTTTTAAGGAACCCGAAGGTTCATTGCCGCCCTCACATAAGCCCTCCAGCGGTCCCTATCCTGTGCAAGATTAATCCAGTCTCTATCATCATATCCCACCTCCCTCAAATCCATTTTAATATTATCCTCCCATCTACGTCTCGGCCTCCCTAAAGGTCTTTTTCCCTCCGGCCTCCTAACTAACACTCCATATGCATTTCTGGATTCGCCCATACGTGCTACATGCCATGCCCATCTCAAACGTCTGGATTTAATGTTCCTAATTATGTCAGATGAAGAATACAATGCGTGCAGTTTTGTGTTGTGTAACTTTCTCCATTCTCCTGTAACTTCATCCCGCTTAGCCCCAAATATTTTCCTAAGCACCTTATTCTCAAACGCCCTTAACCTATGTTCCTCTCTCAAAGTGAGAGTCCAAGTTTCACAACCATACAGAACAACCGGTAATATAACTGTTTTATAAATTCTAACTTTCAGATTTTTGGGCAGCAGACTGGATGATAAGAGCTTCTCAACCGAATAATAACACGCATTTCCCATATTTATTCTGCGTTTAATTTTCTCCCGAATATAATTTATATTTGTTACTGTTGCTCCAAGATATTTGAATTTTTCCACCTCTTCGAAGGATAAATTTCCAATTTTTATATTATTATTATTATTATTATTATTATTATTATTATTATTATTATTATTATTATTATTATTATTATTATTATTATTATTATCGCCTCATAAAGGTCATTTTTCCTTGCCATGGTGATGTCAAAATTGTTCTGTAGATATTTCCTATCCTTTTGAGATGTTCAAAATGTGACGAACTATAGCTCAAGTTGACAGGATGAGATTTATACAGCTTGGTGTAAGAGCTGGAGGAATCCTGATCTTTTTTAAGTTGTTGTGTAGCTTCTTGGACACTACACCTGTGCTAGAGAAACTGGTTGGTGTCACTTCCACGTGCTGTTGTTCCCACACGGACTCTATTCGTCTGCTAAGACCTTACTTGGTAGATTTTCTGCATTGAGCAGTAATATAGGGTGTCCGTGCTAAGCGTAGACTCAATATAAATGACAGGGTATAATACGAGAATTGAAGTCATCGGCTAAGCTCAGGCGGTAGCGCGTTTGCATGCTGATCCGGAGTTGCCATCGAGCGTAGGTTCGATTCCCACTTGGGTTCATTACCTGGTTGAGTTTTTCCGAGGTTTTTCCCAACCGCAAGGCGAATGTCAGGTAGTCTATGGCGAATGTGTATCTCACAATTATTTAAGATGTGCCTACTTTTCGTTCTTTCAGTCGATAATTAGGTATGCCTTAATTTTCTGGGGAAATGGTAGCAAAATTGGGAGTGTCTTGATTTTGCAAAAGAAAGCCATTAGAATTCTATGTCAATCAAACTATCTTGAACATTGTCGACCTCTTTTCAAACAATCACAGATATTAATTGTCATAAATTTATATAGCCTATATACGACCTAGTTCTTTACACTCGACAAAATATAGACAATTACTCATTAATAGCCAATATACATGAGCATGAGATTAGAAATAGTGAACAAATTAATATTCCATACTGTAGATTACATAAAACTAGTACAAATTTTTCTGTCATGGTGATGAAATTATATAATAAGCTTCCCAGTCAATATTATAAGTTACCAACCAATAGTTTCAAAGCTAGATTTTATAATTGGCTTTTAATTAATCCTTTCTACTCACTGTAGATGAGTTTCTTAACATAAATTCATACGAAATTGTTTTTTAATAAATAAAGTTATTTAGATTAGTTACAATTATTACATAAGAGTGAAGTGTTTTCATTAATTTTAGAGTTTAAATGTGTTTTGTGTTTTCCAAAGTATGTTTTTTTGTGACGAAGCCTATCACTCTATGTTTAATGGCTTAATAAATTGAAATGAATTGAATCCTTTGCCTCATCTCGCCAAATACCATCTCTGTATCACCAATCCTATCAACGGTAAATAACCCAGTAGTTGATACAGCAAGTAAAAATAATGTGAGAATTGCATATTATAATTTCGTAATGTAAAGTTCAATCAACAGAAAATTTCTCCGAGATTTGTTCTGTTACACTTGCTAGGTGATTGTTGCGTCACCCACCGAGCTAGCGCAGAAAATGAATGAAGACAGGTTATCCAACAGTCACGTTCTTTTCAGTCGAGATTTGGATGCCACAGCGTAAAGTGCAGTGCATGCTCTGATTTGCAGAATATATAGTCAGTTATACTTATTCAGCGGCGTGCACGAAAGGCATGGAATGCGGATCCTTCCACACGCAAATCCATTTACGACTAGAATACAATTCTACGAGAAACTGAAAGCTTGATTTTAAAAACAGGGAAACATTTTAAAGCCTGTGACTGGAGTAGTAGGATTAGTAGTAGCAGCAGCAATTTAAAACACTTTCAGCGTCGAAATTTAAAGGTGAACAAGAACTTGAACAACGATTTGAAACATCAAACAAGGACAGTTTGCTATTACATGCCTTAAATTTTAGACATAAGACTCGCAATTTTACTTTGTTGCCGGAGGAAAGAATGCAAATCTCGGATTCAACGGCTGGCACAGTATCCGAAAAGTCTATACCGCCTAGAACGACAATGGCGATGACGATGGAGGAAAAGTTAGAGAAAAAAGTAAATAGAGATGCAGAGATGAGGAAAGAATAAATAAGCATCAAAAGAAGTTGAGATAGAGTTTAGAGAGGCTGAAGATGAAAAGAAATGGGAAGAATAAGTATGAAAAAAGGCGGAAAAGGAAACAGGATATAAAGTTTAAGGAAAAGAACAGTAGAGGGAGATGGGTGGAAATAACTGAACGTTAACCAGAGGAAGTAGAAAAGAAAAAGCGAGGAAGGAGATGAAGGAAGAAGAAGAAGAAGAAGAGTTAGTTTAGATGTTAACGAAGAAACAGTTGTATTAGAGAACATGTCGTGATAGTTTTGCTGGCCTACATTTGAAGTCGTAAAGGAATGTTCGGAGCGACCTTAATCCTGGTTTTGACGGTCAGATGTCGCCCGTCCCTATTAGACGTCCACCAATCTCTGTATGCATCTAATCATTTCATTAGACCGCTAATCAAGTCTCGCTATAAATCTAAATTAAGTTCTAAATCCCTTGACCTCGAAACTAAAACGGGAACTGGGACAAGCTGACATAATTTCGCGTGCACATCAATTATGTCACATACAGCTACCCCCAACTCCCAATTTTATCTTCATTTTTTTCTATACGATCGCAGCGAAATGTTATTTTCGCTTTGTAATGTTTTATATATTTATATGATATGCCGAATGCATGTGACAGCTAGCGGTACCTGTTGTCAGGAAATTATAATTTACTTTCGACTGAAAAAAATGAGCGATGCAGGTACGATTCAAATATTATGGAGTATTACGCAAACCATCTGTCACCCACTGTCTGTTAATACTTTCTTGGCACGTGTGGCTTTGACGTCATTCCATTACTACAAGTAATATCAGTTAAAAAAGATTTCCAAGATGAATGATATCGTTTGAGAACCATTGAAGACCACACGGGAAGAACGTTGTAAGCAGGGTTAAAGCTATAAAATAAATAATTGTCGCAAAAATGCACAAACGTAAAATTATATTCGTGTAAATTGGGAAAAACTTGTGCAATATTATAAATAATTCTACAGAAAGATAAAATTAATAAGGTTTGCAGAAACAAAAATGTATATAATTTTTTTTCTTGAAGTTTTATTACTTTCAATCCATCTTAACACCACAGTCTAGTATACAGGGTGTTTCAAAAATACAGGCCATAATTTCAGGTATGTAGGCTATTTCCCACATGTAGACAATCAAAATAGTTCATTACAACATGTGTCCGGAAATGCTTTATTTCCGAGTTATGGCCTTCACAACATTGAAATTCACCGGAACCATACCTCATGTTTTAGAAGACACTCCACACGAATCAATCGTCAACACATTCACTTCTTGCATGATGGCGCTCCTGCACACTTCAGTCGTACGGCTCGCCGGTACTTGGATCGAAGGTTTCCTGATCGATGGATAGGTAGAGGTGGCCCAGTTGCTTGGCCTCCACTCTCAACTGATCTGAACCCTATCGATTTCTACTTGTGGGGCCATTTAAAATCATTGGTTTATTCGTCTCCGGTGCCTGATTTGGAATCCCTTCGGAATCGAATTGTGGCATGTTCTGAAAATATACGCAATACTCCTGGAGTTTGGGATCGTGTTCGCAGGTCAATGAGACATCGATGTGAGGTCTGTATTCAAGCAGGAGGTGGACATTTTGAACATCTTCAGTAATGACAACGACCTGCGGAAAGAAAAACGTTCCGGTGAATTTCAATGTTGTGAAGGCCATAACTCGGAAATGAAGCATTTCCGGACACATGTTGTAATGAACTATTTTGATTGTCTACATGTGGGAAATACATACCTGAAATTATGCCCCGTATTTTTGAAACTCCCTGTATACAGTCACGAAGCTTGAGTTGTGAGGGTGCTAGGAACAATAGGCTGTGCCGGTACTATTTCGCATTGTCTGAGGTGATATTAGCGATCCTAATGGTTAGCAACTATCTATGGATGCATATTTACTACGTATTGAGCTTCGTGACAGTATAACTTATACTAGACTGTATTAACACACTCTAGATAGGTCTACACTTATGTAAGTAAATCATTACACGTAGGCACAGTCTACTATATACAGTCACGAATCTTGAGTTTTGAGGGTGCTAGAAACAATAGACTGTGACGGTACTATTTTGCATTGCCTGTAATGAGGCTATATTAGCGATCCTAGTGGTAAGCAACTATCTAATGTTTGCTTATTTACTACGTATTGAGCTTCGCGACTGTATACAGGGTGTTTCAAAAATACGGGGCATAATTTCAGGTATGTATTTCACACATGTATACAATCAAAATAGTTCATTACAACATGTGTCCGGAAATGCTTCATTTCCGAGTTATGACCTTCACAACATTGAAATTCACCGGAACGTTTTTCTTTCCGCAGGTCGTTGTCATTACTGAAGATGTTCAAAATGTCCACCTCCTGCTTGAATACAGACCTCACATCGATGTCTCATTGACCTGCGAACACGATCCCAAACTCCAGGAGTATTGCGTATATCCTCAGAACATGCCACAATTCGATTCCGAAGGGATTCCAAATCAGGCACCGGAGACGAATAAACCAATGATTTTAAATGGCCCCACAAGTAGAAATCGAGACGGTTCAGATCAGGTGAGCGTGGAGGCCAAGCAATTGGGCCACCTCTACCTATCCATACTCGCACAGACGGTAATGGAGACGTACAAATGTCTTCCGATCTGGACATTGTCGCTGTGGGTACCTCTCCTGCTACAAACGACGAACCAGCGCAGCATTGCCGTCCGCCTTACCGTACATGAAGTGTATCTCTGCCAGCTCTTGATTTGAATACATGTCGCACAGTCTAACGGCTACACAACACTGAATGTAACCTTCGCCTCGGAATGAACTGTCAGAGTGCCCTCTTAATGTGTCCTTTGACGGCAACGACCTGCGGAAAGAAAAACGTTCCGGTGAATTTCAATGTTGTGAAGGCCATAACTCGGAAATAAAGCATTTCCGGACACATGTTGTAATGAACTATTTTGATTGTCTACATGTGGGAAATACATACCTGAAATTATGCCCCGTATTTTTTGAAACACCCTGTATATTCTGTCCTGCTTAGCATCTTTGCCTCCGTTGCGGAATGTCATCTGTACCGTTTTTTCCATGTTAATTTCCAGTTTGTTTTCCCGTGCCCACTTCTCAAGCTGGTTGGTTGCTCTTTGCAAGGTGTATGTGGAGTTAGATCCGAGGACCATGTCATCTGCGTAGATGTAGATTTTGACTTCCTCCGTCTCTTGTTTAATCATCTGAACAACATCATATGTGGCGAAGTTAAAGAGTAGGGGGCTTAATGGGTCCCCCTGCAATACGCCGTTGGTTTGAGTTATTGTTTTCAATGATAGGAGGGTTGTAAATTTTCAGGATTCCTTTCAAAACCTTGTTATTGTGCAGGCTACCGGAACTCAATTTCTTGAAAGACAAGTTCAGTGACGGAACTACACAGTACGAAGAGAGATATTTTGTAATTTTATTTTGCGCTACAGAATGTATCAACTGGTCCCTTCCGCCACTGGATGGATGGGCGACATCGCTCCACTCCCCCATCGCCATAACAACACAGACGAAGTAAGACATATCTCCTTTCTCTCTCTTTTCACAGTGAGACAAGATACATCACACAGACTTTAGTTGAGTGGTAATTCTTTTTACTGAAAGGAGGATTCTAGTTCCAGTTTTTGCAAGATTCATGCAAGCAAATTCTCCCTGAAAATTTACAGTATGTGATGGAATTATATAAATCAATTAGAAGAAATTGTTCACTTAACTTGGCCTACATGAATTGCACCAACTCTCTGAAATTCATTCCTGAACATCTATTGCTCAATACCTTTTTGAACATTGCCCATGCCGTTAGCATTTCAAACACATCTCTGATTTCATTTTCTCCACTACCTCTTCGTTTCTGAAGTCCAATGTGATTGTCGCATTTTTGCACAATTACATTCAAAGTGTGTTGCATTTTTATAAGTCGAGTAGCAAAATACGACAAATGCGACTGTGGCTTAAATCTTGGGTAAGTCACTTTTATTAAAATTTTCAGGACAGCAATAAAGGCTGGTTCACAATAAACAGGGAACGGAAACGACAAAGAGAACGAGAACGGAAAAATTTAAATATAAATTTGTTTAAATATGAGCATTCACAATTAACGACAAGCTTGCCGGAGCCCGGAAACGTGAACGAAGAGTTGGCCAAGTTTTAACTTTGCCGTTTTCATTTCCATTTACAACCTACTAGCCACCGGCGTGGCTCAGTCGGTTAAGGCGCTTGCCTGCCGGTCTGAAGTTGCGTTCGGGCGCGGGTTCGATCCCCGCTTGGGCTGATTACCTGGTTGGGTTTTTTCCGAGGTTTTCCCCAACCGTAATGTGAGTGCAAGGTAATCTATGGCGAATCCTCGGCCTCATCTCGCCAAATATCATCTCGCTATCACCAATCTCATCGACGCTAAATAACCTAGTAGTTGATACAGCGTCGTTAAATAACCAACTAAAATTTAAAAAAATACAACCTACTAGATGCATTGTTGTCATCAGAAAGCTATTTGGTCGTCGTATATTTTGTAGCAAGAAGGCCATGACATATCTTGTCCATTCTTTGCTTGTAAGGAACCTAGAAATTCAGTAGAATCAAGACTGGTTCACAATAAACCGCGAACGGAAACTACAACGAGAACGAGAATGGAAATAATGTTGAAATAAATCTATTTAAATGTGAGCATTCACAATTAACTATTCTGAATGCTCATATTTAAATGCATTTATTTCAACAATATTTCCGTTCTCGTTGCTTCCGTTCCCGGTTTATTGTGAACCAGCCTTCACTTTCAATATACACTATGGTACGTGTATATGCTACCAGACTACCACGTGAATTAAATTCTTAAATATTCCTTGTCTTGAATTTCGAAGTTGCTTAACCTGTGTTTATGTTGGCTGGCTTGTACTCATGAGAGAACGCTATTGGTCAACATTATACATAAATAACATCAAAATGCGTAATATCGGCTTTACATATTGTTATTGACATACATATGGATATGCATGATTTCCGTTCTCGGTTTATTGTGAATAAAAAATCTTCACTTTCACGTTTTTCACTTCTTATTCTCATTCTGGTTCTCGTTCCCGGTTTATTGTGGAAAATTAAAAACTGTTAATGGCCCATTTTTGAAAATTTAATATATTTTCATGCAATATAAATGAAATAAACTGGAAAATTTCAAGCCTTACAATTGAACCATTGTTGAGAATTAAAAATATGAACATTGTTGTGCTTCTCTCTACATAGAAAGAATGAGGCGAATACATAAAATCCAATATCCTTCCTGTAAATCTTGAATTATTTATTACATATTAGTAATACAACTTAATATCCTTCATTCTTTTGCTTTTAACAATATTGGTTCCCTTTTCTATTAGGTTGGTGCATAATGCCGTAACGATTTTTAAATTTATTAAACACATCAGATACACATAAGAGAGAAGTTAATCATCAACAATATATTCTCCTTCACTATTTACAACAGTCTGTCAACGCTGGAGTAGTTTTTCGATTCCATACCTATACAAATCGCTTGCTTTTGAGTTAAAGAAGTCGTCAAGCCATGTTCGGAGCGCATTTTCATCCGGAAAGGAAGTTCCTTGAAGGTTGTTCGATAGACAACAAAAAAAGTGAAAATCTAAGGGCTCAAGATCAGGTGAGTAAGGTGGTTTCGGAATAAGTTCCCAAGCCAGCTCCTGGATAGTGTTTTGTGTCAGGTTAGCAGAGTGCGGACTGGCGTTATCGTGGAGTAGCATCACTTCACGCAGTCTTGTAGGTCGTTTTTCTTGGATTGCGTGTGCAGGCCGTCTCAGTTGGTGGCAATAAATGTTGCACGATGCTCACAGTTCATCATATTTGCCAGTTCTCGGGTACACTGACGTGGATCATTGTGGATCAATGTGTTTAAACGGTCTTCATCAAACCCCGAAGATCTTCCTGAACGTGGAGTGTCACTAATATCAAAACTACCCTCCTTAAAACGAGAAAACTATTTTCTTGCCGTACTCTCTCCGATAGCATTGTCCCCATACAAATGTTTCTGGGCGCCTTCGCTGCTTTCACCCCTCTGTTGAACTCAACTCAAAATGCATCCCTCTAAAATAGTAGTTTTTAATGCCTTTTAATCACTCTAAAGAGATGCATTATTTCAATAATAAATGAGTTTTAAGAAGATATGTTTTGCTCTTGAGGATACTCAATAATGAATGAATCAATGAGTCGATGGACGGATCGATGGATGATTGGTTGATTTATTTATTTATTTACTTATTTATTTATTTATTTATTTACTTATTTACTCATTTATGTATGTATTTATTTACTTATTTACTAAATTATTTATTTATTTACTTATTTATTAAATTACTTATTTATTTATAAATGTATTTATTTATTTATATTTATTTATTTATATATATATTTATATATATATATATATATTTATATATATATTTATATATATTTATTTATTTATATATATGTTTATTTATATATGTATTTATTTATTTATATATATGTTTATTTATATATATTTATTTATTTATTTATATATATTTATTTATATGTATTTATTTATACCGCATATATTTATTTATATATTTATTTATTTACTTACTTAATTACTTAATCATTTATTTATTTATTCATTTCTTTATTTATTTATTTATATATATTTATTTATTTATATATGTATTTATATATATTTATATATTTATTTATATTTTTATATATATATTTATATATATTTATTTATACATTTATTTATATATATTTATTTACTTATTTACTTACTTAATTACTTATTTATTTATTTATACATTTATTTATTTATTTATTTACTTATTTACTTACTTAATTATTTATTTATTTATTTAGTTATTTATTTATTTATTTATTTATTTATTTATTTATTTATTTATTTATTTATTTGAGAGAAGAAGAATTTATCAATTAAATAGTAGGCCTACACGATGATAATCGCGTTCTTGCAAAGGGCTCTTGGAATTTCTGCATGGCTGAATGTGGTCTGCCTTTGCCGTACATCCACAAAGAGTGAGAAAAAATTCGAATATTCGTTAAACCGAACCTGAGATATTCCATGAGACGGAAGAGCTTTACATACAGTACTAACAATAGCGCCAGGCGTTCAATAGCAATACATACATAATTTCTATTTTTCGTAACCGGTTGTGTAACTCAGGTCTCTGGAGTGTAATGCCGACGCTATGACCTTTCCAACAACCGATCGTTGAAAGCTTAAATTTTAAAAATTCCAGCATATTTTATTATGCTTTCTGTTTACAAATTTTCCCAAGAGAAAAACTGCGTTATTTTAAATATTTTCCTTAGCGAATAAAATAATACTATATTGAAAATTGGCGCCAAAGGCAAGAATTTCAGTGGAAATAACATGTAGGCTACAATTGAAGCACTCCGATTCTGTAGCAGTGGTTAATATGGCACGCTTGATAAATCCTGTATTTATACCTATTCAAACAGTCTTTAAATTAGCTATTCGTGTTTTGTTCATATGAATCAGTTGTCCCTAGTGAAACGCATTCATTTCTCTCAATATAGCAAATGCATGCCATTCCCTACAGTCGTCTCATTGACAGCGTTGATATGGCAACCCTGGTGTAACGCGTCGGCATTTATTACCGTTTCCTAGGAAACGTGATGCGATACGGCTTTCACGACATACAGTAAGTGATGTCCTGTTTTGAGAGCATGCTATACACCAGTTTATATTCTCCCTTTAGTACCTATTGCAGGCCATGTTTCTCTTTTCATTAGTTTAAATGGAACAGTTAAATTAATGTTAAATAGCAGATAAAATGGAAAAAAAAAATGTGATCTATCTCCCATACACATGTCACTCTACCTACTATTTTTATGATGAATATATGAGTATTCTCGTTTATCAGAGTCATGCATCAAAGATTGTGGTCAGCACTTGGATGGGTGACCGCCTGGGAATCTATTGCGTACCATTTACACACTTTTTGCTGGTTGAGTGGAAGAGAAGGCCTTACGGCCTTAACTCTGCCAGCTAAAATAAATCATTATTATTATTATTATTATTATTATTATTATTATTATTATTATTATTATTTACATAACGACAGAGCTAAAGCTTTCTATACTGGAGACACGGGTTCAAATATAAATTACCTTTGTGGTGGAAAAGCATGTCCATCCATCTAATTTTCAAGGCTTAACAACAATACAGTGAAAAATAAAAAAAAGATCGTGCAAAAAATCATATTGAATAACACAGATTGAGTAAATTCAGATATATGCAGTTGTGTAATACCATGTTACTGATTTTTAATATTTGTATTAAGTTATTTTACATTTTTCCATATAATGCTGTAAATTGTTTATATTTTTTTAATTTTTAACCGCTTCATATGTGATGTAAATGCTACCGAAATTGAAGACCTTACGATGGTCCGAGAGCGAAAATATTTACCTTTTTTAATTGGTTATTTTATGTCGATTTACCAATTGCTACGGTTATGTAGCGTTTAAATGAGATGGTGATAATGCCGGTGAAATGAGTCCAGGTTCCAGTACCGACAGTTACCCATGACACAAGACGAAATAATAATTCAACATTAGTAGAACCTAAATGTTTCACATCTGCTGGTCTAAGTCATAGCATTAATTTTGGCCCTCGGTTGTATAATTCTTTACCTAAATTGCACCCAGAACTTCTAACGTGTAACCCATTAACATATAGCAAGACAATTAGAAACGTGTTAATGTCTTCAATTTGATTAAATAAATTTATAGTCTACTTATGTATATGAATTAATCAGCCTATATTATATGGATTCTATAATTTTGGAATATAACTTACATATTTTCATAAATTGTCCTACTTTATTCACGTACGATATTATTCTTCTCTATGTTAATATTATATTATGTAATTTCACTGCAGCTGTAATTTTAATTTTACTTCCCATTTTATTTTATTTTCTATATTCCTCTTACATAAATATACTATACTATATAATTTCACTGTAGCTGTAATTTTAATTTTAGTTCCTATTTTATTTTATTTTATTTTATTTTCTATATTCCTCTTACATAAATATACTATATTATATAATTCCACTGTAGCTGTAATTTTAATTTTAGTTCCTATTTTATTTTATTTTGTTTTCTATATTCCTCTTACATAAATATACTATATTATATAATTCCACTGTAGCTGTAATTTTAATTTTAGTTCCTATTTTATTTTATTTTATTTTCTATATTCCTCTTACATAAATATACTATATTATATAATTTCACTGTAGCTGTAATTTTAATTTTAGTTCCTATTTTATTTTATTTTATTTTCTATATTCCTCTTACATAAATATACTATATTATATAATTTCACTGTAGCTGTAATTTTAATTTTCGTTCCTATTTTATTTTATTTTATTTTCTATATTCCTCTTACATAAATATACTATATTATATAATTTCACTGTAGCTCTAATTTTAATTTAGTTCCTATTTTATTTTATTTTGTTTTCTATATTCCTCTTACATAAATATACTATATTATATAATTTCACTGTAGCTGTAATTTTAATTTTAGTTCCTATTTTATTTTATTTTATTTTCTATATTCCTCTTACATAAATATACTATATTATATAATTTCACTGTAGCTGTAATTTTAATTTTAGTTCCTATTTTATTTTATTTTATTTTCTATATTCCTCTTACATAAATATACTATATTATATAATTTCACTGTAGCTGTAATTTTAATTTTAGTTCCTATTTTATTTTATTTTATTTTCTATATTCCTCTTACATAAATATACTATATTATATAATTTCACTGTAGCTGTAATTTTAATTTTAGTTCCTATTTTATTTTATTTTATTTTCTATATTCCTCTTACATAAATATACTATATTATATAATTTCACTGTAGCTGTAATTTTAATTTTCGTTCCTATTTTATTTTATTTTATTTTCTATATTCCTCTTACATAAATATACTATATTATATAATTTCACTGTAGCTGTAATTTTAATTTTAGTTCCTATTTTATTTTATTTTATTTTCTATATTCCTCTTACATAAATATACTATATTATATAATTTCACTGTAGCTGTAATTTTAATTTAGTTCCTATTTTATTTTATTTTCTGTATTCCTCTTATATTAATATATTACATTATATAATTTCAATGTATCTGTATTTTTAATTATAGATCCTATTTTATTTTATTCTCTACATTCCTTTAAATTAATATATTATATTATATAATTTCACTGTAGCTGTAATTTTAATTTTAGTTCCTATATTATTTTATATTCTATATTCTCTTGTAGGCCTAATAGGGGATAATGTTCTTTTTGTAATTATTGTGTGCTTTTTTCTATTTGTTTTTTATTGTGTGTATATGGTTTTTATGTCTTAATTTTATATTTATTATTTGGATTATTTATTGCAATTTTAATAAGGAATTGAATTGAATTGTTTATATATGTTTCACTTGTTTTTTTTCATATCTTACATTTATTTTATTCTTATTATTTTTTATGCAAACTGTGCATAGTTAATAGCACGAATAGCCGTACAGGCTCGTGCAAAGGATCCTGTGTACATGAGTTTGTTTAATTGCAATTCATTCATTCATCCATTCATTCATTCATTCATTCATTCATTCATTCATTCATTCATTCATTCATTCATTCATTCATTCATTCATTCAAGAAGCAAACTTAGCTATATAAAGGTTATAGGAAAACTCTCTCGTAAACAGACTGTTACGACCTCTATATTTCCGAGTATCGAAAAACAGTTGAAGCCTACTATGAGCATCCTAGACAAGAAGACAGTTGACAGCAGAATTAGCTTCTGCTACGAGTGGACGTGTCTAGCTGTGTGTTTGTTCTGAAAGTTGTTTCTAGTGAATATGTTATATTAATGGAATATGTTAAAGCGATTCATTTACAGTTTGTAATTTGTGATCTAATTTAACTTTGATTACAATGACTATAAATAGAAATCAGTGCAAATAATTTTCTGTTGACAGAGATACTGAGAACTGGACATCTTGGTTATATCGATAATCTAAATAAGTGAACATAGTTGTGCGTACTGATAAAATAAAATAACTTAAATTTTGAGATTCTGTTAATAGAAAAGTTTATTTGACATTCATGTTATTGGTGCTACATTTCAATACAATTTTGTTTCTCCTGCACGAATATTGATTTACAAATCGAAGCACGAAAATATAGCAGCTCACCTGAGTAGCTCTGGCGGGAACGCGTTTGCCTGCTGATCAGCAGTTGCGCTCGGGCATGGGTTCGATTCCCGCTTGGGCTGATTACCTAGTTGGGGATTTTCCGAGGTTTTCCCAAGCGTAAGGCGAATATTACGTAATCTGTGGCGAATCCTCGGTTTGGTTCACCAAATACCATCTCGCTATCGCCAATTACATCGACGCTAAATACCCCAGTAGTTGATACAGTGATGTTAAATAACGAAGCAAAATTTAGTACAACAATACTTGTGACTTCAACTATTTCATAGTTAAATTTCATGTTTATAATAGTAAAAGAAATATGTGACGTCAGAAAAAAACATTTATGAATACGTAGTTCAGTGATAAACATTTTTGGGTTTGAGGGCTGTTATAATGAAAATAAAAGAATAAAATGTGTTAAATCAACTTATTGTAATTTTTAATGTGTGGTGTTTTAAGTGAACGAAAAATTACATATACTATGCTGCTGAAATCTGTCTAAAATTGACGTCAAATTTGGAGTATGGATAAGGACTCAACATGATGAAATATTCGGTCATCTTTTCAAGTAAGTACCATAAGTTGATGCGTGTATAAAGGATAAAATATTTTTGTTAATAGTACTATTTTTCTATAGTTACTAGAATCATGCATACTTGATATTATGGGGTTGGGGAGGTGGTAAGTATTTTGAGAGGTTTTGCGGGTATGGTATGCTACCCGATAGATCATTACAGGAAAGATAAGCATGTAAAGGTACGTAGTTGGTCTTCTCTGGAGTTCGACTGAACTAGCGCTGAACTAGTTCCTCGTGCTTCGCTTATACACCTTAAGTGTTTAGTGTCTCTCTTCAGTCATACCAATATAACTTTGGTGACATTACGAAAGTTTGACGCTAGTGTATATTCACGCTATGCTTTTCGTATACGAATCTGATAGGTTAGGTTAGTTTAGCCTTTGTTATTTATTTGTTTATTTATTTATTTATTTACTTATTTATTTATTTACTTATTCATTTACTTAATTATTTATTTACTTTATATATTTGTTTCTCTGTTTACTAATTATTTATTATTTATTTATTATTTACTAATTATTTATTTATTTTTAATTAATCAATTAATTTATTTATTTATATATTTATCTATGTATTTATATGTGTATTTATCTATTTATTTATTTACTTATATATTTATTTATATTTATTTTTATATTTATTTATATATTTATTTTTATGTTTATTTTTATATTTATTTATATATTTATTTCTGTATTTATTTATGTATTAAATTTTATATTATTTTTTAAATTTATTTTGTTTATTTTAATTAATTTCATTTTTATTTATTTATTTTATTTAAATTAATTTTATTTATTTATTTATTTATTTATTCATTCATTGATTCATTCAATCGTTGATTCATTGATTGATTGATTCATTCATTCATTAGTTCATTGATTGATTGATTGATTGATTCATTCATTCATTCATTTATTTATTTTATTTATTTATTTACTTATTTATTTATTTACTTATATATTTATTTATTTATGTATTTATGTATTTATTTATTCATTTATTGATTTATTTATTTTATTTATTTACTTATTTATTTATTTATTTATTTATTTATTTATTTATTTATTCATTCATTTATTTATTTATTTACTTATTTATTTATTTATTTATTTATCTATCTGTCTGTCCTGTCTGTCTGTCTGTCTGTCTGTCTGTCTATCTATTTATCTATTTATTTATCTATTTATTTATTTATTTACATGACGCTGACAAGTAAAACAGTTCTTTCATATACAATGAAAATGTATGGTCTGAGAAAATTACATAAATATTTATTTCCACGTTTCTCTTCGATTTCAGTTTTAACATTTTTTATCCTCTAGGGCACTGACTACTACGTAGATTGTTTTCTTTGCGTAAACAGTAAGCAGCTCTTGTAGTCTCCTTTGTTTTGCATGGATAATTTCCCCAGAAGGTATTAATTAGTAATTACAATGAACCCCAGTCAGTGTATTTCAAATTCGACTGCTTTTGTTACAGACATGAATAGTGAAGTCAGTAGCGACCTATTTTAAAGGGGATAGCGTTTTTATTATGACTTCTTCTGGGAGATTTACGATATTGAAACGTAAAAAAAAAAAAGAAATCTGTTCCTGTCAATTCCAAGCAAAATGTGTCTGCCATTTCTCATATCTGTTGAATTTCACAGCAAAATAACTCCTGCTGAAGACGTCATTAAACATTATTATTATTATTATTATTATTATTATTATTATCATCACTACAATAATAAAAGTAGGTATGTTTAATAAACTATTATACACGGAAAACTATAAGTAGTACATTAATTTCATTGGGTTATTCTTTGAGATATTTGAAAGAAAAAAATTAATACAATTTTACTCGTTTTTTCTTCCTTTTCTAGATAAAAATTGTTTTATATGAAACATTTCATAGCGTGTTTTGAAAAAGCTACTGAATTAATTCTCGATATGCTCAGTCAATTTAAGGGTTAGGTACAGCTTAGTAATACAATTTCTTCCTCCATTACTGTATCTTCTACGATAATGAAAATTGGTAGGCTATGTGTAAAACACTGTCCTTCTGCTATATAAAAATATATTTTTACGCTTTTAAAAAAATTATTTACATTTTTTTTTTCAAAATTCAAAATGGTGGCACTTCACTGTGCAATGATGAAGCGTTTCCCTCATAAACTCGTTAAATTTTTAATGTCGTCTCTCTTTTATTTTATTACTGAAACTCATGTTTACAATATCATACTCTTTCAACTACATTCCTTAATAAATACATGTAATATTTTTTTTTTATTTTGTGTTAGAAGAAAATACTAATATTTGACCATTTTTTAAAATGAATTTATTTTTTGTCACGCAACCTATGAAAGGCAGAGAAGTGATTTTGCATCATATTGTAGATACGACATGCATAAGTACACAAAAATTTCATGATAGAATGTTGGATAGTTTTTGAGTTATGAGGGAAACGCTTCATCACTGCACAGTAAACTGTCCCCATTTTTAATTTTGAAAAGAATATATAAATATATTTTTTAATTCGTAAATATATTTTTTTTTCATATAGCAGAAGGACAGAGTTTTACACATACTAATTTTCATTATTGTACAAGATACAGTAATGAAGGAAAAAAAAATATTTCCAAAGTTTACTGCTGTAAGCTGTACCTAACCCTTTAAGGCAGTAGTGTCAGAGTTGTAAGCTCCAAAACCGGTTGTGGTGCTAGAGACGTCCAGTCGGAGCGTGAACTTGCTTATGTCTGTGGAAGCTCCGGAGCACGCAACGAGTTATAGTGGAGCGCTCCGCTCCGTTTAGGCTGTGTCTGACAACGCTTCCTTAAGGGAACAGTATATTATGATAGGAAATGATTGAAAGAATTTTAGTTCAGCCTTTTAAAAGTGCAGAAATTTCATGAGAACAAATGTAACTTTTCGTTCTGAAAAAAGAATTTTACAATGTTACATCTTTCGGATCAGAATTCTGGACATTTAAAAGACAAAACTAATATTCAAAGCTCGGAACTTGGGGACTTGTGTGTCGTGTGCATGAGTAAGGTTACAGGTACAACGTACACAAATCTCACCCTGCAAGTGCTCAGGGACAGTCGTGTGTACTAAGAAACTGGTCACATCGAATGACAGGAAGACAGACGAGGAAACTGTGTCGTGTCGAAGCCAATGACATTCAGATAATTAATTAGAGGTAAACGGTTTGTTTGAAAATAAGAAAATACGTATTATTCGAATGGGTATTGTATACGTTTGAAAATATATTTCTTAAAATTTAGGTACAGAATTTCGTGGAGGAATTCTGAGGAGATACATTATTTTCTTCGAATGGAGAGTTTATATTTTGTAACTTGTGTCAAACACAAACTAGAGATTGGAAACGGGCATTCATTGAAATACATTGCAGTCCCTTAAATCGGTGGAAAATTTGTCCATAGCCATGGATCAAGTCGTAGTGGAACCTTCCCTAGTAGTGACATAGAAATTGAAAACTATTTTCGAGACAAATTTAGGATACTTATCTTTCTCAGATACGAGATCAGTTAGCAACTACTGAAAATCGAACAGGAAACAGTGACAGTGAAAACATTCAATACTTTATTTCGGCCTAAGACTTTATAATACAATTACAAACCATTTTTCAAATTTGAAATTTTTTAAAATTGAAGCTTTTAAAAAATAAATTCGTAAAATTATCCACGATATAATATAATATCAACAAATGTATTTTTTTTTACCTTTTATTTCTGTCTACTATATTCTTGTTTTTATTGAATATCACTGGCTTCTGCCGAATTGTCAATTTATATTAAATGTGTATTTGTCTCTCTTTTTTTCTTTCTTCTTTATTCTTGCTCTTGTGTTGTATTTATTGGTTTGAATTAAGTTACTTACTGTATTTAGTAAACTGTCCTTGTAAATTTTATGTTATATTATTGACTAAGTCCACACCGTACACGAGCCTGGCACTTACGGTAGTGGCTAGAAACATTTTTGTTTTATAAATGTAATTTGTATTCAGTAGGTAGCTAGTTAAAATAAATAAAATAAAATAAATTAATTTTGCTCCCGTCACTTCATGTGACGTGGAAATAAGTTTCTTTCGTTTCAAATCATGTTTAACTAACAGACGAAGAAGGTATGGGTTAGAAAAATATTCGAATGTATGTAGTCTTACACTGTAATAAAATATACAGAGCAGAACTGTAAATTTGATATATTTTGCATGTTTATTAATATATGTGCTATAAAATTACTTGTTTCAACCTATCATAATATTATCATTATGTTGTTCCAGCCAGGAACCACTTTTATAGCAAACCTGACAGTACCTCTGTGCTGGAAGCGGGGGTTTGTTGACATTGAAGTCCGGTCGCTTAGCCACGTTCAAAGACACAAGTCCCCAAGTTCCGAGCTTTGCTAATATTGTTTCAATAATTCATTATCATAATACACAGCTATCTTTAACCGAGTGAATTGGGGTATTAAATCAATGGCTTTCCCATTACACGCTACGAAATGTTTCGTTTAAAATAATTTTTATCTCGAAAAGGAAGCAAAAACGAGCAAAATTGTATTAAATCTTTTTGTTTTCAGCACCTCAAATAATAACCCACTAAAATTGATGAAAATACTTATGTTTCATTCTGTATAAAATGGCAGACTTACTAAATGGTTATTGTACAAAACAAGACGGGAGCACATTGGTTGTGAACCGGTTTATTTAGAGTTTTGTTAGTGTCTTGTGACATTCTGCCGAGAGAGTCGTGCATGGTGAAACAGTATGTGACTCTTTCAGCCAATCACTTTTGGTCGTTCTTGCAAGCAGCTAGCACTGCCTGACAGAAATTATTCGTATGATTTTTTTTGTCGTACACTCAACCAATTCGGTATAATTTCGGTTCGAAACTTCCACTCTGCGATTTAGCTCTGGTGGCATCCTCAGAAGATGAATTACAACGTTCAGTTTTTAATTTTAACAAAATTGGAATTAAATATGATATGAAAATCAATAAAGAAAAAACTAAAATTATGGCCTTCTGCGGAAAATACCCTGTGCCTAGCAAAATATGTTTAGATTAAAAAATATTAGAAAGGATGAATTATTTTACATATCTCGGATACACATTATCTTTTTTCGATGAAGTAGACATTTCACAGAAAATTTCTAAATACACCAAAACAATGGGAATAATTAACACCATTTTGAAACCTTCCCTAGTACAAAGGCATACTCGAATTCGCCTTTACAAAACTTTGGCGAGACCTGTACTTTGTTACGGCAGTGAGGCATGGGCATTGAGGAAGAAAGACGAAAGCAGAATAACGGCCAATGAAATGAAATTCATGAGATATACAGCGGGATATACGAAATGGGATCACAAACGCAATGAAGATGTAATGGAAGAATTACAACTAGAACCTGTAATTAATCACGTAAAACATAGATAAATCATCTGCATCGCATGCATAGAGATAGAATCCCAAAAATCATGCTCCACTATCGTCCAAACGGGAAGAGATCTCTCGGTCGTCCAAAGACGCGCTGGATTGAAAATTCAACTGTGAGATCGTAACATGCCATTTGGCCTAATACTTGAAGGGAAGAAGAAGAAGAACCTCCACTCTAAAAAAAATTGAATATACGTACCTACCTATCTACATAGTGTTCTGCTCAAGGGCAGGTCTTTCACTACAAATCCAGCATTCTCAGATCTTCCATATTTTCTGCCTTTCTCTTAGTCTCCCAATATGATCCTATCTTAATTTCGGCTATCACTTGATATCTTTTTCTGCCAAGAACTCTACTCCCGCTCACCATTCCCTCCAGGGCATCTTTCAGTAGCCAATTTCTTCTCAGTCTTTGACCCAACCAATTCCTTTTTCTCTTCCTGACCAGTTTCAGCATCATTCTCTTTTCACCCACTCTTTGCAGCACAGCTTCATTTCTTATTCTGCCTGTACATTTCACACGCTCCATTCTTCTCCATATCTACATTTCAAATGCTTCTATTAGCTTCTCTTCACTTCGTCGTAATGTCCATGTTTCTGCCTCATACAATTCGTTACCTGCTAGCATCAGGGACTGTCGAAATAAAATTCAATTCAAACGCAAACTTACTAGGCACTTGGTCAGTAATTGAGACTCGTTCAGACATGGTTTCTTGTAAATAGTTCTCTTAATCTATCACAAAATATTTCAATATTCGGTAATTTCATCACTATAGAATTTTGTTATTGTAGGTTTAATTTGTAATTTAGTAAATACAAAAATATTCTTTGTTCTTAACTTCTATGATAAAATGTCTAGCTTTCATTAATCAGGTATTCTTGTCGTACTTTAATTTTTATTGTAATTGTAATTGTAAATTTAATATTAATTGTAATCTTATTGTTCATGTCATAGTTGTAATCCCCTGGTAGAGGGGCAGAGAAGGCCTGACGGCCTTATCTCTACCAGGTTAAATAAATACATACTAATACAATGCCACACTCCACACAAAGCACTTTACTAGCGTCTTCCTTTTGAATAAAAGAATCAAACTTGTGAAAAATGAGCATTAAAATTAAAACTTACAAACTTACATTCACTTACATGCACTTATACTTCTCAGAGATATTTAAAAATTAACATGGATACAGTTTTAATAAGTTCTCTTCCCTTTATCTATTGAATCAGTGCTGGCCATCCCTGAATATAGCTCGACCAAGCGGCATATACTACCTCACTCGTCTGTCTCTTTCCTTTCAGCTGTAAAGCACTCAGGCTCTCCTGAGCTCTAAAGCGCGCGCTTGCTCCTATGGGCATCAATTGACATCACTGTCATACATACTCAACATGGTTTGAAACAAGACCTTCGATTTTTAAATTGAATATCGGCTACAGTATGCAAAATGCAGACGTTGTCATTCTATGACGCCAGACTTGTACTGTATTTCTTTCCTCCTCTTGAATTTACATTTTTAACTTTGCGTTACGAACTTAACAAACAGTTTCTCCTCTTGATTCTGAATTCAGCATAAGTTCTACACGACAAGTGTGTCAGCTTCATCGAAGCCTTTGGTGTGAGGTTGTAGCTTCACATCTTAAATGAGGTATTGAAGCGATTCTCGGAATGTATGTCTAGTCTGTGCATTATCCCGGGTTGTAGATATCCGATATGCGGACAGTTGAATAGCGAGTTATCTTGTTAAGTACTTGTTCCTGGAAGTCCCTTGTTTCGCTTCCAGTCTGACATCTCCTAGAATTTATACATACGTATAGTCTATCCACGCGTAGGAAGATGAAAATGGAATACCTTTATGAAATATTCTCTAATTGGTGTCGTGTAAACGTGCATGCTTCAGTCTTGTCAAGTTGCCATGGTTACGGCATAGATTAGAGGTCTTTTTTTATTATCTGATTACTTGGATTTACGAAACAAGACTCAGCTGTGATTTGGATGCATCTAGGTTAAAGTGAATGGAAATTGTGTACATAACCTAACTCTTTTCCAGACTATAATTAAGTGTTGAGAAGTTCATAACATTGATCTATAAGTAACAATTAACGAATTGTACTTCCCTCACATTATTAGATTCACAAAGCAGATAGACAAATATTTATTTATTTAATTGAAAAATGAGTTCTATTCAGTCAATACTTAACATAAACACAATAAAACATGTTATAATAATATTTACACAGATTTAAAAACAAACGTTTTCGCCAATTTTGATTGGCATCTTCAGGTCGTGTAGGTCGAATGGAACATGTTATAAAAAGTGAACACTTGGTATATGACGTTAAAAACCAAAGTTACAACTGTAATATCACTTAAAAACAGACAATAGAATATAGCAAAAAGCCTCCACGATATGTGTAGAATCACTGTGTTGAAAGAGGCGTGTGTGAACCAAGGAAACAGCAAAACTCTTCTGTCATTGCAGATACAGTTTTCAAGATAGATTTGAAGATGCTACGAACAGGTCGGTCGTGTGGCCGTTATGGAGAGCAGGAAAAATAAAAAAATGGAAGAACGTCTTGAAATCCATGAGGACGGCGACACGACTGATCTTTACATTAAGTGGTAACGTATGACGAAAACTGTATACGTGGCACGACTAGTGGATGAGTGACCGTTACTTGCGTGTGATTTTAAACAGAGGAGCTAATTGCCACGTATACAGTTTTCGTCATACGCTACCACTTAATGTAAAGATCAGTCGTGTCGCCGTCCTCATGGATTTCAAGACGTTCTTCCATTTTTTTTATTTTTCCTGCTCTCCATAACGGCCACACGACCGACGTGTTCGTAGCATCTTCAAATCTATCTTGAAAACTGTATCTGCAATGACAGAAGGGTTTTGCTGTTTCCTTGGTTCACACACGCCTCTTTCAACACAGTGATTCTACACACGTCGTGGAGGCTTTTTGCTATATTCTATTGTCTGTTTTTAAGTGATATTACAGTTGTAACTTTGGTTTTTAACGTCATATACCAAGTGTTCACTTTTTATAACATGTTCCATTCGACCTACACGACCTGAAGATGCCAATCAAAATTGGCGAAAACGTTTGTTTTTAAATCTGTGTAAATATTATTATAACATGTTTTATTGTGTTTATGTTAAGTATTGACTGAATAGAACTCATTTATCAATTAACATTGAGCTTAACGGAACCAATATGCCTTTGAAATTTATTTATTTAGTTTATTTATTTATTTAATTTATTTAATTTATTTATTAATTTAATTTATTTAATTTATGTATTTATTTAATTTATTTCATTTAATTTATTTATTTAATTAATTAATTTTATTTATTTAATTTAATTATTTATTTTATTTATTTATTTAATTTTATTTATCACTTACTTATTCATTTATTTGGTCTCGCCATCCTTATTGAATAATCAAGATTACCTATATTAAGTCAAAATGTAGTTTTTTCTCAAATTAAGGGGACACTCAACTCAAAAATTGGAGAAAAAGTGTCATAGAAATGAAAAATTAAATTTCTACACTAATTTACGTGACAGAACTAAATCAATACGCAGAATTCTTCCTCTATTCATTGAGAAGTCACAGTCAAATGCACAAAGCCAAAAAATAAAAAATAATTAAAAATGATATTTCAATTAATGATTGTTTAAAAATTGAAATATTTTTTATTTTGAAAAGTATTGGATCTAATGAGCTGAGATTTTGCATGTTACTTTCCATGTGTATATTAAACTTTTTCTCCAAATTTGAAAAATATTGGTCAAATAGCAAAAAAGTTCCAAAATATAGTTGAGTGTCCCTTTAACAGCTATCTATTTATTTATTTATTTTTTCATTTGTTTGTTTGTTTGTTTGTTTGGTCTTGCCATCCTCATTGAATAATCAAGACTACCTGTATCAGTAGTCAACATGTAGATTTTTCTCCAATTAACAAATATTTATTTATTTATTTACTTAGTTACTTATTTATTTATTCATTCATTCATTCATTCATTCATTCATTCATTCATTTATTTGTATCTGGAACCATCAAATAGTAATTTTGATATGACTGAAATATTATTATCTTTTTCTGATTGCTTCATTTCGTGATTATATAATAAGTAAATGTACATTAACTATTGCTTATCAGCCAGCATATATTTCAAATATCACAATTGAATCGCAATAGATACTGTAATGATAATATTATCGATATAAATTAAATATCGTTTAGAACTGCTCTTCTGCAGTTTGGAGATGTTCACAAACATCATAATTTTAAGGGAAAAGATCAATTCACAAGTTATAACAAAAATTTGTTCACAAAAAATAGAAAAAAAACGTGATACCTGGTGACAGGTAACTTGTCCCTACAATTCTGAGACGCCAGTATGATTGAAGGTTTTAGACTCCACATTATATGTATTTGTAACTTAACATTTCTTATATTTCATACTTCTATTTGCGTCGTTATCAGATTTGTCGTTAGAAACAGCTATTATCATCAGACTTATTATTGTTAATTATTCTGTAGCTAATAATTGTTTTTCTTTTGTTTCAGAAGCGGAGATAATCTCCATCGTTACAAGGTAAGGAGCAAGTAGTGATTTTGTTAGGTTCAACATGATAATTACTTACAATAATAAATAGGGTTCGAGTTTTTAGGTGCTTAAAAATCGGAAAAATATTAATTTTTTATGTGCTAAAAATCGGGAAAATATCTGAAAAGAAATGAAAAAATTGAATTATGTTCCCATTATTTCATGTGAATATAAACAATATGCAATACTCACCAATATTCATTTTGCTATCTCGCCAACTGTTGAAGAAATTACAGTACACAATGAGACTCATCCTAAAGTTGTCCATGACAAGAATATGTATTATTGTACTGACTATTACACTTTCACTACGTCATACTATTTTTGTCCAATAAAACGGTACGAAAGGACGTGTTTCAACCAATCATGGCTGTTTATCGCTAAAATTTTATCGCTTCCCTATCATTTGTTTGTTTTTACACTACCATAGCATTTGTTTCTTTGTTTGCCAACATTTCAAACTGCAAATTCTTTACGGTACTATAAACATGCTTTGCGATCGTCATTTGTTTACCGTATAGATAGTCAACTGAAAATGGCGGCTCTGTTTAAACATTTTGGTGAAGGTAACATTAGTCAAATAAAATGTTTGTAAATTAATTAATATCTATTTTATTGTATTGGAGTACTTTATTTCTTCTAATCTTTATATATTTTCTTCTGTTTTTATCACCTCCCTACTATTTGTTTCTTTGTTTGCCAACATTTCAAGCTTAAAATTCTTTTCGGTGATATAAAGCATGCTTTGCGATCGTCATTTGTTCACATCATAGACAGTCAACTGAAAATGTCGGCTGCGTTCAAATGTTATGGTGAAGCTAACATTAGTGAAATAGAATTTTAGTATAAGTCAATATTTTATTGTATTAGAGATATTTTATTTCTTCTAATCTTTATATACTTTCTTCTAATCATGTAATAGTCAATTAAATCCCACCTGAGTTTTGATTTTCTCTAGATAAATCGAAATCTCTAGTGAGATTACTGTTGATAATTTGGTCAGGCCTAAATTACAGTACAGGACATTTTGAAGACATTAGAAAAAAAATCTTCATTTTATCATCTAAAGCTATCCTGTCAGGTCCACTGGTTTCTGTTGTGGCTCTTGAATCTCAATTGTTGCTGTTTACAAGAGAAAGTTTGATTCCAATAATCACACGCAAGATATTAGTGGTTTAGAGGGAGTACTGAAGTCAAATCATGGCAGTTGTATGTAAAGTTATACCCTATTTGAAGAATTTATGGACACAGAAAGGTCATTTTCGTTATCAGGTGAACAAGAGACGTTTTGAAAATCACTTCCTCATATATTAAACTAGTGGCTTGTGCAGCAAATGCTGCAAACTAAGTTCATTAGACGTTGAAATAAACATTTTTCAGATTTATTTTCAATGAAGAATACCAGACATTCTGAAAGTTATTTGCTTCCATAATAATGAAAGATACTCTCTCTCTCGAGCCAATACTGAAGAGAACCACGCATATAAATATCTACACCACATCGCCATTAAAAATATGAAAAAGACCCAACCCCACTTGATTGATAACTACAAAAATATTTGATTTTTAATAATATTATCTTACGTAAGTTTTAAAGCTTTCAGTAACATATACTATATATACACCACACCGCCATTAAATATATGAAAAAGACCCAACCCCACTTGATTGATAACTATAAAAATATTTGATTTTTAATAATATTATCTTACGTAAGTTTTATAGCTTTCAGTAACATATACTATATATACTATATAGCCGCCACTCAGTAAAATAAAAAAATCAAAATCTAATTTAAGTTCTTCTCTACATCTACTTATATAACACCAAAACGTTTCACTTTCATATCATCAATATAGCATTAATATGTATAATTAATAAAAAATAGTCACATCATGGCGTTAACTACATTAATATTTCATTTCTAATGGTAATAATGTCATCAAACCACCTCAAGTTTTGTAGTTTTTAATATTCAATACACAGCTGTACCCAGAAAATTACACACCACAGAATCAGACCTGTAAATTATTTTTAGTAAGTTAAGTCTTTAATAACCAATTTAATTTGAGCTCTAAATATGTCAGCATTCTTGCAGATCATGGCCTTCGTGTAATATTGTTTACTGTAGTATGTGTTTTGTTTTATTCTGAAATGCAATTAGCTAGTTCTCAAAACTGACGACAGATGGATTTTGGAAAATAGGAAAATTATGTTGAAAAATTAACATTTCACTGAAAACTACTATTTTTCTGAAAAAAACTTTGAGTTCCAAGCTTCAAAATCAGGGGTCATTTATTAAAAGCCGTTTTCCCGTAGGCCTAATTTCCATTACCAGTTCAAATTATACTAATATAGATTGATATGCGTGAAGTTTAGGTAAAGTTTTATTCAATAAATTGTAACTTATGCCTAAATTACCTCCCTCTATTTTGTCGCAAGTACCTGCACTTTATAATACCCATTATTTTATCAAATATATCTAATCACCGCATATATTTGTGTTTATTCCAAGCAAAATTCGAACAGAATTTTCGCTTATTTGTCTGCATATAACCATTATGCTTTTTCCCGCTGAAACAGTTAAAAAAGCAGGAAAACAAAACAGTACCGCATCAAACTGGCGGTGAGCTAGTCTGCTTTTTTATTGACACAGACTGATTCGCTCTGCAGCACAGTTTTGCTCCTGTGCCCTAATTTCACGGTGGTGTGTTCTGCATTTCCACCCCGGCCGCCAACGGTCTGCATTCCTTAGTCTCATTTGTAGAATGCATTTCACTGCAATAAAAGCTATTACTTTATAGTCTGTAAAAAATTAATTTAAACATCCTGGTAGCAATTCCGAAGCAGTAAGCACCGAAATATTGCACATAGGCATATTAGTTATACGCACCGAAATATTGCATATAGGCATATTAGTTAATGTTAAAATTACTTCAAAATTAGCATGACCAATTTAAACTCTCATAAAGCTTAATCGAAATTGCGTTCTTTTATACCTATACATATAATTTGATCTGGTAATGGAAATTACGGGACAACGGCTGAACGGATTTTAATAAATGACCCCTCATTTTGAAGCTAGGAACCCAAAGTTTTTCAGAAAAATAGTAGTTTTCAGTGACATTTCAGTTTTCCTACATAATTTTCCTATTTTCCAAAATACATCTTTCGTCAGTTTTGAGAACTAATTGCATTTCAAAATAAAACAAAACACACTTACTTACTTACTGGCTTTTAAGGAACCCGCAGGTTCATTGCCGCCATCACATAAGCCCGCCATTAGTCCATATCCTGAGCAAGATTAATCCAGTCTCTACCATCATAGCCCACCTCCCTCAAATCCATTTTAATATTACCTTCCCATTTACGTCTCGGCCTCCCCTAAGGTCTTTTTCCCGCCGGCCTCCCAACTAACACACTATATGCATTTCTGGATTCGCCCATACGTGCCACTTGCCCTGCCCATCTCAAACGTCTGGATTTAATGTTCCTAATTATGTCAGGTGAAGAATACAATGCGTGCCGCTCTGCGTTGTGTAACTTTCTCCATTCTCCTGTAACTTCATCTCACTTAGCCCCAAATATTTTCCTAAGAACCTTATTCTCAAACACCCTTAATCTCTGTTTCTCTCTCAAAGTGAGAGTCAAAGTTTCTCAACAATACAGAACAACCGGTAATATAACTGTTTTATAAATTCTAACTTCTAGATTTTTTGACAGCAGACTAGATGACAAAAGCTTCTCAACCGAATACTAACAGGCATTTCCCATATTTATACTGCATTTAATTTCCTCCCGAGTGTCATTTATATTTGTTTCTGTTGCTCCAAGATAATTGAATTCTTCCACCTCTTCGAAGGATAAATCTCCAATTTTTATAAAACAAAACACACACTACAATAAACAATTGGCTATTACACGAAGGCTATGACCTGCAGGATTGCTGACATATTTAGAGTTCAAATTCAATTGGTTATTAAAAGGTTCAAGACTTATTAAAAATAATAAATAATTTACAGGTCTGATTCTGCGATGTGTAATTTTCTGAGTACAACTGTGTATTGGATATTCAAATCTACAAAACGTGAGGTAGGTTGATGACATTATTACTATTATAAATTAATTATTATTATAGTTAATGCCATGATGTTAACATATAAACTACAAAACTTCCGTAAGATAATAATATTGTTATTAAAAATCAAATATTTTATAGTTGTTAACCAAGTTGAGTTGGGTCTTTTTTATATATTTAATGGCGGTGTGGTGTAGATTCAGTATTGGATCGAGAGAGCGCAAAAATGACAGTTCCTAAGGAAAGTCGATATTACTTACAGATAAAATAAGAGGCCTAGAAAATTTTGTAGTGTCCCGATCATTTCATCAACATCTCTTAGCAGGATAAAATTATTTTACCCTCTACGTTTCAAGTTCTACATGCAGCAGCTATACCAAGATGCTGTGTCTATTCTTCGAAAGCATAGCAAACCTGACTTTTTTTAACTTTCACCTACAATCCACAATGACCTGAAATAGCTATTGCTTTACTCCCACATGAAAAACCCACTGATCGTCCTGACATTGTTACTTGCGTTTTCGCGTTGAAACTCAAAAACTGTAGATGGATAGCGTCAAGAAAAGGTATTTGGCATAAAAAACCATTCAGAGGGAGTATGTTACTTTATTATGGAAGAAAATAACTTTCAAAATGTCTGGTATTTTAAATTGAACATAAATCTGAAAAAAAAAATTATTTGAACATCTAATGAAATTAGTTTGCAGCATTTGCTGCACAAGCCTCTAGTATATATCATTATAAAAATTATCAGAACATATTTTTCTGCAGTTTGCTTGCTTGTCTGTCTTTCTGTTTCCCCCTCATGTAAAATAACCGAAACTCCTGGAATTTGTGAAAATTGTGTAATAGTTACAGCCATTCTCGAATTTGACAAGCTGCACATCGCAAAATTCAAAACTATAACAGATCCCTCAAAATAATAGAATTATCAACGAAGTTTACAGGACAAGAAAACTTTAAAAACACACAAGATTGAAGGCTCATGAAGTGTTCACAAGATCCACCCGCTGTTATGCTAGTGAAGAATGGACCATACGGATATAACATAAAAGCTGCAGGGGTACCATGAACAAATATGGGAGTTCCGTTGATCCTAAATCATGTTTAAATTTTATTTTATATTTAAAAAAATGCTATAAAATGTGTACAAATATCGCAAAAAACCGATCAATAATAACATTAAACATCACCAATAATAATAATAATAATTATTATTATTATTATTATTATTATTATTACTATTTAACATAATATACAGGGTGTTTCCGAGATGCTGTTACAAACTTTCTGGGATGATGACGAAGGGCACATGTATCAATTTGAGATAGGAACCATGGTCCAGAAATGACTGAGTCGAAAGTTATAAGCAAAAATAGTCGTGTGGAAATGGAATTGTAATTTGGCACCACGTGCCCTCCTTCCCTTAACTTTTGGAACAGTCGTGGAAAAATGGTATGGGCTGGATGTCTCCTACGTGGGTACTTGTCCCGATACAATCTGTGAACTTGTCTACTGTTCCCATTGGCTCATCCGTATTCGAAAATCAGGTCTGCTTATTCCACTCTCTTGTACTCCTCCATTTCACTAGGACTGATCGACTGGACACTGCAACTTGTACACATACACTGCTGTCTACAGACGTGCATATCAGGACCGACCATGTCCGGTACACATTACGCTATCTGCTTTGTTTTAGTGTAGTTTCCTGTCCCCATCCCTCAGATAGCGCACCGAATGGAATACTGTAAGTAGACAACGTAAACAACGTCAGATGAATGCAGTATGTGTAAGATGTACGGATAAATACACATAAATAATGTGTACAGAGGAATAAAATTATTAACTATTTTTGCTTGTAATTTTCGACTGGGTCATTTCCGGACCAGGGTTCCTTATCTCAAATTGATACATGTGCCCTTCATCATCATCCCTGAAAGTTTGTAACACCACCTCGGAAACACCCTGTATACATTGCCAATGGTTTTACAATAACCAATTATATGAAATAAAATATATAACAAAGATACGATCCTTAAATTGCCAATGGTTTTACAATAACAAATTATAAGAAATAAAATATATACAAAGATAGGATCCTTACATTACCAATGGTTTTAGAATAACAAATTATATGAAATAAAATGTATACAAAGATAGGATCCTTACATTACCAATGGTTTTACAATAACCAATTATATGAAATAATGAAATATGTACAAGTTTATAAGGGTTTTTTTTAACTTACATATGTAAAGTAAAAAATTAAATAATATTAAGAAAAATCAGTGTTACTTGAAATATAACAGTTAACCTATATCAAAGAGATATATCCAATCATTTATTTATTTACTTATTTATCTATGTATCTGTTTATTTACTTTATGTATTTATTTATTCCTTATTTCTTCTTCTTCTTCTTCTTCTTCTTCAAGTATTAGGCCAAATGGCCTGTTACGATCTCACAGTTGAATTTTCAATCCAGCGTATTTTTAGACGACCGAGAGATCTCTTCCCGTTTGGACGATAGTGGAGCATGACTTTTGGGATTCTATCTCTATGCATGCGATGCAGATGATTTATCCAGTTGTTCTGATAATGGTTTACGTGATTAATTACAGGTTCTAGTTGTAATTCTTCCATTACATCTTCATTGCGTTTGTGGTCCCATTTCGTATATCCCGCTGTATATCTCATAAATTTCATTTCATTAGCTGTTATTCTGCTTTCGTCTTTCTTCCTCAATGTCCATGCCTCACTGCCGTAACAAAGTACAGGTCTCGCCAAGGTCTTGTAAAGACGAATTCGAGTATGCCTTTGTACTAGGGAGGGTTTCATAATGTTGTTAATTATTCCCATTGTTTTGGTGTATTTAGAAATTTTCTGTGAAATGTCTGCTTCATCGAAAAAAGATAATGTGTATCCGAGATATGTAAAACAGTTTATTCTTTCTAATATTTTTTAATCTAAACATATTTTGCTAGGCACAGGGTATTTTCCGCAGAAGGCCATAATTTTAGTTTTTTCTTTATTGATTTTCATATCATATTTGATTCCAATTTTGTTAAAATTAAAAATGAACGTTGTAATTCATCTTCTGAGGATGCCACCAGAGCTAAATCGTCTCCAAAAAGTAATGAATCTAGTTGTAAATGTCTGTTGAGTTTATATATCCATGAGGCAATTGTTTCTTTTTCCTTATTTATTTATTTTATTATTATATTAAGGTCACATTAGGTCATTAATAATATATAACACGTTTGTTATTACTCGCTGAAAACAAAAGGGATAGTACATCGCTAGTCTGTAGAGTCACGCCATAAGATCTGTAGATCTATTCATTCCTAACCGTTTTACAATAGGCCTATATTTGATTCATCCGTTCATAGCTACAAGAATTAGACATAACCATCTGATCCATGAACGATATGCAAGCAGTTCTTTGAGTATGTTGATAAATTGTTTTTTGACAGATTCAACCTTTACTGTATATCGTCATCCACAGTTTCAATAGTGTCCCATATGCCGCTTTTACTCATCATGTCAATAAACAGGAACAAATTACGATGACATGCTGTGATACTATTTATAGCTAGCAGCACATCTTTATCAGGTACAATCTTTTGGCGCTAATAATATGTACACTCTTTGCTCTAGTCAGCTGACCGCTTGTGAACCTGATTGGCTGCTTCATCGGGAATAAAAAAAATGCCTAATGCCTGTCCTATTCATGTTAAACTGTACAATAAATTTAACTCATGTTCAAGGAAGGATTATGCCGGATGCTGCAAACATCCAGGACAGAATTCCACTACCTAATATAGCTAAAACATGTGACTGTGCTCCAGACGTAACGTCACTGCTGCGAGTACAGTCTGTGACACAATAAAATTGGAAAAGTAAATGCACTAAGAATTTTATGGTTGGTGGGCTGAGTTTATTTTTGAAAATCAGGATTTCGTATCGAAATGATGACCTTTCAATTATCGAGATAGATTCTTCTTACAAGCCAACACCCATTTAGGAGTCCACACCTGTGGAGTAACGGCCGCGAAACCAGGTGGCCCGAGTTGGAATCCCGGTCGGGGCAAGTCACCTGGTTGAGGTTTTTTTCCGGGGTTTTCCCTCAACCCAATACGAGCAAATGCTGGGTAACTTTCGGTGCTAGACCCCGGACTCATTTCACCGGCATTATCACCTTCATTTCATTCAGACGCTAAATAACCTAGATGTTGATACAGCATCGTAAAATAACCCAATAAATTAAAAATAAATCCATTTAGGAAACACTTGCTTTACACAATTTTAACGCGAAAGAGATTGTGTGCTTGTTATTAGAAAAACCTGGTCACATTCTCTGTTACTAAGGTAACGGCATCAAGATGTAAGTTTCTTGTGTAACATATCAAGTGTCTATTGGTTTTCGATACGGTCCGTTTCACTCCATTCTTTGTGCAATGTGTCTTGTGGTTTTGTCGAAATTTTAATGCCTGAGTCTCAGGATTAGAATCCATCCACAGCTCATCTTAGGGGCTATATCAGAAACATCCCAATATTCTACCTTATAATGAAATACGAGGGTGGTTCAAAAAGTAAACTAACAAGAACTCATGCACAAATTTATTTCACAGGCAGATATACTGATACACAGTAGTAGGACACTGGTACGCATTTCTTTTCAACATAGCACCATGCTTGTCCAAACACTTGTTCCAACAGTAGACAAAGGCATCGATACCGGCATAGAAGAAATCTGCGTCAAGTCCCTGAAGCCACCTGATGACGGTTTGCTGAACGGCCGTATCAGTGTTGAATCGTTTACCACCCAGGGGCTTCTTCAACTGTCCAAAGATATGAAATCATGGGTGCCAGGTCGCGACTGTAGGGAGTTGTTCCAGTACCTCCCGCCGAAAGTACAGTTTCGCACCGTATACTTCAATAATTTGACGATGAATTTCTACTAGTGAGGTGTCCTTGAGAATATGCTATTAGGAAAGTTCAGGATAACAGAGAGTGTTTGAAATTGAACGGGTTAGTTAAATCAGATTTTTGTCTATGCGGATGACGTGAATATGTTAGGAGGAAATCCACAAACGATTAGGGAAAACACGGATATTTTACTTGAAGCAAGTAAGGCGATAGATTTGGTAGTAAATTCCGAAAAGACAAAGTATATGATTATGTCTCGTGACCAGAATATACTACGAAGTGGAAATATACAAATTGGAGATTTATCCTTCGAAGAGGTGGAAAAATTCAAATATCTTGGAGCAACAGTAACAAATATAAATGATACTCGGGAGGAATTTAAACGCAGAATAAATATGGGAAATGCGTGTTATTATTCGGTTGAGAAGCATTTGTCATCTAGTCTGCTGTCAAAAACTCTGAAAGTTAGATTTTATAAAACAGTTATAGGCTAATACCGGTTGTTCTGTATGGTTGTGAAACTTAGACTCTCACTTTGAGAAAAAACAGAGGTTAAAGGTGTTCGAGTATAAGGTGCTTAGGAAAATATCTGGGGCTATGAGAAATGAAGTTACAAGAGAATGGATAAAGTTACAAAACACAGAACTGCACGCATTGTATCTTCACCAAACATAATTACGAACATTTTAAATCCAAACGTTTGAGATGGGCAGGGGATGTAGTACGTATGGGCGAATCCAGAAATGCATATAGTGTGTTAGTTGGGAGGGCGGAGGAAAAAAAGACCTTTGGGGAGTTCGAGACGTAAATGGGAGGATAATATTGAAGTGGATTTGAGGGAGATGGGATATGATGATAGAGAATTGATTAATCTTGCTCAGGATAGGGACCAATGGCGGGCTTATGAGAGGGCTGCAATGAACCTCCGGGCTCTCTAAAAGCCATTTTGTACGTATTATTATTATTATTATTATTATTATTATTATTATTATTATTATTATTATTATTATGATTATGATTGGAATGGAACTATAAAAATTGGAGATTTATCCTTCGAAGAGGTGGAAAAATTCAAATATCTTGGAGCAACAGTAACCAATATAAATGATACTCGGGATGAAATTCAACACAGAATAAATATTGGAAATGCCTGTTATTATTCGGTTGAGAAGCTTTTATCATCCAGTCTGCTGTCAAAAAATCTGAAAGTTAGAATTTATAAAACAGTTATATTACCGGTTGTTCTTTATGGTTGTGAAACTTGGACTCTCACTTTGAGAGAGGAACATAGGTTAAGGGTATTTGAGAATAAGGTGCTTAGGAAAATATTTGGGGCTAAGAGGGATGAAGTTACAGGAGAATGGAGAAAGTTACACAACGCAGAACTGGACCCATTGTATTCTTCACCAATCATAATTAGGTACATTTTGAATCCAGACGTTTGAGATGGGCAGAGTATGTAGCATGTATGGGCGAATCCAGAAATGCATATAGAGTGTTAGTTGGGAGGTCGGGGGGAAAAAGACCTTTGCGGAGTCCGAGACGTAAATGGGAGGATAATGTTGAAGTGGATTTGAGGGAGATGGGATATAGAGACTAGATTAATCTTGTTCAGGCTAGGGATCGATGGCGGGCTTATGTCAGGGCGGCAATGAACCTCCGGGCTCTCTAAAAGCCATTTTGTACGTATATTATTATTATTATTATTATTATTATTATTATTATTATTATTATTATTATTCCTTACAATTTTAAACGACTGATTGGCTTCATACTGATGTGTGAATCGTTTCTACTGTCAGTTGTTTTACTGTGTGAATACTAGGTCTCATGAAATGGAGAAAGAAAATGTGGGGTAATGAACAAGAAGACTACACTTTGTTACATCTAAGGGGAAGAAAGGCGGAATTAAGACTAACAGAAAATATTTGAACTTGTTACATCGGGTGTTAGAGAAGACTGTGTGAGCTGGATTGAACTAAGAGTAATACCCCAGAATAAGGTTAAAATTGCTAGCTTAAAGTACGGGCAGGGTGAACTCTCTTGTGCCATAAAAGAGAAGGCGCAGTAAATAGACCGCCATGGCCTGTCTGCAGATCATGGCTGTAACCCGAGGCCTCCATGGTTCTCCGGCCCTCATGCATCCGCTAAAATGAGAAACGCTGCTCATATAATAGTGCCTTGCGTGGGCAGCAGACGCGATGAAACAGCCCAAAACAGCTGAGTGCACAGTTTGAAGGCGCCAGGAAACAAAAGAAGCTGACCCGGGCCATGCCTCGCGTGAAGAAAACGAGGCTTATGAGTCGCCATGGTGACAGAAATAGTTGCCGATGGATAGAAGGATCTTGAGTGTAGCATGCTGCACACATATGTCTGCTATATTATATCAAATCATATCAGAAGGCTGTAGTGTAAAAATTTCGTTTTATATTTTGTATTTTAGCAGTCAGTTGTTTATCACAAGTTTATACTAAAATGCATATTCAGGTTTTGACCTACTAATGTAAATTATTAAAAGTGAATTAGACTCGGGGAAAAAGAAAGATACTGACGGTATCAGATGCAAAATTGTAACCCATGGTTACCTATGAAATATTCGTGGTTACGAAGAAAAAAAAAAAAAGGAGACTATCAAAGGATGCACCAAGACCTTCCCTCTTCAGTTAATTTGATTATTTGAATAATTTCACGCGAGTTGTGTGGATATAAAGGGAAAAGTTGAGACGGTGTCGGGTGGAGTTCCCGGGTAGCTCAGTGGTAGAGCGCTGGTACGTTCAACCAGAGGTCCCGGGATCGATACCCGGCCCCGGAACAATTTTTCCCTTGAAATTATTCAAATCTGCTTTACAGGGAGCTTCACCTGAAAGACTAGATTTGCATAATTTGATTGTTATTATTATTATTATTATTATTATTATTATTATTATTATTATTATTTGGGAAAAGGGGAAAAGGAATTGTGCCAGAGGAATGGAGGTAGCCATAATTCTACGTATTTTTAAGAAGGGGCAAAACACTAACTGTAGTAACTTACGAGGAATATCACTTTTGTTGACGTCATACAAAATTTTGTCCAATATTCTTTTGAGAAGATTAAAGTCATACATAGATGAAATTATTGGGGATCATCAGTGTGGTTTTATGCGTATAGATCGACTATTGATCAGATTTCTTGTATTCGACAGATATTGGAGAAAAAAAATGGGAGTATAAGGGTACAGAAGTTGCCGTCTTTAAACAGAAACCAACATGGAGATTTCATTGCAAGTAATTAGAAATTGGTCTTTCAGGTATGTAATAAACTATCTTCGCACAAAATAATGTACGATACACGAGCGGTATGTTTGTTTTCATGTTCTCGGAAATTAAAAAAGCTCAACTACGTTTCGCTTTTTCAATCTTTTCCTCGACCATGAAAACGTCAATATACCGCTCTTGTAACGTATATCACTATTGTGAATTTAAGGGATAGAGTCTAGCTAGACATAAATCCTACACCTCGCCAACTCGTTTTGCCTGCTATGTTTCTCGCCTGCATGATTTAATTTAGAAAACCCGCCCATCACGTCGTCATGACAACGCATTGCGACGTGAGAAAGATAGAAGCGGTCTTATACATGGCAAGCAGGAATTGTGAGATGGGGTTTTTCATTTGTGTCTAACAAGCCCCTAAAACTTTTATCGTCACATCCTGCCTTCTACCCTCATATATTCAACAGCTCCATCCCTCTGATGACACTTTCAAATAGAAGAAAATTCTCATATGAGAAAAGAGGGTAGGTTAATGGGGTGCGGACTGACCTTTTACCCCGTGTCCACTTCATTTTACTTTCTCAGCCCTCACTACATCCACCACTTGACTTTCAACACCCTTATTACACTGGAATACCCTCTCTAGTGACGCTCTTTTTGTGTAGTCAATGAGGTAAGTAAAAGACGGGAGGAGGTCTGGTATCACTTGTCATTCTTAAGTAATTTCAGATAGAAAATTCTGGTCAGGGCGGAATTCAAGTGTTCATAGAAGCTGAACGGTGTAATTTCTATTTGTGTAACACGAAACGTTATGTTTTTATCCATATAAGAATTTTGTTCTAACATGTATGAATGCTTCTAAGAACATAGTATCAATTGCATATAGAAAATTAGGATTTATAATCAGAAATACAAAAGAATTAAAAAATATAAATACTATTGATACTCTATATAAAAATATAGTTAGTTAGGAGTAAGCTAGAGTATGCGTCTGTAATATGATCACCTCAGTTCCAGTCCCATCAGATACAAATAGAAAGGATACAGAAAATATTTTTACGTTATTTATATTTTAAAAAATATCACGTGTCGCCTTATGAAAAGCAAATTTCATATAATCAGTTACTTTTTTAATTTAATTATAAAACTTTAAAATCTCGACGATTAATAAATAGTCAAATTTTACTCTATAAGACTGTTAACGGTATATTGAATAACTGTGATTTTTTTGAATTCCTTCAGTTCCATGTAAAAAAAAAACAGAATTATAGGCAACCTTTTGTTATTCCCATTCCTAGAACTGTTTTCTTCAAGAACTCTCCATTGTTTGTTATGTATAATACTTAAAACTCTTTGTCTTTAAACTGTGATTCTCAATTAGATTTCAGTTTAACAGTTGAAAAATTTCATACAATATTAAAAAGAATTATATTTCCTTAGATATTTAAATTATGAAGAAGTGTATTATAATGTTTTTACTCTAGTTTTTAAATATGTTGCATCATTATATTGCCATTTGACACTATATTAACAGCAATATTATATTCTAGCATCTATTACCGTTACGTATTTTCTTCCTTCCGTTTTGTGTTGTTTGTTTTGTTTTTTTTTCTTATTATGTATTTTGTGTATGTATCTGTGTAAGCCACCTGTAATTGGAAGCCTGCTTCTGTTGGTGGTGGATTTAAATAAACAAATAAATAAAAAATGGATATTCATGAATTTTCATTTTTTATGCTTTTCCAAGTAATTCAGTTCTAATATAATATTGCCAATTATTTCATTTTGGATAATTTTCTTGATCCATCATTACAAACCTAGTGTTTGGTTACCTAACGCCTCCAAACGACCCGCAACAGTGTACGTAGGGGAGAGTCGGGTAGTATCGGACATCGGGTAATATCGGACAGTGCGTTTCTTTCATCTACCACGATATGGTAGTACCTGAATGACATGGTTACGTTTCTCTATGCGACATCACAGAAACGTAACCATGTCAATCAGGTACTATCATCGTGTGGTACATGAAAGAAACTCACTGTCCGATATTACCCGATGTCCGATACTACCCGACTCTCCCCTATATACGGAATATACTGTAGATCAGCACACTCGATCCTATTACACAACTAAAATGTGCTGTTCAGTGAACTTCCGAAAACAAAATAAAGTTGGGCGCTTGGAGTCCTAATATAATCTACGTAACGATTAATTTTTTTGTTCCTACAGAATACATCTGTTATGGTAACAATTGATATTGGCGGATAAAAATTAGCTCCGGCGCCGGGGATCGAACCCGGGTCCTTGGTTCTACGTACCAAGCGCTCTGACCACTGCGATACGCCGAATTCAATCCACAGCACCGGACCGAACCCTCCTCCTTCAATGTTTCCCTTTTGGCCTGACTCCAAGCTAGGCATATACTTTGACGTTTTATGTCCAAGTCAACTGCCATTATACTAGGAGCGCACTCAGCTGAGTGACTGTTTGGCCGGGATTCCGCAGTTAAGTCCACAGTAATCTGTACAGAAATATCTATATCTATCTATCTATCTATCTATCTATCTATCTATCTATCTATCTATCTATCTATCTATCTATCTATCTATCTATCTATCTATCTATCTATCTATCTATCTATCTATCTATCTATCTATCTATCTATCTATCTATCTATCTATCTATCTATCTATCTATCTATCTATCCTCGTCTATTCTCTTTCATACCACAGTCTAGTATATACAGCCACGAAGCTTGAGTTGTGAGGGTGCTAGGAACAATTGACTGTTCTGGTACTATTTCCCGTTGTCTGTAATGAGGCGATACTAGCGATCCTAGTGGTTAGCAACTATTTATGGATGCATATTTACTACCGGTACGTATTGAGCTTCGCGACTGTATATACTAGACTGCTCATACCTAGACTGTCTCCCTCTATTTCTCGCTTTCCTATTAAATATTGCATATTCCTTTAATAATTCAGTTTTTTTCATTCATTTTCTTCTCTACTCACAAATCTACCTATTCTTAATCATTCTTTTCTATCTATTTTCTCCTGAATTAATTGTTTACATTTCTCTTTCACTATTTTTATTTACGTATTGATCCCTTTCTCTTCACTTCACTCCTAAATTTCCTATTGTATTACCTCTTTCCATATATTCATTTCTATAATACCCCTGCAGTTATAGTACCCCTGATATTACTCCCAACCCACAACATTGAAAAACATTGAAATATTTAATTCACTTAATTACACTTCCAATTTCTCTCTGTTGTCCACATTTGTTCAGATGATTTTTTCACTTTAATTTTCTTTTATTCATTGTTTGTATGTATATCTTACTACGCTCTTACACTATCTTCTGACACTTAACCCCAACTTTCTTGCACTCACTTTTTAGCACTCTTCTTCCTCGCCAATTCCATCCTCCTCAATATTCTATTCTCCATTTAGCCATTTAATAACCTCTCCAAAGCCCTATCTATTCTGTCCTCACAGTCACTAATATATTTGGTAGTTGCGTCATTCCTTCGCTCGTTCTTATCGTGTTTTCTCTTGCACTTCCTTCATTAGTCTTGTCCATGGATGGGCAACTCGTGCTCACAAAGTGCTAAAAGAACCTTGAAAGAGAGAAAGACAGACGGAGCCATCCGCAGCAGTTACAAGTTATTTGTAGTTTCGCTGCAAAAACGGTTCACTGCTACGGTGCGCTCTGGCGGCTCATGCAGGTGGTCGTGATATCTACTCCATGATTTGAATTTCAGAATGACGCATGGTACAATAATTATAGTAATTTTAGACAGACTGTACCTAAGCACACATAACAATAGTATATTATTTCCTAGCTTTGTAAATTAGTTTAATGCTGGAAATACAAACTGAATACAAGTTTTGCAAGATACAATAAACATAACTGCAAGACTTATTTATTCTTACACTGTTTGTTAATATTTCTTATTATATGTCTTATTTGAAACATAGAACGCGAGAATTTACAAGTCTTTATACATTAAAGAGTATTCGCAAACAATCGCAAATTCAAGGAAGTATTTTTACATGTCACGGCAGATGAAATAAACTTACTTCTAACATTTCTTTCTTGTATTAAACTCTGACTCAAGCACATACCAGCGAATAGGGATTATAAAGAATGGACACTTCGCGAATTTTCCTGTGTTTTGTTTCTTTGTGCGCCAGCGGCTAGTTCCACTTTCAAGCGCTAGAGGTAGTGTAATCGAGCATACGCTATGATAATAATTGAGAATAGAATTAAGGCACGGGATCCAAACATCGCCTACCTCATTGCATAATCCAGTAACGCTTTGCTTCAAATAAATTCAAGTTAACAGCTTTTCCTTATTTCTCAGTGACAAACTAGTTGTAAGAATAATATTTTATATTTCAGATATCATGAATTATATTATACTACTAGGTTCAAAAAGTTCCCGGAATTTTACTACCATTTTTCGTATTAATATATAACAAGGGATATTATACATTTGTTTTGTTGGTAACATTCATGATGTCATTTTCTTTAAGTGTGTTGATAATGGCGATAGTTGGTTTTGAGTTGTAGGCAATTGTTTATCATAGTGTTTTGTTTGTTCGTCGCATTTTGTAATTATGTCCACAGAGCAACGTACAAACATCAAGTTCTGTGTTTTGATACACAAAACTCCTGCAGAGACATTAAGATTGTTGGAAGAAGCATATGGCGAAGTAGCAATGAAAAAAAACTCAAGTTTATGCCTGGCATAAACGCTTTTCTGACCGACGTAAAACCATAAAAGAGATAGCATCAGAGGTCGGAATATCAGTCGGAAGTGTACACAATTTCTTCACAAGCATCTCAACATGCATTACGTGTCTCAGAAGTTAGTTCCGAAAATGTTGTCGCCAGAACAGAAAGAAACAAGAATGACATGATCAGTATGGCTGATGAAGATGGTGATTTCTTAAACAAAATTATTGCTGGCGATGAACTTGGTGCTACTTGTACGACCCAGTCCCTAAACGACAGTCATCTGAGAGGAAATCGAAAACATCTCCTCGGAAGCAAACATTTCCTAGGGACAATTTCAAAGGCAAAGTTATGTTGGAAGTTTTCTTCGACTCTCAGGGTCTCATCCACCATGAATTCATTCCAGAAGGTCGTACTGTAACGAAATAATTGTACGTAGAAATCCTCCGTCGCCTCCGGGACGCAGTGAGAACTGCTTTGGACCACCCACCATACTCTCCTGATCTCTCACCGCCTGATTACTTTCTGTTTCCCCGTCTGAAAGTCATCTGAAAGGACGGAGATTCAATGCTGAAGAGGTTATCGCAAACGCGACGAGAGCACTAAGACGGGTTTCACAAAATGGCTTCCAGGCCTGCTTCCAGGAACTCTACACGCGTTGGCAAAAGTGTGTTGTTGCGGAAGGCAACTATTTTGAAGGGAATGCTGTAGAATAGTGTTTAAGGTACGTTGTTTCTATGATACTAGCAAATTCCGGGAACTTTTTGAACCTAGTATGTAAAATAATACAATGCATTATAAAATTAAGTATCGAATTCGTATTTGTATATAATATAATATAGGTATATGGTGTTACTTCTCGTGAAATTTTTGTTTTTCCATTTTCAGCGCTATCAAATCATTACATATTTTAATTGTTGTTGGGGTCAACGTCTGAACTCTCATTATAAAGGAACTCTAGAGTCTAGACATTACAGTTAATGAAGGATTTATTATTTTATGGATCCAATTTATTTTATTTGAGTACATAATGTACCTAGATGTATTAATTATATGTATTATATTTCCGCTGTGTCGACTGCTAGCTTGTGTGATGTCAGCGCCAACTCTAGGGAGAAAGCAGAATCTGACGCTCTAGCTGGCTTGAAGGTCATTGAAATCGGTCCGGCTACATCAAAGGTACCGACGCGAAGTGTCCATTCTTTATAATCCCTATTCGCTGCACATACAGTATATATCGAAGTAAAGAGCATACTTAGAAATTCTGACTTAGGCAGCATTACGAACAGTTCGATTCCTGATTTCGCTGGAATCTGAGTGGCGTGCTGTTCTGTAGATTTATCAATGCGAGCTATAAACTTTCAGGATCTTCTATCGGCTGTAAGCCAAAAAGATTTCAGAAAAATCTCGTTTCCTTGTCAATTGTCACTGTTTCTCCAAACTTGCCAATGAATTCTGCTGTAGGGCTTGAAGTAGGGTCTTATATTTGATAAGAAGTTTCTCCTATCACTCTTCAAGATAGTTTATAGTCAAGGAAAACGAAGTTGTCTATGTTCTACATGATACTGTCACATTCCAAATTTATCCATAAATGTTCTTAGCTAGTCGATTATATGTCGTGCAATTCTGTAACTCTCACGCACAACGTGCTAACGATATTTGATATCAGTCTCATCTTGTTGATATCCCATTTTTACCTTTAGCTATTCTAAAGTAGATGTAGACAGTATTTCTTTACTAAAACCTTCACTATGTTTATTTGTAACATTAAATGTCATGCGTAAGAAAGTGTAATATAACATAATATAAGCTTTACCTCTCTTCTTAATAAAAAAGAATCTTTCTCTTTCGACTCATCACTAAAAGGAAATGATCTGGGGATTATATTGTTTTTCACTTAAAACGAGCAGCCACTTACTGCAGACGCGAGCAAACTTGCTTCTTTTAAGAACCGCATACAGATACACAGTCCGTTCTACCTGCACTGAGGTTGTGTTCACACTTGGAGAGCACGATTTGCCCACCCATGGTCTTGTCTATGCTCCTGACCTCTAACACTTCCATCTGTTTCCCTAATCCTTCGGCCGCAAATTCTGGTATGTTAATTTCGAATCGTCATTTCTCTTTGTGGCTGAGGAAACTAAAAAAAAGCCTAGTCAGATTGGCAGACCGCGGGATTTGAACCCGGGACCTCCGAAATGCGAGTCTCAAACTTTTCCGTCTGATTAAGGTCGCTCAGTATGGATTTCCTATGGAAATTTTAAAATAATATGTCATGTATTCAAAGAAACACACTGTATATAAGTGATAAGGTCGTGTAGTGGATCCTGTTCTTTCTGGATGTAAAAGTAATAAATATTATATCCCGTTGCCTTGAACTTGACGTCTCCGTATCAGTGTTTAAGAAGGAGAGGCTCTGCCACTTCTGTCGTGTCTCAATTGCGGAAGGAAGTGAGACCAAAGCTGTCGACATATATCACGTTTTCTTGCAGGAGCAGAAATATGCAACCCTCACGGCAGCCAGTAAAAATTTATTGCGACGTTTAAACAGTGGACGAACGACAGTCTCAAGTGCTCTTATTCTTTTTATTCCTCTCGGGGAGCAGAAACAATTAACCAACGCGACTGCATAAAGCGGGTATTCCCCCCCCCCCTGCCAGCCTCCTTCAGGGAAGCGATTTCGAAACAATTTCACAGCTCACTCTAGAGAAGAGACCTGTGGCCCCACAGTCAAGCTAGGAGCATGCGCAGTTAAGTCCAAGGGATAGAAGAAATTCTTGATGATCAAGTTGGGAACGCATTTAAATTCAAATCATAGTGTTGGCCTTGGAGTTTAACAAACCAGCATTTTTATGTTTTATCGATTTAGAAAAAGCATTTGACTCTTTGCAGTTAAATACCATTTTAAAAATCTTAACTAAAAACAATGTACCAGATGGACTGATTGCTCTTATTTTAGATATATATTCAGACAATACAGTAAGTATCAAAGTAAACGATCACCTAGCAAATGCAATAGGTGTTAACAAAGGTGTTCGTCAGGGAGACTCATTGAGTCCTTTACTTTTTATTAGGGTAATGGAAGAAATAATTAAAGAAACAAAGACTCAGAAAGGATACAAAATGGGAAGCAAAGAAATAAAAATGGTATGTTATGCTGATGATGTAATATTGGTAACAGAATGCGAAGATGATCTGCAAAGAATGTTAAATCAGTTCAATACCAGCTGTAAAAAATATGGGTTTAAAATATCTACACTAAAGACAAAATCTATGGTCATAAGTAAGAACCCAATACGATGCAAATTAGAATTGGAAAAACAAATAATCGAACAAGTGATGTGCTTTCAATATCTTGGCTTCCAGTTATCAAGCTCAGGCCTTTTACAAAACGAAATTTTAAACCAAGTTACTAAAGCAAATAGAGTATCGGGATATTTGAACGACACCATATGGAGAAATAAATATCTCCACATTGAACCTAAGGTTCGAATCTACAAGACCGTGGTGCGCCCTATTCTCACTTATGCAGTTGAAATAAGACCTGAAGCAGCAAAAACGAAACAGATGTTGGATACAACAGAAATGAAAACCTTAAGGAAAATTGTAGGAATCACAAGAAGGGACCATATACGGAATGATCAGATCAGAGAACAATGCAAAATACAACCAATTAGAGAATGGACGCAAATAAGAAGACAACAATGGAATGAGCATGTATCTCGAATGGGAGAGGATAGAATTGCGAGAATCGCCAGGGATAACTACCCATCCGGAAGAAGATCCCCAGGAAGACCATTAAGTAGATGGAGAGATACTCTGGATTAACAGGCTGGAAGCCTAGAGAGAAGAGAAGAAGAAGAAGAAGAAGTGTTTCAGTAGTGTTTAGAGATGGGAAAAGCATACCGTAGAAGAGGGTAAAGTCGATCAGAATTTTGCAATTTTTTTAATGATATTGAGGTTATGCAATGGAGCGAAGTTCCTCAGAAAATAGCATTTTGTCGTCATATCCTTCACTTATGAAGGCACGTTACAAGACTTGAATTACAATCTATAAAAATTTGATTTTTTTATTTGACTTGTGATCGAAGTTACCTGCTTAAATAGGGTAAAGTCGATCGCCATTGAATTTTTAGTTTAAGATCGATTTTAAAATATTGCGAAGTAAAGTCGATCACTGTTTAGGTTTTCAAAAAACAAATTAAGTGTATTACATATATTTTATTTGTTATAAGGGGTGTAAAAACAATAATAATCTTCAATATATGCCTATATCATTATGTAGTGTATCTTTTGTTACTGTGATAATACTATTCGATACAATTAGGCCTATAGGTCTCCACTGTACAATCGTGACTATGATTGCCAACTTATAAAACATAAAAACACATTTTAATACTTCACATACCAACAAACAAAGCTTTAAGAATTCAAAATTTACATTGTAATACAACCCTTCATTTATAATCTAAAATGCAATTAAAGATTGCTTAGGTTTATATCAGATGTTATTTGAAATCTTCCCCTCCTCATGTCACTTTAGAAACTACGTTGTTCCCATAGTCAGGTACAGAGTGGTGTACAAAATATGTTCCTTTGGCAGTGCTTCTCTTACGCAAAGAAATTCACCATAATTTCGTCTTCTTCTTTCCCCACTATCCCATCAATATAAGCTATTCTACGACACTTTTCTGTTTATAAGTGTTAGTTGGAGGTATTTCGGTGAACAATTTATTCTTCCTGCTGGTCCTATCTGTTTCGAGTAGGTCGATGGCATGATCCACTTAACCCTACAAAGGTACAAGTTTTCTTAAAATAATAAGTTTCAATACTAACATTTACGAACTGCAAAACTATTATTTCAGGATACAATCTCAACGAAAAGTTCTTACGTATACTTCCTGTCTCCTTTCACTGCTGACTATAATTTAGAGTTTGTAAGACTTTGTTTTCATTTAAGAGAAAAAGTTGAAAATAACAATTTTCACTTCAACGGTAATTACACAGTGTTCCCATTGTTTGCATTCGCAGACTTTTTGTTGTCCCTCTCGCTTACATTTACAATGTCAGGCAACGAAGTCAGCATAACAAAATTTTAACAAGTAACTGAGAAAATATATAATTTGCAATAAAAATCGCAAATGATCGATTTTATACCCACTGATTGACTTTACCCATTTCTACGGTACACTTGCCGATATTTCATGAGAAAATTTGTTAGACAACAAACGTATCGTATCCATGCCTTTTGTTTAGTGTTTGTTAGTGTATGACCTGAATTATGTACGATTTTTATGCATAAAATTAATTTTAATAAAACATTGACATATGGGGACTATTATAACGATTATGATAATGAAATCAACCATGGATAATAAAGAAGGCTGTGGTATAGCATATAAAGTACAGTAAGTTTACTATTTTAGTTATGTTAAAAATGAACATGTATAAATAATTTAAAATAATTGAAATGGAATATTGAAGTAAAAATTCTGTACCAATCGTATCTAGACTTTTTTTTTTAATGAACTCAGGAGAAAATCTCTGTTCCACGCCATGTTTCCTAAATATTTCGGAAAAGATATCAATAATTTATCTCGGGAATACTAATTAACTCTTCTGTGCATTTATAATGAAAAATAGGTGTTGAATAAATAAAATACATCTTTTATTGTGTCTTGGATGTGTATGGTATTTAAAATCGGTCTTGAAATGGCTTAAATTTAAGGGTGAATATAACCAGAGCTGCTGGCATGTTTTTCAAACATAAAACATTTGCACATTTTGTCCTCTGCTGTATTTTCTTTCTGAAATTGATATTGTGACAGCGACGTGAGATTCGAACTCACGACCAGCGTCCCGCAAGAAAGCAGATCGCGCGGAGCACGGAGGGACGGCGCGCGGCGGAGAGTAAGGGGAAAGGGCCTACGCGGCGAGAGAGTGGAGAGGGAGTTTGCGCGCGCATCTTCTGCTTGCCTAGAGAGGCCGAGAAATCGGTCGAAGTGGAAGACTCGCGAATTCGAACTTTCGAGCTACGTCGCTGTGGTTATAAATTACGGTCGCGAAGGAACGACGAGAGTTTTCAGTTATTCAGTCAGTGAGTAAGCCAGAGCAAGCAAGCCAGACTTGTGTGCCGGAGTTCGACTCGAGTGTGCGTCCGCATCTGCGTCAGCATCCGAAGGCCTGAGTTCGAGTGCAGTGGACCGCAGTTGGAGGGACCTGAGTTCGAGTATAGTGAACTGTCTCTGAAGGTCTGTGGTTCGAGATACTGTGAACTCGAGTGACTGAGCTAGAAGAACTGTGAACTGAGAACTGATAGTTCTGATTTGTAAATAGTGCTTTGTAAATATTAGTTAAGATTAACAGTTCATTGTTGTTCGTACTAGTCCAAGTAAATTGTCATTGTCGTCGGTGGAGTGCTATAACGAATACTGTGTTGAGTGAGAATCCAATTGTTGACGAGAGCGTTTAAGGCGAATTGTAGAAAGGAATTATTGTTGTGACGAATAAATTACATTGTTGTTACTAATAAAATTTACAATATTAATTGGAAGAAATACTAAGTCCATTGTTACAGTTTTCATTACTGTTTCAGTGTTTTGTTTTATTTTAATAATTTTAACATGATGAGACAGATGTCGAACTCAAATCGTCATGTGATTCCCTCTGCCTTTCTTTTCCCGAAGACTTTACTAAAGCTACAATTCGAAATTTTCGAGAAGAATTGCGAGGTCGTGAATATGAATCATGGAAGACCCTTTCAGGACGGGAAAAAGGTGTTCAGGTGTATAGCGAAGTAACAACCGCAAACAGTTGGATTGCAAACAAGAAAGGACTTTCGACTAGTGAATGGATATCTAGCCTGAAAATGACAGCACATTTAGCAGCTGTTCGTTCCGTTCCCGGCAGATCTCTCGACGGTACCCGGTGCAGGCATGGCTACCCGGAGATTGAAACTTTAGCACTCGTCTTGGGATTCTGTGAACACGGATTGCTCTTGAATTCTAGACATCATCTTGTAAGATCCAAAATTGCTGCCGCATTAAGAAATAAGGGCTGGATAGTAGAAGAAGAAATCTCCTGTCTAGCAAATAATGGGTCAACGAGACGAGTAGATATTTTAACGTACAATGCTGACGCTAAACAGGGCATCATTGTGGACCCCACGATACGTTTTGAAGTAGAATGCCATCAGTCAGCCGAGGTCCACCTTGAGAAAAAGTCGGTCTATGAGCCTACAGTCAACTATTTCAAGCTGAAATAGGCCTCAATTCACGCTGAGGTATTCGGCTTGCTGATAGGTGCTCGAGGGACTGTACCAGCTTTTTTCGAAGAATTTCGACGGCAGTTTGCTCTGCCAACATCTCTGAGGGATGACATTGTGATAATTGTGTTAAAAAAATCCTGCCAAATCCTAATTAATCACATGGTGCCACATTAATAGCAATTGTAACTTTTCACGCCCTTTTCTTTGTTTCCCTTCTTTAAAACTTAATATCTATGTTTACATAAGTATAATAATTTTTTTGAGGATATACTGAGTCCGTAAGGGCTACCCTTAATGGGGGGCAGTTTATTATAATTATTATTATTTAGCAATTTGTTTTTTAGAAGATATCGTACTCTTTTCTCAAATTTAATATTGAGATTGCCGTTTCTTCAAGTAATACTAGTCTTCTTCTTGTCGCTATGGTAACACAGAGTAATCTTCATTCCTTTTTTATCGTAGATTGGCTTATACAACTTGTGAAAGGGATATATTATTTCATATGATAAACAAGCTTTTACCATGCTGAACCACGCCTATGATCTGACTTCAGAAATCTTTACATAAAAGGGACGCATTACTAAAAGATTCAAGATAGAGTGCACGTTATTGACAAAAACCTTCTCTCGGCTCTAGAAAGGGAAAATGAAACTGGATTTATCTTTCTCATATGTCAGTTTCTGTAACCACGGTACAAACAAACGAACGTCGGCACTGATATCTCTGTCTTCACAGATGGGCTGGCCCAGTAAATGCGAGAAACAATAGGCCGTTGCCTTGGAAATAGAATTGAAATAATCTTTAAGCGCCTGCTTTAGGTTTGAGTGCTATCTGGTTTAAAACATCAGATGGAAGTGTGCATCAGAAGTGTTTGAAAACAATCGACGGCTGGAAACAATAAGCAGCGCCACGATCGACTAGGAGGGAAAGCAGATTCAATTTACAGGGGCAAACATTATTCCTGGATTATGAGAAAGTCATTGATCCCACAAATAAGGAGAAGGCTTGGAGATCGGGCCCAGTTAATTCTTGTTCTCAACAAGGGGATCGCGATCCGATGTCGTGATGATTTGTGAAAATACTTTTATGCTCGAAATGTAGTAATTATACACCTGGTAGTAGCCCTTTAATGCGCCTCATTAAAATACACCTATTCATTATAATTCAGTTGTTCAGCCAATGAGAAATCACCATTGTAGCATTATAAAACCGCAAGTATCGATTATTCTCGGATATGCAATCGAAAGACAATTAGCGAAAAGTCACGGAGGCTGGAAATCCAATACTGTCGCAGAAGGTTATGCTCTGTTACTATAATACTTAGCGTTAATTGTAAATAATATTCAAATAAATTCAATTTGTCATCTCGTTTTTCAATTCTAAATCAATTTCCAGGTTATATCAAGACTAATCTTCATGTTATTCTCTAGATTATATCAAGGTCAATGACATTCGTGCCTCGGAAAATATCAATACTTTCGCGTCTGCGCACATCTCACAATTCAGGTCAGTTCCGCTCCTCACTTACATAACCATAACATGAATACTTATGAATAATTTCAAGTTAGAAATATGGTCGAGCATAAAAAGTCGTATGAAATTTGCCTATAATAGTAATTAATACGCTCGTATGAAAATTATGAAACTCACTTGCGCTCGTTTCATAAACAAACATAATCGCGTCTTAATTACTGCCATTATAGACTCGTTGCATAATGTACTATTTGTTGTTTATTTTATGACGTTTTGTCAACTGCTGTGACTATTTAGTGTCTGAATGATATGAAAGTCAAAATTCCAGCGAAATAAGTCCAGTGTCCAGCGCCGAAAGTTACCCAGCGTTTGCTTTTAATGGGTTGAGGGAAAACTCCAGAAAGAAACCTCAACCAGGTAAAGGCTGGTTCACAATAAACCGGGAATGGAAAAGACAACGAGAACGAGAACGGAAATATTGTTAAAATAAATGTATTTAAATGTGAGCATTCACAATAGTTTAAATACATTTATTTTAACAATATTTCCGTCCTCGTTCTCGTTGCCGTTTCCGTTCCCTGTTTATTGTGGACCAGCCTTAACGTATTCCAACAAGGATTTGAATCCGGGCTCGCTCGTTTCACAGTCAGGCATGACAACAGTTACTCCACAGCGGTGGACTGGAAAGTTCTTCAAATATGTACTTATTACGCCTCGTAAATTATTTAAGCAATCACTTTTCCTTTTAAAGGTATTCCAACCATCTTTTTCTTAGTCTGCCCACAAATTCCTCTCTATTGGTTGTATAATTTTAATTTCCTTATACAGGGATATCATTTTATTTTTACTTCAGTTTTTATTGTACCTGAGTTTTTGAATCTACTTCACTCCTACGTATTCTACTGGTAAACTTCCAATCGTCCTCCACACAGAACCAAGGCCGCGTATGCAGTCAAAGTCGCCTTACGTTCATAGTACACACTACTGAGGTAGTGAGTATAGTTCTTTCCAGAAATATGTTCGCGTTTTCCAGTGACCAAAGAGCTTTCAATATTGAATCATATTTTCGCACAGATACTGTCGTCCGTTTGCCTACGTCACATCCCGGTTTCCCCCACCCACTTCTGCTCGCCCCTCTGTAAAGACTAGTGGCTGGGCTATCTTAGCTCTTTTCTGAAAACATTAATTTTTGTTAGGAATTGGACGTCTATGTAATATTATAGAACTGTTTAAAGTAACTTAAATAAAAGGGCATAGTTAAGTAATTAATTGTCACGTGATTCCCCCCTTTCTACGACCTTGCGACAAAACCACTTGGAAGGACAGTAGATAGCATGTCTGAGTAATTTTATCTTTTCCGATCGGGCAGAAATGAAGATTGAATTTACAGTACGTAAGGTAGGCCCACTCTTTTATAGAGTAGGTACAGAATTATTTCAACATGAGTTACTAGTACGAAGTACGAAACTGGTAATTGGAATTAGATACAATAGTCTATAGTGCGATAATATGCACAAAAGAACTGAAGCCTGTATCGAAATGAACGGCCATATTATGATTGTTTTTCAATTTAACTTAATTCTCTATAGCCTATTGTACCCTAATGTGCTGTAGAGAGTATAATATACACTGCATAATGAATACGTCCGAATGGATAGTTCAGTTCGTGAGTAAACTCACTTATTGTTAATACAGTACTGTATTTTGATTAAACAAAAACCTAATGACAATTACTCAAAATCGCGATATTTAAAAGTTTACGTAAATGGATGAACTACTTTTCTTCCCTCCTAGTAAAGTGATTTGTTTGTATTTTACGCCAGTATCATCGAACTCCAGTCGTGGAAGGGGGTAGCAAACGGTGTTTCCGATTCTCAACGATTAATCCAAAGGTATAGCCATGTTAATATTAGAATGTTAGTAAAAATAAAATGATCCCCCTGTACATAAAGGTATGTACAGTTGTTTAGTTTTGGAGACGTAAATTTTCATACCATTGCTTTCCGACCATTTTGCAACTGAGTTAATGTCACCTTGAAGGGATTGAACTACCATTACTGCTGTTGCTGCTATTGATGATGATGATGATGATGATGATGATGATGATGATGATGATGATGATGATGATGATGATGATGATGATGATGATGATAACATAACACCTACCTTAGAAGTCCCGTGAAAGGTTTCCGTGGTCAAAGAAGTTTCTTCACTAAATTATTTAAATCCCTTTCTCCAATAGCCAGGTGTATTAAAAGTGCTAATTTGCAAGATCAGATTTGATTTTACTTATGCATGATATATCTGTACTTGTTATTTAGTATCTTTTATTACTGTTAGATATTGCCATTTATTTTGTTGCATTTGATGAGTGATTAATGTTGACCATTATATTGATTGTATTTCATCTCACTGCCATTTCTGTCATTCATTCTCATAATCATTTGTTCTCTTCTGTTTTGTTTTTTATTTTGTGCTAAACTGTAATTGGCTTTGTGCTGTTGTTTTGCACATTAATATTCGAAATAAATAAATAAAATAAATAAATTACTATTATTATTATTATTATTATTATTGCTGTTGTTATTATTATTATTATTATTATTATTATTATTATTGTTGTTATTCTTGTTATAATTAATTATTATTACTACTACTATTATTGTTATTATTAATATTGTTATTGTTATTATTGTTATTATTACTGTTGTTATTATTGCTATTGTTATTATTATTATTATTATTGTTATTCTTGTTATTATTATTATTATTATTATTATTATTATTATTGTTGTTGTTATTAATATTGTTGTTGTTATTAATATTGTTGTTATTATTATTGTTATTATTGTTATTATTATTGTTATTGTTGTTATTGTTATTGTTGTTATTGTTATTATTGTTATTATTATTGTTATTGTTATTATTGTTATTGTTATCATTGTTATTGTTATCATCGTTGTTATTGTTATTATTATTATTGTTATTATTATTATTATTATTATTATTATTATTATTATCATTATTAATATTGGTATTGTTATTATTGTTATTGTTTATTATTATTATTATTGTTGTTATTGTTATTATTGTTGTCATTGTTATTATTATTGTTATTATTATTATTGTTATTGTTATTATTGTTGTTATTGTTATTATTGTTGTTATTGTTATCATTGTCGTTATTGTGATTATTATTGTTATTATTGTTATTATTGTTATTGTTGTTATTGTTATTATTGTTATTGTTGTTATTGTTATCATTGTTGTTATTGTTATCATTGTTGTTATTGTTATCATTGTTGTTATTGTTATTATTATTATTGTTATTATTATTATTATTATTATCATTAATATTGGTATTGTTATTATTGTTATTGTTTATTATTATTCTTATTATTATTGTTGTTATTGTTATTATTGTTGTCATTGTTATTATTATTGTTATTATTATTATTGTTGTTGTTATTGTTATTATTGTTGTTATTGTTATCATTGTTGTTATTGTTATTATTATTATTGTTGTTATTGTTATTATTATTATTGTTGTTATTGTTATTATTGTTGTTATTGTTATCATTGTTGTTATTGTTATTATTATTGTTATTATTATTATTGTTGTTATTGTTATTATTGTTGTTATTGTTATCATTGTTGTTATTGTTATTAGTATTGTTATTATTATTGTTGTTATTATTGTTGTTATTGTTATTATTGTTGTTATTGTTATCATTGTTGTTATTGTTATTATTATTGTTATTATTGTTATTATTATTATTTATTATTATTTATTATTATTATCATTATTAATATTGGTATTGTTATTATTGTTATTGTTATTATTATTGTTGTTATTGTTATTATTGTTGTTATTGTTATTATTATTATTATTATTATTATTATTATTATTATTATTATTATTATTATTATTATTATTATTATTCGGTATTTGTTCTGTACGCACCCTTTTCCTGCTAAAAGTTTGACTTTCATCTGTCGAGCTGCGTTATGTCTTTTGAACTGTGGGTTATATTTGCGTCACACATGAGCCCTGATATTTAATGCAGAGAGCCATCCGCCAGTATTGCGGGCGTGGTGTAACAGGTAGTACAAACACAGACCTGTGTAACAAAGCAAACTTACAGCTTTCGTTTGCAGCTTTCTGCACAAAATGTTAGTTTTACTTAATTTTCATATAACGCCACAAATGACAGCTGGAATGACAGCAAACAACCCGGGGAAAGTTGAAATATTCCCCTCCTATTTGTTTATTTTATATTTAGGGTAGTGGTTTCCAAACGTCACTTTCATGTTACTCTGTAAATCTTTATGGAGCTCTATTCTAAATACATTTACATATTTGTAGTCTTGTTTGTTTAGGGTGAAAGGCATTTAGTTAGTCGCTTCTAAATCTGTACTATCGCGGAATTTTAATGAGAGACGGTTCGCCTTCTATCAGCACATATTTACGGGAATATTTTCACAGAGATCGTTTAAATTTGCATCTGTTCCAATACTAGAAATAGAATTGTATTACATTTTGCTAAAGTAATGAATTAATTAAACTGCTAGAAATCAAGATTGCTAATAAATATAGTGTCAAATGCAGAACATCAGGAATCAAGCAGGTAATCAGTAGTCTATGCACTATACACTGGCTGCAATAATTAATAGCATATCCTTTTTGTTGTAGTACTGGGTTCAATTTAAGGGGTTAGGTACAGCTTACAGCAGAAAAAAGTTTGCAAATACTTAAAAATTTTTTTCTCCATTACTATATTTTGTACAATAATGAAAATTAGTATGTTTAAAACACTGTTCTTCTGCTAAACGAAAAAAATATTTTTACGATTTAAGAAGAAATTATTTACCTTTTTTTTTTCAAATTCAGTTCACTGTGCAGTGATCAAGCTTTTCGCACATAACTCAAAAACTATGCAACATTCTGTGATGAAACTTTTTCTGAGTATTTATGCATGTTATATCTACAGTTTGATGCAAGATCACTTCTCTACCTTTGGTAGATTGTCTGATAAAAAATAAATTCATTTAAAAATGGTCAGATATCAGTATTTTCTTCTAACACAAAATAAAAAATATATATTTTATTAAGGAATGTAGTTGAAAGAGCATGATATTGTAAACATGTTTTTCAGTACTTACTTACTGGCTTTTAAGGAACCCGGAGGTTCATTGCCGCCCTCACATAAGCCCGCTATTGGTCCCTATCCTGAGCAAGATTAAACCATTCTCTATCATCATATCATCCTCCCTCAAATCCATTTTAATATTATCTTCCCATCTACGTCTCGGCCTCCCCAAAGGTCTTTTTCCCCTCCAGCCTCCCAACTAACACTCTATATGCAATTCTGGATTCGCCCATACGTGCTACATGCCCTGCCCATCTCAAACGTCTGGATTTAATGTTCCTAATTATGTCAGGTGAAGAATACAATGCGTGCAGTTCTGTGTTGTGTAACTTTCTCCATTCTCCTATAACTTCATCCCTCTTAGCCCCAAATATTTTACTAAGCACCTTATTCTCAAACACCCTTAACCTATGTTCCTCTCTCAAAGTGAGAGTCCAAGTTTCACAACCATACAGAACAACCGGTAATATAACTGTTTTATAAATTCTAACTTTCAGATTTTTTGACAAGAGACTGGATGATAAAAGCTTCTCAACCGAATAATAACACGCATTTCCCACTTCTTTGAAGTTTCCGTAACTACTACTAACACTGATACAAATACTTTTCAGGAGATGTACTATCACCTTTACTTTTTAACTTCATCGCTCTTAGCCCCAAATATTTTCCTAGGCACCTTATTCTCAAACACCCTTAACCTCTGTTCCTCTCTCAAAGTGAGAGTCCAAGTTTCACAACCATACAGAACAACCGGTAATGTAACTGTTTTATAAATTCTAACTTTCAGATTTTTTGACAAGAGACTGGATGGTAAGTCGTCCACAAGCATTTATGGTTGTCAAGGTCACACACTTTCCCTTCTTTTTACTGCAAACTTACTCATCCTCCTGCCACCCTAATGGGCTAGGGACCGGTTGTACTGTAAAAATCTGAACTTTCTACACTGCAAAAACAAAGCCCAAATTCAGTATCTTGTCTAAGCTTGTGCTGTGTTCTTCTGTGTTATGTGTATACCTGAGAGTTGTCTAAACTAGCGCTGTGATATTCTGTTTTATATATGTAGACACTTTTTCAAGCATTCAATAACCTGTGGCAGAGTGATTAGTCTCTCTGCCTTGCACCGTGGTGACCCGGGTTCGATCCCCGTTTGGATGGTGAACAAAGTGGGAGCGAGGTTTTCTTTTTTATCGGAGTTCTCCCATTTCCCCTCATTATTGCCATTCCACCAATGTTCCATAATCACCGTCACTCTGCGAGATCCTAAGCCAGGTGTCCAGAACAAAAAAAAAAAAAAAAAAAAAAGAAGCCTGAAAGTTGTACAATTTGTTTTTAATAATAGTACATTATGCAATGAGCCTATAATGAAGGTAATTAAGAAGTGAGTATGGATATTTATGAAACGAGCGCTTGCGCTCGTTCATAAATATCCATACACATTGACCTTGCTAGGCCATAAGAACCTACAGAGATAACATTGAAATAAAATTAGACATTGAAAAACGAGACGACAAATTGAATTTATTTGAATATTATTTACAATTAACGCTAATTATTATAGTAACAGAACATAACCTTCTGCGACAGTATTGGATTTCCAGCCTCCGTGACTTTTCGCTAATTCTCTTTCGATTGCATATCCGAGAATAATCGATACTTGCGGTTTTATATCGGTAGAAAGCTGTCCTGTCATTGGCTGAACAGTTGTAACCTAAGTCGTCATTGGCTGAAAGACCTGACCTTTAATGAGTAGGTGTACTTTAATGACATGCATTAAAGGTCTGCTACCAGGTGTATAATTACTACATTTCGGCATGGTCGAGCATAAAGACTATTATGCTTCGAGTATGTTTCACAGTCTAAATATGCGTAGCCAGACAAAAGAGATCATTATTTATGTTTACAAATATTTTTAATATCTTTCTAGCAGTGAGCCATCCGCTATTTCTTCCACGTACGGTACAATAAAATTCAGAGTTACGGCAACAGCTTTTGATGTTAGTTTAAACATTTTAAGAAAAGTTTGTATTGACGCGATTGAGTCCCTACAAAATGATCCATGCCCAACTTTCCCTTCTCCTAACCGTCTCACGATTCATTTTCCGTTTCATAGTCTCGTCCATCATCTAATTTTCCTCTTGATCGTCCCTCCAATCAGTTTGCTAGGCCTATTATTAATCTCGTCAATCTTTTTTTTCTTCTCTTCATTTCACCCATAGCTGTTTCTTCATTAATTTTTCTCTGATCAAATTATTTCAGTTCTGATTGTCCTTTCAACAATTTCCCTATTAAAATGTTCTCAGCTATCTGTTACGAGGCGTATCCAGCAAGTAAGTTTCCCTATTAAAAAAAAAAAGAACACACTTTACGGAAAACATTTATTGGCAACAGATACAGCAATGTTTCAGCTATTTTTCAACATAGCCACCATCAGAATTGAGACACTTGTCGTATCGTGGGATCAACTTTTGTATCCCCCTGTCGTAGAACTCTGCCGCCTGTGAATGGAACCAGCGTGTGACAGACGTCTTCAGCTCTTCGTCGTTGCCAAAACGCTCACAGGAGGACAGGAATTTCTTGAAAAAAAAAATATATATATGTTCGGCCCATAGGCCTGGCAGCTGCCGAGGAGAGCTGGTAATGCTTTGTGCATTAAAGAACTTTATCACCGACCGAACCTCGAGGCGGCGGGAGAAGGAATAGGAGCTTCAATTTCGAACCACTGCTGCCACGCTACTGGCAGCAGGCGGGACCTGTCCGGCTGGCATATGATTGATACGTCATAGATCTGTTACGCATGCGCAATTGACAGGGCTAATTACGTTTACTTTCAAGGGGAAAAAATCGGGAAACTTACATTCTGGAAGCCCCTCGTATATAATCTTTTCGCTGTATGAAAAATCCTAATATAAACAGTAGCATGTGACTGAAGTGAGGCTTCATTGGCCGCTGTTAGGCGCCATAGATTCTCAGTACATGTTCCTTCCGTTACTCGTCAAGTAGGCCTAACCTCACTACTATGCTTTCAGTTGCTTAGGAAACATTTACTTTATAATTACTGTGGTTAAACTCATTTAACTTATTATGTACATTTAAGACTATTTGTTTTTCTCCGCTATTCAGAGGGTTTCTACTCTTAAGTTTAATAACCAATCACACCGAGGATGCAGAAGTCATACTTCAGTACCACGTGCTTACAACGTGAACAACTACGAGCTCAGGTGACGCCACCTTGTTACAAGAACAGACTACCCCGGTGTTACTGTTGGTATTCATCCGCGTTCATAGCACATAACAATATATAAAAGTGCTTTTCTTTTACATATCGTTTTAAATATGAGTGAAGTTTTATGTTTCATTGTATGTAACAACTAGAAATTTAATTTTTTATTTTCATACTACCCGTACCTGTACGCTCCGCTGCACCCATTAGAAATGAATATAAATTAATTATATAATTAAAATAGGACATTTGATCCAGCGAACATTCGTGTTCGATAGAAGGATAAATCGTTTAATATGTTACTTAATTTAAATTGGATCCAAATAATTAAAATGCGATCATTTTGGTCCAGAGACACTCATTTGGTGCAATAACAATTCCTTTATCATGTTTCTTAATTTTTATTACATGCAACCATAATTTAATGAAGATTGATATCATTTAGATTTAATGTGTATATTTTATTTTACTTGTTATAGGTTTCCATTGAATTATGGCCATAACTTAATTTTAACCCTTGTTGTTTTCTACGTATTCAGTAAATAGCGCTGGGCCCACTATGGTTCCGAACCCTTCAAATAACTTAAATTATATTATATAATATTACATTAATATTATATTACATTATATTTTATTATATATTATTTTATATTATATTATATTATATTGTATTATATTATATTACATTATATTATATTATATTATATTACATTATATTATATCTTCTCTGACGCCCGTTGGAGGGGGAGAGGGAGAGGGAGAGAGAGTGTGCGTGTGTGTCTGTGTATGTGTGTGTACGTGTGATTCGGATTCCGCATACTTCGGATAGATGGCAGGACTTTGACCCACGTTAAAGATGCACACCACATCGGCGGGGCAAGCTATGCAAGATTTGTATTTATGCCGAATTATGTCGTGTATTAAGGTGAGTGTATGTGTAAGCCTTCGGGTAAGTGTAGTGCAGGAAATGGGTGAGGATGATGAAGAGAGTAGGGGAAACCCGGTGCCGGCACGTAGCCTACTCCTGTCGAATAGCACCAAGGGGGCCGCCAGGCTTAACGTCCCCGTTCGACGGACAAATCACTATCAACGTCACATGAGCCTTCTCTTTATATGCACTGCGGAGAGATTTGTGATTTAACCCAGGCATATTGGTGCACAATTTAGTGATTAGAAGTTGTGCACCGTCATTTATCCTAGTCCCGAGGCAGAAATTTCACATGAAAAATTTCTGAACCCGCAGGGAAACAAACCCGGGCCGACTAGTCTGAAGCAGACGCGCTACCGCAGAGCTATTCCAATGTACATGGCCTTAATTTTCCTTACATTTTATTGAGCTCACCAGTGTTGACTGTATTGTTGTATACAATTATACATTCTACACTCCTCTCTGTAGATTGAAAACTCAAAAAAGTTTCATATCCATTGCTCAAGAATTAAAACAGAAAATAAATATCCCGAATTTAAAAGAAAACTTACAAATTAAACCAAACCCTTTAACTCTATTAAATACAGAATATAATCTAAATTTAACAGAAGAAATACTGAAATCAGAAGTAAACACTGAAATACTGAAACAATTGTCTTTAGAGACAATTAATATTAGGTACCCTCCACAAAACTGGCTTCATTTATACACTGACTGATCCTTGATCTCCAGAGAACAAGGTGCCGGTGCAGGTGTTACGTGCTGTCTCTTCTCACTTTATAGATCTCTTGGATATGGAACAACAAGTTTTGATGGAGAAATCGTTGCAATAAGTGAAAGTCTCAGGAATCTTCTATGCCACATCAGTAAATTTAAGAATGCAGTTATATTGTCAGACTCCAAAGCAGCTATTCTATCAATAGTCTCTAAACACACACCTTCATCTCAAACAGTAGAAATAACTAAAATGCTCTCTCAATTAATATCACTCAATAAAAGAATTGTATTTCAATGGATACCATCCCATTGTGGAATCCTGGGAAACGAGAATGCGGATGCTTTAGCAAAGAAGGGCAGCACTGCTACTTACAGACCTGTTACTAAATCTACGTATTACTCTGTGAAAAGATTTATTAAATCTACATACTTAGATTTCAACAAACAAAATTTGATAACACAATCCCATGGGAAAAAATGGAACTCTCTGCAACATAATCCACAGTTAATTCCCGATTTACCACGAAAATCGTCTGTAGCTGCATTTAGATTGGCAACAGGCCATGATTGTTTGGCCAAACACCTGCATAGAATTGGAATATATCAGTCCCCTAACTGCCCATTGTGTAACTCAAACCAAGAAATGGATTCGGAACACCTCAAAATCTGTGCTTCAGTGGCTGACCATGACAATATCTTTGAAAAATATTGGAGTGCAAGAGGTCAAATGACTTTATTGTCAAACGCCTGGCATTAGAAAACAACAACAACAACAATGATACATTCTTGGCAATATGGTACATCAGCTGTAACTATAGTAACGAGATCCACATAAGCTCGAATAGTAGAATTCATAGAAGAAAGATTGAGTAATAGAGGATCCAAAGAAATATCGAAGAGATGCATAGACAACGGGCACCATTTTGGGCAGAATAGATCACAGAGAATTTGGTGTGTACTATTTGCTGGTAGTGTGCTTTCCTACAACTAGTGTGGACAGTGAAAGAGGTTCGTATGAGTACCACGAAAATATTCGATGACAGTTCACAAATCTTCGTGTGAGAGCAATGTACAGACCATGCTTAGTGTATATTTTGGTGATGCTAATGTGTGATATGTCCCGCGCCGTGGCGTCACGGTATAAGGCATCCCGCCTAGGACTCGCGTTACGGAATGCGCGCTGGTTCGAGGCCTAGTGGGGGAAGAAATTTCCTCATGGAATTTCGGCCAGTGTATGGGACCGGTGCCCACCCAGCATCGTGATGCACTTGGGGAGCTACGATAGGTAGCGAAAATCCGGTTTTGCAAACCAGCTGTAACGGCTGGGGGATATTGCGCTAACCAAAACATACCTCCATTCTGGTTGGATGATCGTCCACCTCTGTTTCAGCATGTGCACGTGAGGCCAGCAGCCGGCTGGTTGGTCTTGGTCCTACAAAGGGCTATAGCGCCATGGATTTACTTTTACTTTTAATGTGTGATATCGTGATATGCGTAAGGAAATAGAAAAAAATAACAAAAAGTTTTATATTAAACATAACATAATATATTTAATTGACATAATGATATATTAGACTATTATATACTAATATATATAATCCCGCATATTGAAAGGGACTATAGGATACACTGAAATGAACAGAAAACCTATATTACGTTTTGTGATTAAATGCACGGTTAATTAGAAAATGTATTTTGAAGTTCCACAAGTCTGGCAACATCGCCGCTCCTTCTTCTCATAATAGACATGTAAGAGGTCAACGAACTCAGGCCTGTCTTCCTAGGTAAACCTCTCCTCCTCTAACTACAACGTTGCAATTTTTTCGCATAGTTCAGTGACTTAAAATTAATGTTCTTCCTTTAATTCAATTTACACGAAAACCGTCCACGCTACAAAAATACGCCAGAGGAATAAATGATTCTTTATTAGATTTTCTATCCATATGGACAAAAATCACGATCCTACTCGCAATAGTTGCCGAATAAGAGGGTGTTAAACATTTTAACAAAAACTTTTTTTTTTCTGGGAAAGCTAAGAACTTTCGGCCAATATTTTTGTTATATATAACATGAGCTATTCGACCTGAAAACCTACACTGTGTATAGGGGAGAGTCGGGTAGTATCGGACATCGGGTAGTATCGGACAGTGCGTTTTTTCCAGCTACCACCATATGGTAGTACCTGAATGACATGGTTACGTTTCTCATGCGACATCACAGAAACGTAACCATGTCAATCAGGTACTATCATCGTGTGGGAGATGAAAGAAACTCACTGTCCGATACTATCCGACTCTCCCCTATACATATATATAGAGTGAAGTAATGTCATTCATTTCAGATGAGAAAATAGATACTACATTTCAGAAAAAAAGAGATACTAATTTTGAGAAAAATAGATACTAATTTTGAGAAAAATAGATACTAATTTAGATAAAAATGGATACTAATTTTGAGAAAAATGGATACTAATTTTGAGAAAAATACACTAATTTTGAGAAAAATAACACTAATTTTGATGAAAATACACTAATTTTGATGAAAATAGATACTAATTTTGAGAAAAATACATACAAACTTTGAGAAAAGTACATACTAATTTTGAGAAAAATAGATGCTAATTTTGAGAAAAAATAGATAATAATTTTGATAAAATAGATACTAATTTTGATAAAATAGATACTAACTTTGAGAATAATAGATACTAATATTGAGAAAAATAGATACTAATTTTGAGAAAAATAGTTACTAATTTTGAGGAAAATAGACAATTTTGAGAAAAATATATAATCTTGATACCAATTTTGATGAAAAAAATACTAATTTTGATGAAAACAGATACTAATTTTGATAAAAATAGATACTAATTTTGATGAAGAAAATACTAATTTTGAGAAAAATAGATACTAATTTTGAGAAAAAAATATATACTATTTTTTATGAAAATAGATACTAATTTTGAGAAAAATATACACTAATTTTAAGAAAAATAGAAGCTAAATTTTTTGAAAATAGATACTAATTTTGATGAAAATAGGTGCTAAAAATTCAGGTCCACACTTATTACTACAGCCATGTTACTACAACACGTTGTTATCTAAGTGGGTGTGTGACGCTGGGAACCTTGTACCAGAAAGGGAACATTTCCGGAGATGGATGCATCGTTAATTCAAGAATTTCGCGCACCTATAAACGAACAAAAACATGTTGGACTTAACAATTTATTGCGTTGATAGCGAGTCTAATGAATGCGATCGTCCAGACAGTTGGACCAGCGCTCTGAGCAATTCGACCGCTTCAAGACCCGCTGTTTAAATTATCTCTCGAAGAACGCGCTGCTATCTTGTTTTCAGCTGAACTGGCGTCGCACCAGCTACTTAATGCAACTCGGCACTGCAGACTTCTGATTAACAGAATGCAAGAATTTTTTTCGCCGCTACCTTCAGTGCGTAGTAGAGACTGCAGCGCTGGGGGGTCAGATTCGAATTCCATTCAGACCAGTTAGAGTGTGTAACTACAGACAGAGTTGGAACTCGCAATAAACAGATAGAATTTGCAGTGGGATATCCTGAGTTCAAGTCGAGGGGCACGGGATTTTTAACATTAACGAAGAGGTGCCAATCTTTTAATTTCGGTGCATAGCTTTACATTGATTGATTTTTGGTTGAAATTAAAGTTGGTCAAGCTTGTAATTTGCCCACGTATATTTGTGCATTCTTTTATGTGCACTAATTATTTGTACTAATTGGCATATCTCCAGTTTTTAATAGGCCTCTTTCTTCATTTTCTTTCAGGGGTGAGCTAAAGTTTCATCTGTATATATTATATTTTGTTAGTACAATTATTAGGAAAATGCAATTATTATTACTATTATTATTATTATTATTATTAATATTATTAATATTATTATTTTTATTATTACTTACAAATGTCTTTAAGGAAACCGGAGGTTCATTGCCACCATACATAAGCCCGCCATCGGTCCCTATCCTGTGCAAGATTAATCCACTCTCTACCATCATATCCCACCTCCCTCAAATCCAGTTTAATATTATACTCTCATCTACGTCTCGGCCTCCCCAAAGGTCTTTTTTTCGCTCCGGTCTTCCAACTAACACTCTATATGCATTTCTCGATTCGCCCATACGTGCTACATGCCCTGCCCATCTCAAACGTCTGGATTTCATGTTCCTAATTATGTCAGGTGAAGTATACAATGCGTGCAGTTCTGTGATGTGTAACTCTCTCCATCCTCTTGTAACTTCATCCCTCTTAGCCCCAAATATTTACCTAAGAACCTTATTCTCAAACACTCTTAATCTCTGTTCCTCTCTTAAAGTGAGAGTCCAAGTTTCACAACCATACAGAACAACCGGTAATGTAACTGTTTTATAAATTCTAACTTCCAGATTTTTTGACAATAGACTAGATGACAAAAGCTTCTCAACCGAATAATAACACGCATTTCCCATATTTATTCTGCGTTTAATTTCTTCCTGAGTGTCATGCATATTTGTTATTGTTGCTCCAAGATATTTCAATTTTTCCACCTCATCGAAGGATAAATGTCCAATTTTATTATTATTATTATTATTATTATTATTATATTATATTATATTATATTATATTATATTATATTATATTATATTATATTATATTATATTATATTATATTATATATTATTAGATTAGATTCAAATGAAGTAAGAGTCAGGTTAGTTATATCTTAACACAGAAGCCTAGTGGCCTATTGTATTTCTCCTATCTTTATAGTTCATATGTACAAAGTTTATTTCTTTCAACAAGGTATCGAAACTTTCTTACAAGGTTTTATTTTTCCGTTTTAAAACTGTCCTTTGAATTCGTGTAGCCCAGTTTATTGCATACTTTATTACCCAAATTACATTTTGCTATTCACTACCATCTTGTAGAAATTCAGATGTCCAGGCTGTGTTGCCAACAATCTGTAATTTGCATTGGGATAATAATTGTCACCGTTTCCATGGAAATTCCTATTACTTCTAGCTACAAATACAATCAGACATGTCACAACCGATTTCTTCAAAGAGAGAACGCCACAATTTACTGTATTAAACTTTTATATATCATTTCACTCTTAACAGGGATGGAACCATTAAATTTTAGAGATATGAAGAACTGCACAAAGTAGACACTGAATTTCGATGTCGACAACCACGTAACTATTTTCAAGGTAGGAAGCCATACAAATCTATCTAACTGCGCTGATGTAGAAGTAAACGAAACAGTACTGCATTTCAGAAACACAGCTAGAGAACATCCCAATGAATCTGTGACAGCATTATACAGTCCTACCAGTAGAACTTGCCAGAATAAACCAAGGAGGTTTTACCAGAGAAATACTTTGTTCAGAATGGTCAATCGTGTAGGGCTGAGGACGGAGCGGTTCGGTTCGGAGCAGTTACTGTGACGTCATTACTCGGTTGAACCGAGTACAGTACCGAGTACAAATTTATGGCGGCAGATTTAAAATTTAGATAAATTGAGTCGATTTTAGAACGTACTTTGGAAGTAAAACCAAGCGTGTTTTAAAAGCGTTGTAGTAAAGTGCTTTCACTTTGCCAATTGACGAGAAAAAAGTGCTTCTCTTCATTGCAAAATGGCGGTTGCAAATTTCATTTGCATGATTACAACTATTTTCGGAGTTATTTTGTATGAGAGGCCTATTTAACTTTCAGTGTTGTTAAATATGACAGACGAAATAAAATTGGTAAAATAATTTATAATACTAATTAAAAAAGAAGATAGAAAGAAACGGGCTGCATAAAGCGCTGCCTAAAACACTTAAAAATAACACACAGAATTATTTACTATTACGGAAAGTGGATAAAATAATCAATAAAACGTGGAATCTTAAACTAAGAACATAATGCTTATTTGTTTTATATCATTACTAGCCTTCAATACAACCATGTTCTCTTTGGTGAAGAGTAATATTATTGATAAATTAAACTAATTAGGTAACATAATTCGTTGAAATAAATACAAATAAGATTATGACTGATGAGGTAACACAAATCCAATAAACACAAATAGAAGAAAAATATAGTGCACTTCTTTTTTTAACATATTTTAATATTAATCAAACACTCTAATAATAATAATAATAATAATAATAATAATATGAATATGAATAGTAAAATGTTCAGACTGTCAGTGTTCATTAGGCCCACTTGACAGGTCATATAATAGGATGAACTCCTCTTCAATACTAGAGGCCTTTCAGCCCGCCTTGGGGATAAGGAAATAATTTGTCCTGCAGCAGAAAATATTTAAATACAACAGTACCTACGTTGTTGTCTGCTAGAATTAAGTAAAACACGTGAACTCTGTTTGAACTGACCGGTAACGGCTACGGTTAACAGAGTAACTTGGGTGCTCCGCTGCCAAGCACATAAACCGATAGAACTGAGCAACTCAAGAGTTGTACTCGCTCCGTCCCCAGCTCTACAATCGAGCTAAAAGTGTAAGATCGCAAAAAAGAGGGTGCATATTAAAACTCGTGGACACTCGTTATATAAAGTGGACAGAGAAACTTAATTACGAACAAATAAGGAAACTGACAAAGTCTATGAATGTAACACACAGAACAGCACAGACACAAACACCCGTAGTGGTGGTGGTGGTGGTGATGATGATGATGATGATGATTTGGGATGCCACAGGAAAACCGGAGGACCCGGATAAAACCCGTGTCACCTGGATCACGGGCTTGCCCAACACAAATTATAAATCTCGGGTACGCAGGGTATCGAACCGGGTCCACAGAATTAAGAGTCTAGCGCTCTAACCACTACACCAATATGGCGGTTATTTCCACAGTGTTACTTGCTAAATGTTGGGATTCGAAGTTAATTTATTAAAGAAACAGTTCACTGTCATTAATTGTAAAATATGATTTGTCTACTTATACTTTTAGCTGGTTAGTCTATTATTAAATTTACTAAGCTTAATATAGTTCATCACTGAATGCTATCATTTACTTTTTTGTGTACCTTATATCTTTAGGTTCAACTGATTGTTTTATGTTGTACAATAAATTTATTGCATCTATTTGAGATTGTTAAATTGTAATATTTATTGGTCTCAGTAGTTAATTTTGTTTGAATGGGAGTGGTAGATAATCTACTAGATAAATAAATAAAATCATGAAATAAATAAATAAATGAAATTAATAAATAAAAATTATATACAAAAATTCCCCAGTTTTCCAAATGTTACAGTTATACAATAAATTACATCTTCATCCGAATGTTGATATTTTCAATATGAATTTCTCTAGATACAGAATTATTTGTTATCATATTTTACAGAATATTGTTGTTAGTTAATTTGAAGCTACTTTCACACCTTATTTCAACTTCTCTTTTTTTCTTTCTCTTTGTTCTATTATGTTTCAGTTTTTAACAAGTGTGCGTTTCCTTTTCCTTGTTTATGTTTTATCAATTAATTTGTTAGTCGTGAACATTGTAATTGGGCTTTGCCTGTTATGTTCATCAACAAATGAATAAATAATACATTAATTAACCGTATTGAATAAATTAATTACTTTGAATAAATAATATACATTAATTAAATAAACAAAATGAAATAAATAAATTAATTTAATAAATAATAGTACATTATGCAACAAGCCTATAATGATAGTAATTAAGACTCGAGTATGTTTGTTTATGAAACGAGCGCAAGCGAGTTTCAAAATTTTCACACGAGCGTCTTAATTACCATTATAGGCAAGTTTCATACGACATTTTATGCTCGACTACATTTCTAACTTGAAATTATTCAGAAGTATTCATTTTATTTGTATCTGACAGAAGATCGGAAGTGACCTTGTTTATAGCTCGTAAATTGTGAGATGTACGCAGACGCGAAAATATTGATTTTTTCCGAAGAACAATAATGTCACTGACATTGATGTACTGTAACATGAACTAATTTTGATATAACCTGGAAATTGATTTAGAATTGAAAAACGAGATGACAAATTGAATTTATTTTAATATTATTTACAATTAACGCTAATTATTATAGTAACAGATCATAACCTTCTGCGACAGTATTGGATTTCCAGCCTCCGTGACGTTTCCCTCAAATACAATCAGACATGTCACAACCGATTTCCTCAAAGAGAAAACGCCACATTTTACTGTATTAAATTTTATATATCATTTCCATTTCACTCTGTTAACAGGAATGGAACCATTAAATTTTAGGGATATGAAGAACTGCACAAAGTACACAATGAACTACAATATCGACAACCACGTAACTATTTTCAAGGTAGGAAGCCATACAAATCTATCTAACTGCGCTGATGTACAAGTAAACGAAACAGAACTGCATTTCAGAAACAGAGCTAGAGAACATCCCAATGAATCTGCGACAGCAGTACAGTCCTACAGGGACATCATTTTATTTTTACTTCAATTATTATTGTACCTGAGTTTTTTAATGTATTTCACTCCCACCCCTTCTACTAATGAAGTTCAACCGTCCTCCACACAGAATCAAGGCCGCATAGAGTAAATAACACTGAGTTAGTGAGTATAGTACGTTCCAGAAATATGTTCGCATTTTCCAGTGACGAAAGAGGTTTGAATATTGAATCATATTTTCGCACAGGTACTGTCCGTTTGCCTACGTCGCATTCCGGTTTCCCCCACCTGCTTCTGCTCTCCCCTTTGTAAAAGCTGGGCTATCGTAGCTCTTTTCTGAAAATATTAGATACTGTTAGGAATTGGACGTTTACGTAATATTATACAGCTGTTTAAAATAACTTAATTAAAAGGGACTCGTTAAGTAATTAACTGTCACGTGATTTCCTCCCTTTCTACAATCCTGCGGCATAACCACTTGGACGGACAGTAGATAGCATGTCTGAGTAATTTTATATTTTCGGGTTGGGCAGAAGTGAAGATTGAATTCACAGTACGTAGAGTAGGTACAGAATTATTTCAACATGAGTTACTAGTACGAAGGACGAAATTGGTAATTGGAATTAGATGCAATAGTCTATAGTGCGATAATATGCACAAAAGAACTGAAGCCTGTATAGAAATGAACGGCCACCATTTCCAAAATTGTATTTAAATATCCATATCATGATTATTTTTTTAATTTAACTTCATTCTCTATATTGTACGCTAATGTGCTGTAGACAGTATAATATACACTGCATAATGAATACGTTCGCATGGATAACTCACTTCGTGAGTAAAAACACTTATTCTTAATACAGTACTTATTGTATTTTGATTAAACAAAAACCTAATGATAATTATCGAACTCAAAATCGCGATATTTCCTAGTTTACGTAAATGGATGAACTACTTTTCTTCCCTCCTAGACCTAGTAGAGTGATTTGTTTGTGTTTTACGCCAGTATCATCGAACTACAATAGTGGAAGGGGGTAGGAAAATGTATTTCCGGTTCTCTAAAGGTATAGCCATGTTAATATTAAAAATCTTAGTAAAAATAAAATGATGTCCCTGTACAAGCAGAACTTGTCGCAATAAACCAAGGAGGTTTTACCAGAGAAATACTTTGTTCAGAATGGTCAATCGAGCTACAAGTGTAAACAGGCCTCCCTTGGTAAGATCGCAAAAAAGAGGGTGGACATTAAAACTTGTGGACATAAATATGAATGGACAAAGAAAGTTATTTATAAACAAATAAGGAAACTGAAAAAGTCTGTGAATGTAACACAGAACAGAGCACAGACAAAAACACCCGTGATAAAATGATGATAGAGAGGAGGTGGGATGCCACAGGGGAACCGGAGGACCCGGATAAAACCCGGGTCACCTGGATCACGGGCTTGGCCGACACAAATTATAAATCTCGGGTACGCAGGGGATCGAACTCGGGTCCACAGAATTAAAAGCCTAGCGCTCTAACCACTAGACCAATATGGCGGTTATTTTCACAGTGTTACTTCCTAAATGTTGGGATTCGAAGTTAATTTATTACAGAAACAGTTCACTATCATTAAATGTAAAATATGATATGTCTACTTATACTTTTAGCTGGTTTGCCTATCATTAAATTTACTAAGCTTCATATGGTTAATCACTGAATGCTATCATTTACTTTTTTGTGTAACTTATATCTTTATATTCAACTGATTATTTTATCTTGTACAATAATTTTATTGCATCTATTTGAGATTGTTAAGTTGTAATATTTATTGCTCTCATTAGTTAATTTTGTTTGAATGTGAGTGGTAGAAAATCTACCAGATAAATAAAATAATCAAATAAATAAGTGAAATAAATAAATAAAGAAATAAATATATAAAATTAATAAATAAAAATTATATAATTAAATGTATTAAAAAAGTTATTTAGCTTGAATAAATAAAATACATTAATTAAATAAACAAAATAAAATAAATTAAATAATTTAATAAATAAATACATTAAATTAATTCGTTAAATTAAATTAATTAAATAAATTGAGTCAAGTAGTTAAATGAGTTAAGTTAATTAAATAAGTGAAGTTAAATAATTAAATAAGTTAAGTAAATATATAAATTAAAACAATTAAACATATTATATCACGTAATAAAAGAAATTGTATTAAGTAATTAAATTAATTACATGAGTAACTAAATAAATTAAATTAATAAATCTAATGAATTTAATAAATTAATTAAATTAATTTAAAAAGTAACTAAATTAAGTAAATTATAATAAGTAATTAAATAGATTAAATTAATTTTATGAGTAAGTAAATAATTTAAATTAAGTAATTAAATGTATTGAATTAAATAACTTAATTAAGAGAAATAAATAAAATTAATTAAATTAATAACTAAATAAATTAAATTAATAAAATAAATGAAATAAATAAATAAAATATAATCGAAGAACTAAATAACTAAATGAATTAAATTAATAAAATAAACGATTTTAATAAATAAATAAATAAATTGAATTTCATTAATGAAACAAATTAAATAATTTACTATATAAATTATCAAAATGAATGAAAGAAATAAAATAATAAAATAAATAAATAAAATTAAAGAAATAAACTGATTAATAAAGTGAATTAGTTAAATAAATTAAATAATAAATTTATTAAATTAATAAAATATATAACTTTAATAAATTAGTTAATTAAATTGAATAATTAATTTAATTAATTAATTTTAATTGAATAAATATACTTAAGTAACTAAATAAATAAAATGAATGAAATAAATAAAAAGGCCAATTAATCCTATTTCAGCGACATCCTTTTAATATTCACAATTTCTCATTCCCCCGTCACGCTGGACAAAGTTATCGCGTTGTGTTTATAATCCAGGTAGTCAGAATTCGAATACCGGTCGAATCATCTTGAATTTTATTACTTGCGCTCAGCAAGCCCATGAATCAAACAACACAGGTGGCTTTCCCCGGGTATTCTAGTTCCTCTGTCACATCCCAACAATTCTATAGCATCTTCATGCATTAGAAGTGTAATGTTGACCTACCGCCTGTTTGCACTCTGGGTAGTCCCTGACGAACTAAGTGGTCTATACGTCTCGGCAACAGTGACATCTATTAGTGAAGCTCTAGACTCGAGGCAAGTAGCTGCAAATTTAAGGTTCCTGCCATTAGGAGTGGTGAATGCCTTGATTTTTTTTTTTTTTTTTTTTTTTTTTTTTTTTGTATTTCTAACTTTATCCTTTCCTAAACAAAATAATACTTTACTTACTGGCTTTTAAGAAAGCCGGAGGTTCATTGCCGCACTCAAATAAGCCCGCCATCAGTCCCTATCCTAAGCAAGATTAATCCAGCCTCTATCATCATATCCCACCTCCCTCAAATCCATTTTAATATTATCTTCCCATCTACGTCTCGGCCTCCCTAAAGGTCTTCTTGCCTCCGGCCTCCCAACTAACACTCTTTATGCATTTCTGGATTCGCCCATATGTGCTACATGCCTTGCCCATCTCAAACGTCTGGATTTAATGTCCCTAATTATGTAAGGTGAAGAATACAATGCGTGCAGTTCTGTGTTGTGTAACTTTCTCCATTCTCCTCTAACTTCATCCCTCTTAGCCCCAAATATTTTCCTAAGCACCTTATTCTCAAACACTTTTAATCTTGTTCCTCTCTCAAAGTGAAAGTCCAAGTTTCACAACCATACAGAACAACCGGCAATATAACTGTTTTATAAATTCAAACTTTCAGACTTTTTTACAACAGACTGGATGATAAAAGCTTCTCAACCGAATAATAATAGGCATTTCTCATATCTATTCTGTGTTTAATTTTTTCCCGAGTATCATTTATATTTGTTAATGTTGCTCCCAGGTATTTGAATAAAATAATAATAATAATAATAATAATAATAATAATAATAATAATAATAATAATAATAATAATAATAATACCACCAATATAATACTGATATTTTCTTACTTCAAAATGGAATGAAAGTTTTCACTTAAATTATTTAAATATGTTCCCAGAATCTTAACACCAATATATAATTAAATTAAAACACAAAATATTGCCATCTGTGCACTTACCGAAATGAGGTAATAATTTCTCATACAAAATACAATTTATATTCTTTGTGTTCGGTTATCCATAACCTTACTTTTTTCAAAATGTGAACTATGGACGATCCTTAACAAGTTCATGTAAGTTAAGACTTATTACTGCAGGATTAAATATAATTATTATTATTATTATTGTAATCATTATTGTTAACTTCGTCACATTCCTTCCATTTAGATCCATTACAAATAGTCTTTAAAAGACTACATTCCTTCCAGCAGACCATGTCGATGTAAACCGCACTCACAAAATGAATGGAATTAAATCAAACTGCGTAACTCACGCAGCCAACCCCACCTCTACTTAATGTTTTCAGAAATCCCTGCTGCTTACCTTAAGGCCCTTATAACACGGGTTCTTAACATTTTGTGCCGTCTTTCTAGGTTCTTAAAACAGACTTCCATTATCTCCCTGCATTACAGTATTTTATAACATTAGGCGATCTACATATTCTATAATAATTACTCAGTTAAAGACAAGAAAAAAAAACTAGCATACTCCTAATTTCGTCACCAGTATGTCAGTAACTTTAAGTGTCCTTCATTTTACACTCTAAACAATATCTAAAATCTGTAATTTCTCTCCAAAATTTTTCATAATGGCATTATTTTATTTAACAAGATTTTTAAAGTATTTAACAGTGGTATTAATTACGAAATGAAATCAATTTTCTGTAATAATAACTTATATTCCAATTACAGACTACTCATTGGCGCCATAAATATGTGTGAATCGTTTTGTTTATCAATTGCATTGTTTTGAGAGTAGGCCGCATGGAATGAGAAAGCGGTTATGAAGTAGTTAACGGGAAGGCTCTGCCTAATCAAATAGAAGGGGGGGGGGTGAAGACAAAAAAATAAGTATAAAAATCTCATTTCAAATCCCAAATAACCTTACATTGCTAACCATGCTGACGATATCAATCACGAACAGCAAAAACATATCACACAATTATAGGGGTTGGATGAATGTACTGAATCGCCTCTTCACCTGTCCAGTATTGGTTCCCTTTGCTTCCTAATATAATGAAATGCTATAAAGTTGTCAACCTTTGTTTCCATAGAAACCTTACAATTTTTTCCGATCACTATACTTTCCCTGCGCTTCATATAATGCAATACTGGAAAGGTTCGTTTCCATAAACCCTCAAAACTCTATTTTCACCGCTTCATAATAATTGCTCTATGCTTCATATAATAATGACAAGCGAGAAAGCCAAGAAATGAGTAATTAAAAACTGCAGTGGAAACTGAAGAACAATTATCAGCGTATCCAATTAGCGTGAAATCCGGGATTTGAGAACTGAGGCTTTGAAAAAGATTACGCAAAATGAAGCCAGCCTCAAGTTCCACGGTTGCTGGGTTACAATAACAAAAGACGCACGGGCGGCCAATAACCCAGCTAGCGGTCGTGTTCGTCAAAGCCTGTAATCACCGCTGCCGCCATTTTGCTTCGATTCGGAGGCTGAAAAAAACAATTCAAAACGCAAAACGTCACTTGACGCATAACAGGAAAATACAGTATTCTGTGTGGCCCTGCAGTGCTGATATATTTCTGCTGCTCATCTATTAGGGCCACTCTTGCTAATGGGACCGAGTTCATAGCTCTAAATACGGCCAATGGACTTAGATTTCAAAGGATGGTGCATATCATCATGGGGCCGGAGGCAACAAGACCTTTGGGGAGGCCGAGACGTAGATGGGAGGATAATATTAAAATAAATTTGAGGGAGGTGGGATATGATGATAGACACTGGATTAATCTTGCTCAGGATAGGGACCGATGGCGGGCTTATGAGCGGGCGGCAATGAACCTCCGGGTTCCTCAAAAGCCAGTAAGTATTAGGCTTTTCTTAACCTGCAATCATCACATCAAGACCATAATATGTTAATAAAGTGCACTAATACAATGCATGGTCTAATAGCAAAACACAAAAGAGAATAATAATGATTAGTGCATAATTGATACTTTCATTAATATTTATATTGATATGTATTTCTAGGCCAAATTTTATTTTTTTACTTTTACCACATAGCCTAGGCTATTTATTATATTATTTATAAATGCACGTCCATTTTGAACTCTGGCATGCTAGTACTGTACCGAGTCTTACCACACCCGTAAATGTTACGTCCTAATCAAATACCAATAATATATCAGAAGAGATAACGTGTATTTCTTATATAATCACCATTCTAAGAGCGTGTCTAGTTTACTAAATTTGTACCCTGACACTTACTCCTATCCAACAGGTTTAAACGTTAAGTTCTACAATACCTGTACCAGCAGCAAATATGATTAAGGACTGGGTGCAAATAACATGAATGAACCAGAGACAAATATGACTAAGGAGTGGGTGCAAATAACATGAAAGAACCAGCAACAAACTTGGTTAAGGAGTGGGTGCAAATAACATGAATGAACCAGCAACAAACTTGGTTAAGGAGTGGGTGCAAATAACATGACAGAACCAGCAACAAACTTGGTTAAGGAGTGGGTGCAAATAACATGACAGAACCTGCAAAAAATATGGTTAAGGAGTGGGTGCAAATAACATGACAGAACCTGCAAAAAATATGGTTAAGGAGTGGGTGCAAATAACATGAAAGAACCTGCAAAAAATATGGTTAAGGAGTGGGTGCAAATAACATGACAGAACCAGCAACAAACTTGGTTAAGGAGTGGGTGCAAATAACATGAATGAACCAGCAACAAACTTGGTTAAGGAGTGGGTGCAAATAACATGAATGAACCAGCAACAAACTTGGTTAAGGATTGGGTGCAAATAACATGAATGAACCAGCAACAAACTTGGTTAAGGAGTGGGTGCAAATAACATGAATGAACCAGCAACAAACTTGGTTAAGGAGTGGGTGCAAATAACATGAAAGAACCTGCAACAAATATGGTTAAAGAGTGGGTGAAAATATGATAAATGAATCAGCGGCAAACATGATTCAGGAGTGGGTGCATATAAGATGAATGAACCTGCGGCAAATATGAATGAGTGGGTGCAAATAGGATGAATGAACCACCTACAAATATGATTAAGGAGTGGGTGCAAATAAGATGAATGAAGCAGCGACAAATATGATTCAGGAGTGGGAGCAAATAAGTTGAATGAATCAGCGGCAAACATGATTCAGGAGTGGGTGCAAATAAGACGAATGAACCAGCGGCAAATATGGTTAAGGAGTGGTAGCAAATAAGAAGAATGAATCAGCGGCAAACATGATTCAGGAGAGGGTGCAAAAAAGATGAATGAACCAGCGGCAAACATGATTCAGGAGTGGGTGCAAATAAGATGAATGAACCAGCGGCAAATATGGTTAAGGAGTGGGAGCAAATAAGATGAATGAACCAGCGGCAAATATGAATAAGGAGTGGGTGCAAATAAGATGAAATAACCAGCGACAAATATGATTAAGGAGTGGGTGAAAATATGATAAATGAATCAGCAGGAAACATGATTCAGGAGTGGGTGCAAGTAAGTTGAATGAATCAGCGGCAAACATGATTCAGGAGTGGGTGCAAATAAGATGAATGAATCAGCGGCAAATAAGATGAGTGAACTGGCGGAAATAAGAGGAATGAACTGGCGGAAATAAGAGGAATGAACTGGCGGAAATAAGATGAATGAACTGGCGGCAAATAAGATGAATGCACTGGCGGCAAATAAGATGAATGAACAGGCGGCTAATAAGATGAACGAACAGGCGACTAATAAGATGAACGAACAGGCGGCTAATAAGATGAACGAACAGGCGGCTAATAAGATGAACGAACAGGCGGCTAATAAGATGAATGAACAGGCAGCAAATAAGATGAACGAACAGGCGGCAAATAAGATGAACGAACTGGCGGCAAATAAAATGAACGAACAGGCGGCTAATAAGATGAACGAACAGGCGGCTAATAAGATGAACGAACAGGCAGCAAATAAGATGAACGAACAGGCGGCAAATAAGATGAACGAACAGGCGGCAAATAAGATGAACGAACTGGCGGCAAATAAGATGAACGAACAGGCGGCAAATAAGATGAATGAACAGGCAGCAAATAAGATGAACGAACAGGCGGCAAATAAGATGAACGAACTGGCGGCAAATAAGATGAACGAACAGGCGGCAAATAAGATGAACGAACAGGCGGCAAATAAAATGAACGAACAGGCGGCAAATAAGATGAACGAACAGGCAGCAAATAAGATAAACGAACAGGCAGCAAATAAGATGAACGAACAGGCGGCAAATAAGATGAACGAACAGGCGGCAAATAAGATGAACGAACAGGCGGCAAATAAGATGAACGAACAGGCAGCAAATAAGATGAACGAACAGACAGCAAATAAGATGAACGAACAGGCGGCAAATAAGATGAACGAACAGGCAGCAAATAAGATGAACGAACAGGCAGCAAATAAGATGAACGAACAGGCGGCAAATAAGATGAACGAACAGGCGGCAAATAAGATGAACGAACAGGCGGCAAATAAGATGAACGAACAGGCAGCAAATAAGATGAACGAACAGGCGGCAAATAAGATGAACGAACAGGCAGCAAATAAGATGAATGAACAGGCGGCAAATAAGATGAACGAACAGGCAGCAAATAAGATGAACGAACAGGCGGCAAATAAGATGAACGAACAGGCGGCAAATAAGATGAACGAACAGGCGGCAAATAAGATGAACGAACAGGCAGCAAATAAGATGAACGAACAGGCGGCAAATAAGATGAACGAACAGGCGGCAAATAAGATGAACGAACAGGCGGCAAATAAGATGAATGAACTGGCGGCTAATAAGATGAATGAACTGGCGGCTAATAAGATGAACGAACTGGCGGAAAATAAGATGAACGAACAGGCAGCAAATAAGATGAACGAACTGGCGGAAAAAAAGATGAACGAACAGGCAGCAAATAAGATGAACGAACAGGCGGCAAATAAGATGAATGAACTGGCGGCTAATAAGATGAATGAACAGGCGGCAAATAAGATGAACGAACAGGCGGCAAATAAGATGAATGAACTGGCGGCTAATAAGATGAATGAACTGGCGGCTAATAAGATGAACGAACTGGCGGAAAATAAGATGAACGAACAGGCGGCTAATAAGATGAACGAACAGGCAGCAAATAAGATGAACGAACTGGCGGCAAATAAGATGAATGAACAGGCGGCAAATAAGATGAATGAACAGGCGGCGAATAAGATGAACGAACTGGCGGCAAATAAGATGAATGAACAGGCGGCAAATAAGATGAATGAACAGGCGGCAAATAAGATGAATGAACAGGCGGCAAATAAGATGAATGAACAGGCGGCGAATAAGATGAATGAACAGGCGGCGAATAAGATGAACGAACAGGCGGCGAATAAGATGAATGAACAGGCGGCGAATAAGATGAACGAACTGGCGGCAAATAAGATGAATGAACAGGCGGCAAATAAGATGAATGAACAGGCGGCGAATAAGATGAATGAACAGGCGGCGAATAAGATGAACGAACAGGCGGCGAATAAGATGAACGAACAGGCGGCAAATAAGATGAACGAACAGGCAGCAAATAAGATGAACGAACAGGCAGCAAATAAGATGAATGAACAGGCAGCAAATAAGATGAACGAACAGGCGGCAAATAAGATGAACGAACAGGCGGCGAATAAGATGAACGAACAGGCAGCAAATAAGATGAACGAACTGGCGGAAAAAAAGATGAACGAACAGGCAGCAAATAAGATGAACGAACAGGCAGCAAATAAGATGAACGAACTGGCGGCAAATAAGATGAATGAACAGGCGGCAAATAAGATGAATGAACAGGCGGCGAATAAGATGAACGAACAGGCGGCGAATAAGATGAACGAACAGGCAGCAAATAAGATGAACGAACAGGCGGCGAATAAGATGAACGAACAGGCAGCAAATAAGATGAACGAACAGGCAGCAAATAAGATGAACGAACAGGCAGCAAATAAGATGAATGAACAGGCGGCAAATAAGATGAACGAACAGGCAGCAAATAAGATGAACGAACAGGCAGCAAATAATATGAACGAACAGGCGGCGAATAAGATGAACGAACAGGCAGCAAATAAGATGAACGAACAGGCGGCGAATAAGATGAACGAACAGGCAGCAAATAAGATGAATGAACAGGCAGCAAATAAGATGAACGAACAGGCAGCAAATAAGATGAACGAACAGGCGGCAAATAAGATGAACGAACAGGCAGCAAATAAGATGAATGAACAGGCGGCAAATAAGATGAACGAACAGGCAGCAAATAAGATGAACGAACAGGCAGCAAATAAGATGAATGAACAGGCAGCAAATAAGATGAACGAACAGGCAGCAAATAAGATGAACGAACAGGCAGCAAATAAGATGAACGAACAGGCAGCAAATAAGATGAATGAACAGGCGGCAAATAAGATGAACGAACAGGCAGCAAATAAGATGAACGAACAGGCGGCAAATAAGATGAACGAACAGGCGGCTAATACAGCAGCAAGACATGGCGATATGAATCAGCACTTATATAATGACTCCATTAACTAATTATTTTTTTAATTTAAATTTTTGCAATGTGTAACCGACATAAAAATGTTAAGTAAGAGTTTTATAATTTAATTACCAAAATAAAATAATCTGCAAACCAGTAGAACAAATTCCTTTATTTAGTCTGTTCAAATCCTTATTACGAAAGGCGTACCACAGGGTACGGAGGGTTTTAGATGTGTGTCTGTAATCCGTAAAAATACATAGAAAATGAACCATGTAACTAAGTTAATTTTTTGCGTTCTTATTCTACAGAGTTCGATTTCCACCCGTACCCAGTGGACAGCCTATTTAATGGGGTCATTTAGCAGAAATGTATTTCGAAAATAAATGGAATAATTAAACATCACATGTTAAGAAAGTATTTTCAAAACCATTAAAAATATTTAAGAACGCACTAATGAATGGTTCAGAACCATAGGGGGCCAAGCGCCATTTGCTAAAACCGTAGAAAACAAGGGTTAAAATGAAGTTATTATCATAATTCAATGGAATAATATAGCAAGTAATATAAAGTATACACATTAAAACTAAATGATATGTCACTGTTCATTAAACTATGGTATTCACTTAACTTTAACCCTTGCTTTCTCCGTTTTTAATAAATGGCGCTTGGCCCACTACGGTTCTGAACCCTTCAAATATGGGTTAATACCCATATCTTGGTATTACCGATTATTGACAGTTCTGTAATTCACAATTTTAACAACGCTTGAGATCATATCCCTTAGTATCATCTCTTCTGCTAATAACGCTGTATCATCAGCAAATCTTATGCAGTTATTCTTCTTCCTCCTACTATCACTCCTCTCATGTTCTGAGAACTGTTCTTCAATAAATCCTCCAAGTAAATGTTGAACATTGTAAGTGATAAACAACGATGCTTAAAAGTTGCTTCTGTGAAGACCTCTAGATCACATTTTTAGACACGGTAACACTTTCTTCTTAACTCGTATAGCTAATTATAAAGTAACAGACAGGGAGCGAAACTTCTTGCCAAATGGAAGAGAGGAATGTGGTTTCAGGTTAAAGGTTGGTTCACGATAAACCGGGAACGGAAACGAGAACTAGAAAGGAAATATTGTTAAAGTAAATGTATTTAAATGTGAGCATTCACTATTAACTTTTGTTTATTGTGGACCAGCGTTATCTGTGACCCAGAGTCCCTCTACTGTGTACAATGGAACACGGCGTGGGTCGTGCTCCGATAAACTACTGTGTCTTAGTTGTTCGTTATTTACTTACTTTGTATTGCAGTCGACGACTAATTATATTAATTGGCTATTTTACGACGCTTTATCAACTGCGACGAGTAACTTACGTCATTGGCTACAGATCACAGAATTCCGTATTGATTTCGAAAAAAAATCGTGATAAAAATATTATATTTCGCGTTTTATCGCTAATTAATTGTAAGATAATCGCAATAATTTCATATAAATTGGGATGTGTGTTACCTATGTGTCAGAGAAGTTGGATAGCAAGTACGTCGTTCATTCTGAAGAGTACCGTACTTACTGATACGTAAGGTAACGCCGGTAGTGGCAGGAATGTGAACTGTTTGGAAACATGTACTGAGGTGAGTTTTTTTCTTACTGTCGGGATGTGGGGAGAGGGTTAAGACGATTTCTTACGTATTTGTTGACATTAACTTCGACGGTCAACATGGACACGGAACATTTGATTTGTAATGTGGAATGTTGCCGTACGCAACCGATGATAAGAGATACCCTGCGTACGACTTGCTCGCGCAAAACACAGTTCGAAAGGGTTATGGTAGCACACAGACCGTACAGACCGCCATCTGTTGCTACGACGTTCAAGTTATACCGTACACGTTCTCAAGTTCAGATTGAACGCCTTCATTAATAGGCAACTTCTCTGACAGAAAAGCTGAAACTCGCTTCAAATCGTTGTCTCACTACAGTGACGTCATGACACACTTTTAAATGAACATCCAGTAGTCAAGCAACAGAATACCTGTTTCATCAGTCAACAAGTTTCGCTCCCTGGTAATGAATCATACTTAGCACCAAAACGATGGATATATCTGTATCTAGGGCACTGTGCATATACCCATACACTTCATGATTCAGAATCAAGATGTTTCAGATGCTGTACACACGGTGTTCAAAGCGTAGACTTCAATCCTAGTGGTATTCACAGCTCAAAAGTTCGGGTCGTGCCCGAGGAATAGATGTGTGCTGCTGCTTAAACAATTCAACAGACGGGAGAAAAGTTTTTTGTTTTTCTTAAAACAGGAAAAACTCTGCCAAGTGTAAGACACGACCTAGTTTCTTCGCGCGTATGGGAAAACTTTACAATTTATTTATGATCGGAATCCTTTACAATTCTTCTGTACTGTGAACGCAGATATATCGATAAAACGAAATAAAAAAATACATGAGACAAAACCTTCTTTAACATAGAATGTTCCTCGTACATATATTGATATAACTAACTCATAGCAAATCTATATTAAAATTACTTTCAAATACAGGCGATAGTTGATTTGAAAAATATGGAGCTATTTTAGATCAAGGCAAACTTACATCAGAATTATCTCATAACGGGCCTTTCTCTTTGAGATCTGAGACCCCTATATTCGACCTACAAGGCGAGGAAAGGTGTAACGTTTTGACATTAAAGGTTTACACTGAAGTCACTCGTAGTATCGTGGAAACAAAGGTGTAAGATGAACTTCATAACTCGTGTATGCAAACGATCATTCCCAACGAACGAACCAACGAACGAACTGCACATACATAATTTTACATAGCCTACATACATACAGAATGAACCGTAAGTGTTGCCATTATTTCAGGGCCTTATTCTCTGATATGTCCCGCGCCGTGGCGTCGCGGTCCAAGGCATCCTGCCTAGGTCTCGCGTTACGGAATGCGCGCTGGTTCGAGTCCTCATGGGGGAAGAAATTTTCTCATGAAATTTCGGCCAGTGTATGGGATCGGTGCCCACCCAGAATCGTGATGCACTTGGGGAGATACGATAGGTAGCGAAATCCGGTTGCGAATGCCAGCTATAACGGCTGAGGGGATGATCGTGCTAACCACACGGTATCTTCATTCTGGTTGGATGATCGTCTACCTCTGATTGGACATGTGGGCGTGATGCCAGCAGCCGGCTGGTCGGTCTAGGCTCTTCACGGGCTGTAGCGCCACGGATTATATTTCAAACAAAAATGTTTCATTCAATTTTGCTCGTTTTTGCTTCCTTTTCCAGATAAAAACTGTTTTATATGAAACATTCCATAGTGTGTTTCGGGAAAACCATTGATTTAATTCCCAATATGCTCAGTCAATTTAAGAGAGCAGTGTATTATGATAGTAAATGACTCAAAGAATTTTAGTTTTGTCCTTTAAATGTGCAGAAATTTCATCCTAACAAATGTAACTTTTCGTTCCGAAAAGAAATTTTTAAATGTTACATTTGCTCGGATCAAATTTCTGAACATTTAAAGGACAAAATTAGAATTCTTTCAATCATTTCTTGTCATAATACACTGCTCTCTTAAATTGACTGACCACATTGGGAATTAAATCAATGGCTTTCTCAAAACACGCAATGAAATGCATCATATAATAGTATATTCAGATACCAGGTTGGGAAATCTCGATTTTGTAATGCACTTCACAAACACGTATTGCACAACATTTTTTGCACTATCATATTTTTAAAATTTCAAATACAATATACATCGAAAATTTAGAGTAATATTATTCCAAAGCCTTCGCAAAACTGCACTGTAATTGTAACTAAGTAACAACCGCATTTAATGCGTCTGTTTTAGTATAGCTTTATGTTATGAAGAATGGTTTCCTAGCAACAAGTTTCTGTGTGGAAAATGTATCTTTCAAGGCCTAACAACAATAGCTGTAAATACAGAAAAAAAACACTAACGTCCAAAATAGTAGTCTATTGTAATATAAGTGTTGAAAGGCACTCATTGCCCATCCGAGTGTGATGGTTGATTTTATTAAATCATTTAGAAGGTATAAAGATTAATTGAAAATTATAACGGAATTTGACGAACTTGATGAAGATTTTGGAGGAATTCCATCCGAGGTCGTTGAAGCGGCGACTAGTATAAGGAAAGATTTGCTGCCTGAGAAATATAAAAAACGGTAAGAGCGAGAATATTATTTATTTACAGCTTGATACAAAAGGAAAAAATGTCGGGAAAATTAGTGGAGAATGTGATGTTGGAGTATTTTCTGGAGAAATCTAAGGTAACGAAATCTTCAACATTATGCTCTATTTATTTCATGTTAAAGTCTTCGTTCGGGACGAAATTGAAATACAAACTGCTGAGCCATTTATACCCGAACCCACGCTTTCAGAAGTCGAAATTGCGATAGAAAATCTGAAAAAGTACAAGTCTCCAGGTATCGATCAAATTCCAGCAGAATTAATACAAGAGGGCGGAAGCGCATTATATAGCGAAATTTATAAACTTGTACTTGCTATTTGGGAAAAGGAAATTGTACCAGAACAATGGAAGGAGTCCATAATTGTACCTATTTTTAAAAAGGGGGACAAAACCAACTGTGGTAACTTTCGAGGAATATCACTTTTGTTGACGTCGTACAAAATTTTGTCCAATATTCTTTTGAGAAGATTAACTCCGTACGTAGATGAAATTATTGGGGATCATCAGTGCGGTTTTCGGCGTAATAGATCGACTATTGATCAGATTTTTTGTATTCGACAGATAATGGAGAAAAAAATGGGAGTATAAGGGTACAGTACATCAGTTATTCATAGATTTCAAAAAGGCATATGACTCGGTTAAGAGGGAAGTATTATATGATATTCTTATTGAATTTGGTATTCCCAAGAAACTAGTTCGGTTAATTAAAATGTGTCTCAGTGAAACATACAGCAGAGTCCGTATAGGTCAGTTTCTATCTGATGCTTTTCCAATTCACTGCGGGCTAAAGCAGGGAGATGCACTATCACCTTTACTTTTTAACTTCGCGCTAGAATATGCCATTAGGAAAGTTCAGGATAACAGGCAGGGTTTGGAATTGAACGGGTTACATCAGCTTCTTGTCTATGCGGATGACGTGAATATATTAGGAGAAAATACACAAACGATTAGGGAAAACACGGAAATTTTATTTGAAGCAAGTGGAGCGATCGGTTTGGAAGTAAATCCCGAAAAGACAAAGTATATGATTATGTCTCGTGACCAGAATATTGTACGAAATGGAAATATAAAAATTGGAGATTTATCCTTCGAAGAGGTGGAAAAATTCAAATATCTTGGAGCAACAGTAACAAATATAAATGACACTCGGGAGGAAATTAAACGCAGAATAAATATGGGAAATGCGTGTTATTATTCGGTTGAGAAGCTCTTATCATCCAGTCTGCTGTCCAAAAATCTGAAAGTTAGAATTTATAAAACAGTTATATTACCTGTTCTTCTGTATGGTTGTGAAACTTGGACTCTCACTCTGAGAGAGGAACATAGGTTCAGGGTGTTTGAGAATAAGGTGCTTAGGAAAATATTTGGGGCTAAGCGGGATGAAGTTACAGGAGAATGGAGAAAGTTACACAACATAGAACTGCACCCATTGTATTCTTCACCTGACATAATTAGGAACATTAAATCCAGACGTTTGAGATGGGCAGGGCATGTAGCACGTATGGGCGAATCCAGAAACGCATATAGAGTGTTAGTTGGGAGACCGGAGGGAAAAAGACCTTTAGGGAGGCCGAGACGTAGATGGGAGGATAATATTAAAATGGATTTGAGGGAGGTGGGGTGTGATGATAGAGACTGGATTAATCTTGCACAGGATAGGGACCGCTGGCGGGCTTATGTGAGGGCGGCAATGAACCTTCGGGTTCCTTAAAAGCCATTTGTAAGTAAGTTGGTATTGCGGCTGGGATGTTGACATTTCACCGAGATACGAGGCGCATCCAGAAAGTAAGTTTCCGTATTAAAAAAAAAACACACGCACTTTAAGAAAAACATTTATTGGCAACAGGTACAGCAATGTTTCAGCTATTTTTCAACATGGCCACCATCAGAATTGAGACACTTGTCGTATCGTGGGATCAACTTTTGTATCCCTCTGTCGTAGAACTCTGCCGCCTATGAATGGAACCAGCGTGTGACAGACGTCTTCAGCTCTTCGTCGTTGCCAAAACGCTCACAGGAGGACAGGAATTTCTAGAAAAGAGAGAGAGAGGGGGGTGAGAGAGGGGGAAAGAGAGAGAGAGGGGGGGAGAGAGAGATATGTTCGGCCCATAGAAATGACAGCTGCCGATGAGAGCTGGCAATGCTTTGTGCATTAAAGAACTTTACCACCGACCGAACCTCGAGGCGGCGGGAGAAGGAATAGGAGCTTCAATTTCGAACCACTGTTGCCACGCTACTGGCACCAGTCGGGACCTGTCTGGCTGGCATATGATTGATACGTCATAGATCTGTTACGCATTCGCAATTGACACGGCTAATTACGTTTACTTTCAAGGGGAAAAAATCGGGAAACTTACTTTCTGGATGCCCCTCGTATTTCATTCCGTCTCGTCTGTCATTCTACCCCAATAGTTCCGGATTTTATTTTCATTCTCATTGCCTTAAATCTTTTTTTATCATCTCTTGTCACTTTCGCCCCAATCATTTAATCACTCCTGATCGTCTTATCTGTTACTTTCTCCTGATTATCTCGTGTTACTACAACACTATTTCATAAGCCTTCATTCACAAATGACGACACGCTCGCTAGTAAATTATAAACGACCTATAGGCCTAAATGGAACTGAGACGATCAAGAATGAATTGACGAGATGAACACAAGGAGGCTGACGAGATTATTTTTTCCAGTGTAACTTGCAAAGGGAAAAGTTCGTGAGGAGAGTGGGTAAGCGGCCGAAACTACGTACGATCTTGAACACTTCAGAAGTATGTGTTCGACTACTGATACTGATACAAATACTACTGCTAATACAACTGATGATAATAATAATAATAATAATAATAATAATAATAATAATAATAATAATAATAATAATGCCGTTTAAATCATCAAAGTTTATTAGACGTACTTACTTACTTACAGATGGCTTTTAAGGAACCCGAAGGTTCATTGCCGCCCTCACATAAGCCCGCCATCGGTCCCTATCCTGTGCAAGATTAATCCAGTCTCTATCATCATATCCCACCTCCCTCAAATCCATTTTAATATTATCCTCCCATCTACGTCTCGGCCTCCCTAAAGGTCTTTTTCCCTCCGGTCTCCCAACTAACACTCTATATGCATTTCTGGATTCGCCCATACGTGCTACATGTCCTGCCCATCTCAAACGTCTGGATTTAATGTTCCTAATTATGTCAGGTGAAGAATACAATGCGTGCAGTTCTGCGTTGTGTAACTTTCTCCATTCTCCTGTAACTTCATCCCGTTTAGCCCCAAATATTTTCCTAAGCACCTTATTCTCAAACACCCTTAACCTATGTTCCTCTCTCAAAGTGAGAGTCCAAGTTTCACAACCATACAGAAGAACCGGTAATATAACTGTTTTATAAATTCTAACTTTCAGATTTTTTGACAGCAGACTAGATGATAAAAGCTTCTCAACCGAATAATAACACGCATTTCCCATATTTATTCTGCGTTTAATTTCCTCCCGAGTGTCATTTATATTTGTTACTGTTGCTCCCAGATATCTGAATTTTTCCACCTCTTCGAAGGATAAATCTCCAATTTTTATATTTCCATTTCGTACAATATTCTGGTCACGAGACATAATCATATACTTTGTCTTTTCGGGATTTACTTCCAAACCGATAGCTTTACTTGCTTCAAGTAAAATTTCCGTGTTTTCCCTAATCGTTTGTGGATTTTCTCCTAACATTATTAGACGTACCAGGTAAATTTGATAAGTGTCCATCTCATTTTAAAACAGAGTTGTTGTATGCCACGCAATTCTACAATATGGATTACCCGACTTTAATTTCACTCGTCGATGTAGGATATCTTTTGTCGTTGGAGTTGCAGGCTCCCTCTGTTCCGGGCATCTCCACGATAAATAAGTGCTCACCCCAAGCTTAACCAGTGATCCCACATAAGCAACCCTCCGCGCGAGGCTTACGTACTTTGAAACCCCATCACGGGCTCCGAACTTCGTGTACTGGCATTTTCCATCCCTTCGAAAGAGAAGTGATTTCAAGGCTTCTTGGTAAAGAGAAACTTGTCTTAAACTACGAGGAACTTCGACGGTTTTACAGTTCACTTCCATGCAATCCGCCGATTATAATAGATTTCCCAGTATTTTTATCCTTTGTACAAACTGATTCCAAGATGTACTCACTTCCAGAATTAGAGGTGATTCAATTGAGTTTTCATTAAGTGTAAAATAAACGTCGTATTCAGATTAGATACAGGGTGTCAGGAAGAAACATACATGATTTGAGGGGTGATAATATTGGTGATTCTGAACAAAAAATTTTATATGTACATTAGCCGTACCCGGGCGCTCCGCTGCACCTGTTATAAATAAATATAATGTAATTACATAATTAAAATAGGACGTTTGATCCAGGGAACATTCGTATTTGATAGAAAGATAAATAGTTTAATATGTTACTTAATTTAAATTGTATTTAAATAATTAAAATGCGATCATTTTGGTCCAGAGAGCAATCATTTGGTGCAATGACAATTCCTTTAACATGTTTCTTAATTGTTATTACATGCAATCATAGTTTAATGAAGATTGACATATAATTTAGTTTTAATGTGAATATTTTTTATTACTTGTTGTATGTTTCAGAAGTTACTGTAATAACATTGTAGAATTATGTCCGTCTAGAGAAACTACAATTTCCAATGGTGAAATAATAATTAAACAATTAATTAGCTTCCGATATTACTTCATACAAACACAGAAACATTCTCTGTAGGCTGTGTTTAATAGCTTTCGATTGTTGTTGTCCAAGGCCCCTTATAGATGAAGTCATTTTTTTTTATTTCAGTACAGCGCCTTAGATGGCGTTGTTATTGTAACTTTAAAACTCATTTACCTCATTAATATCAGTCCTATCCAAATTATCGTAAATTATTTTTAAAGAAACCTTTATTATGTAACATTTTTCATGAAAATTAATAATAGGGGAGATATTTCGATTTAATTCAGGCCCCCTTATAACCCCCTTTTAAATAAAGTATTTTGAATGCCATATAGCCTAAAATCTAAGTTACAACGAACTTAATTTATATTCCAATTTTCATATAAATCGGTTCAGCCATTATCGCGTGAAAAGGTAACAAACATCCAGGCAGACAGACAGACATACAAAAAAAAATTTCAAAAAATCGATTTTCGGTTTCAGGATGGTTAATTATACATGTTAACACCAATTATTTTTGGAAAATCGAAAATTACCAGAAAAATTTTGGCCACAGATTTATTATTAGTATAGATATGTCCTGTTAACGCTTTCGCAGAAATCTGATGGAAACAATGAGGAACGGGAAAAGTGCAGGTTATAGTAAATTGAAACATTGTTACCATAATCTTCTGTTTAATTGTGTACTTTTCTTTAGAGAACATGTTCAAAAAGTCCTCCGCCAGCTTCAATGCACTTTGCAGCTCTTGTAGACAGGTCCTGTGTTGCTGATCTGAGCTGATTCGGACATTCCTTTACTTGAGCACAAGCATTTAAAATGCGCGCGAGAAGTTCCTCCCTTGTTTCCACTATCCGCTTGTAGACTTCGCTCTTAAGACAATCCAGCCACCGGCGTAGCTCTATCGGCTAAGGCGCTTGCCTACCGATCCGGAGTTGCGCTCGGGCGCGGGTTCGATTCCCGCTTGGCCTGATTGCCTGGTTGGGCTTTTTCTGAAGTTTTCCCCAACAGTGAGGCAAATGTCAGGTAATCTATGGCGAATCCTCGACCTCATCTCGCCAAATATCATCTCACCATCACCAGTCTCATCGACGATAAATAACCTCGTAGTTGATACAGCGTCGTTAAATAACCAAGTAAAAAAAGACAATCCCACACACAGTAATCCAATGGAGTAAAGTCGGGTGACATCGGTGGCCAAGGAATGACTCCACCGCGACCGATCCAACGCCCACGATACGTTTCATTGATCGTACAACAACCCAATGTCATTTTGGTTGCGTCCGCATGTGAATGCTGATGAAGGACATGAGACTGACGCCCGTGATTTTCAAACAGCTGTATGTCGGATACTGTTAAGAACAGGGCATATGTTCATATAAACGTTTTTGTTCAGAATCATCAATACTATCACCTCTCACACCATGTACCTTTCCTCCTGACTCACCCTGTATATTTATATCGTTAGATGAGAAAATATCTAGATGGATTCATGAAAAAGGAAGCAAGAAGCAGTGATACTGATTACCTTATTTCGGAGACTAGGTTTAAAACGGTATTTCTTCCATTGGCGGTTAAACATACAGGGTGATTCAAAACAATACCCCCAAAAATGAATTGCGAACTCATTCCACTTAAACTTTGTGTTTCAGAAGTCTGATATAAACAAAATATGTTTAAGAAAGCTGATAAAAATCAGAGAACGTGATTCAAATAACTCTCGGGGGGTCCACGGGCCACATGTTGGAGACCTCTAACCTAAGTATACCCTTCGGTACTAATAAAAATGTTTGGCGGATACGTATTATATTAGGACACAAACGGCAAACCGACGCTGTAAAGCACCTTGACATTTCCCCCGCTAAAGTAAGTACAGTGCATATCCCTTTCAGTTCTTCAGTAAAAAATCTTGGCATTCACATGGATAATAATCTCAACTGGGACATGCAAATCAAAGAAACCTGCAGAAAAGTATATTTTATTATCCATGTGCTAAAAAGGATAAAATATGTTTATCTTCCCTCTTGCTTAAATAAGTCCCTTGTGCAGACACTTGTATTTCCCTATTTCGACTATGCTGACATTTACTGACCGACCTCTCCAGCGACAACAAAACGAAACTTCAACGTGCTCATAATTTGTGTGTACGTTTTGTAAGCAATGTTCGTAAATATGATCACATTACCCCATCCCTGGAAGCAATAGGTTGCTTGAACTAGATAAGAAAAGAAATTTACATTCACTTCTCTTTCTCTTCGAAATCTTGAACTCTTCCATTCCTTCGTACCTGTCGTCTCGCTTCACTTACCTTTCTTCCCACCACAATCTGAACACACGCTCTCGCCATGAAACAATACTAACAATACCATCCCATCGCACCTCCTCATACTCATCTTCTTTCACAATAGCCCTGCCAAGACTCTGGAATTCGCTACCTGCTAGCATCAGGGACTGTCGAAGTAAAATTGAATTCAAACGCAAACTTACTAGGCACTTGGTCAGTAATTGATTACTTGTAAATAGTTTCCTTAATCTATCACAAAATATTTCAATATCCAGTAAATTCATCACTATACAATTTTGTTATTCTAGGTTTAATTTGTAATTCAATAAGTATAAGATATTCTTTGTTTTTCTATGATAAATTATCTATTTTTATTGTAATTGTAATTGTAAATTTAATATTAATTGTAATTTTATTCTTCATTATATAGTTGGAATCTCCTGGTAGAGGGGCAGAGAAGGCCTGACGGCCTTATCTCTACCAGGTTAAATAAATAAATACTACTAAACGGCATTTCTTGCAAGTTGAGAGGGCGTGAAGACATTCTTTTCCCCCTCCCTATTCCTCAGATACCGCTAGCAACCGAGCAGTAGCTGTTACTTCTTATACCTGCACCCCCTACGCTGTACACAGAACAAAATAAAATATTTACTAAAGTACACTAGGGGATATAAAATGCAGCCATGCAGATGTTTGACAATGACTTGTTTCAGTATATTTTAGTGTCATTGTTATAATATTTTCAACTGGCTACTAATAAAATTAACGAATGTTGGTTTGAATGTTGGGGAGCGACACAGTGCAGATTGTCCCAGTGTGTATGTCGCAGTGCAGCAACTAGCGGTGGAGAAAACATTTATCTTTTGCCCTGAGTGGTTTGAGATTTGTTTCGTCCTTACAATTTACTTCGTAATGTTTTGTGAATATCGGTATAGGAAATAGTGTACATAGTATAGTGTTAATTTCTTATATAAGTACATAGTTTTTTTTTTTATTTAGGATTAGGACCGTATTTTATCGTAGTTCGTAAATTATTTAACGAACATTATGGCTTCCAGCAGTGTTATAAAACATAAAAAAGGTAAACCAATGCGAAGTGGTCAGCAGAGATGTGTGTTGAATTTATTTCAAACGTTATGTGCTGAAAATCCAACTTACAGTTTAGAAAAGGTGGCTGAGATGACGGGGAAACTGACGGGAGTGGGAAAAGCAAGTGTTTATCGCATCAGAAGAGAGGCGAAGATGAATGACAATAAATTAAAGAGTCCGGTGAAATTTCGCAAAACTGTTCCACTATTAGAAAAATACGACGAATTCACAAACTCAGCAATAAGATCTAAAGTTCACCAAATCTTTTTTCGTCAAGAACTGCCAACTTTAGACAAAATATTAGCTGCGGTGAACGGTGATGAAGACAATAGTGATAATAGTGATAAGATAAGACGTAAAGAGGTATGTTAATTTAAATTAATTCTTGATTTCCGCACAAAACAGATTATGAAAGTCTATAAAAATATTTCTAGTTCTAATTTTATTATAATGCATGTCATAATACAGGCTTTGTATTATAATGTTATTATTCATAATTCCACTTAAATTCACTGCATAGTACTATAATTTGTGTAGCTGAACGTAGTAACGCATTGCTACTGGTTTAGTAGACCTATGCTTATTAAGATCGAAATACTTAAATTTAATATGTCAGTTGTACGCCTGTTTTAGTATTTATTTCTTCTTACGTTACAAGTAACTGTCGTATATTGAACTCATTAAATATTTTAATATGCAAATTATTGATATAGACAGTAATAAAAATAGAATTGACTTCTTGGTATAGACTTTCGAAATATAGATTTTGACACTTTGTGTTGTAAGTCAATTAGTCGAAAGTTTTTACGACGGATTGTAGCACCTTCCCCTTCACTGACGGTAGAGAGTGTGAGTAGAGGGGAAAGCCTCTCAACTAAACTGAAATGGGGATTAAATACTATAGTGTAAACCATACCGCTCCGTATAGTGTAACCCGGGTATTCAAATCCACCTGTGTGGGCCGATAGGCAGCACAGCCTACAACAGTTTATTAATTAAGCTACTGGCAGATTCGGGGCCGACCCGTCATTACGTCATATTGATGTCGCAGCTACGAAGCAAGGCCAGCCTGCAAATAAATGTCGCCTTGGAAACTAACCGAATGCGGTGGCTTCATCTGTTTCATATTTGCATACCGACGTGTTAACAATGATTGAATTATGGAGCATAATTTTATTTGTGATTGTGCAATCGTCTGACGTCAGAGTTATTTTAATAAAAATAAAATTGTTTTATTTAACGATGCTCGCAACTGCCGAGGTTATATCAGCGTCGCCGGTGTGCCGGAATTTTGTCTCGCAGGAGTTCTTTTACATGCCAGTAAATCTACTGACATCAGTTTGTCGCATTTAAGCACACTTAAATTCCATCGAATTCGTAACCTCAGACACAAAAGACCACTACTCTACCGTCTGCGCCACCCAGGCCGACTATTTTAATCGACTTTCACGTGTTATGTTACCATAGCGACTTGATTACTTCAAAGCAAAATACCAGCTTGAAGACGTTGAGGTGATTGGTCTTCTTATTGGAGCTCGTGGTGTGATTCCCAAGTTCTTTGAAAGCTTCAGGAAGACTTTTGAACTACCACAGACACTTACTACTGACATAACTTCAGTTTTGAAACGCTCTTGTCAAATCCTGAGTCATCATATTCACTCTGTTTAATTTTTTTTTCTTCACTTTATAATTCATATATGTTTATTTTAATTTTCTTTCTACAAAATTTATGTAAACATTTAATATTGTAAAATTCATTTAGGAGAGTATACTGAGTCCTTCTGGGCTACCTCCAATGGGAGGCAGTTATTATTATTATTATTATTATTATTATTATTATTATTATTATTATTATTATTATTATTATTATTATAGTAATATTGTTACCACCAACATTTGTACCGATGTACTAGCAATACTACCACTGATGTTGTTATCGTATATACAATACTAGGATTATTTCTACTATCATACCATTACCAATATTACTACTCCTAATTTATTACTCTAGTATTAACACTAATATTATTTTGAATTGACATCATGGTTTCCGATAATTTGTACGAATTCTTAGAAACTTGTATTTGAGGCTTCATCAGTAACTTACCATTTTTTATAGTTATTATGTTAATAAATAGGACAAAAATTTTCGCTCATAAAGAGCATATACAGGTCCTTACATTAAATTATATTTGAACACTAGTCGTACATATTCGTTTTCAGACCATAAGTGTAAAATTCAATATGAATTTCAAAATATGAAGCGTACAAGATACAAGAATTAATCACTTACTTACAAATGGATTTTAAGGAACCCGAAGGTTCATTACCGCCCTCACATAAGCCCGCCATCGGTCCCTATTCTGTGCAAGATTAATCCAGTCTCTAGCATCATATCCCACCTCCCTCAAATCCATTTTAATATTATTCTCCCATCTACGTCTCGGCCTTCCCAAAGGTCTTTTTCTCTCCGGTCTCCCAACTAACACTCTGTATGCATTTCTGGATTCGCCCATACGTGCTATATGCCCTGCCCATCTCAAACTTCTGTATTTAATGTTCCTAATTATGTCAGGTGAAGAATACAATGCGTGCAGTTCTCCGTTGTGTAACTTTCTCCATTCTTCTGTAACTTCATCCCTCTTAGCCCCAAATGTTTTCCTAAGCACTTTATTCTCAAACACCCTTAATCTCTGTTCCTGAGTCAAAGTGAGAATCCAAAGTGAGTTTCATAACCATGCAGAACAACCGGTAATATAACTGTTTTATAAATTCTAAGTTTCAGATTTTTTGACAGCAGACCAGATGACAAAAGCTTCTCAACCTTATAATAACAGGCATTTCCCATATTTATTCTGTGTTTAATTTCCTCCCGAGTGTCATTCATATTTGTTACTGTTGCTCCAAGATATTTGAATTTTTCCACCTCTTCAAAGGATAAATCTCCAATTTTTATATTTCCATTTCGTACAATATTCTGGTCACGAGACATAGTCATATACTTTGTCTTTTCGGGGTTCACTTCCAAACCTATTTCTTTACTTGCTACAAGTAAAATTTCCGTGTTTTCCCTAATCGTTCTTGGGTTTTCTCCTAACGTCATCCGCATAGACAAGAAGTTGATGTAATCACTAATCATACATATTTCAAAATTAATTCTCAAAGTAAATGAAACTGTGAGTTCCAAACTTGATGAAGGCAAAAATTAAAAAATAAAATCAAAATAACTTACCTAATTCATTTTAATTCAAATTGTAGGGTTTTTTCCATGACAGCCATTCAGTCATTTTGTCTCAAAACTTCATACAAGAATAATTCTCATTTTGAATCGAAACGTCATACATTTTTATTTATCTACATGGCCCAAATGCTTAGTTTGTCCTAAAACTTCATACATTCATATTTCATACTGTTGTCACTACAGAAACTGTACAATAACAGCATGTGATTTTAAATCAAACAAAACCTTATTTGGTATTTTCCTATAATTTTAGGGTAAAGTCATATTTATTTCTCGAGGTCCGAATTGAGAATACTGCTTCCTAGCAACAAAACTAGAAAAATTTTGATCACCATTCAAAGAAAGAAAGAAAAACATTTCTGTAATGAGTGGCGTGGAGTTATGGCTCTGAAGTTCTATTGAACTAGGATATAATTGATGGTGAAATTGATATTATTGAAGAAAGTGTTGTGGAAAGTGATCTTGATGAATATAGAGATCAAGATGATCTTGACTTGAGGGTGTGATGTAACAGAAGTTTCAACTGCAAATCAAGACTTCAGATATAACTCCCTGTAAAGTTGATTTGAATAATTTCGAAGGGAAAATTGTTCCGTGGCCGGGCATCGAACCCGGGACCTTTGGTTTTTAACGTACCAACTGAGCTACCCGGGAACTCTACCCGACACCGATCCAAAAGGTCCCGGGTTCGATGCGCGGCCCCGGAACAATTTTTCCTTCGAAATTATTCAGAAGTTTCAACTGCACATATTTTCATTAACACTGAATTTAAAGTGTTAAAGAAGATTAACCCTTCATTACAGCGATTTGTATGTAATACGCATATATAAGAGTAAAAAATTAAAGAGTAAAATACCATACGCATATACAATTATATAAATAACATTAAAATACAGAACAGTAAAACATATAGGTACTCTACGCAATCAGTGACAGTCTGTGAATTCCCTTTCTTTCTTTCTTTCTTTCTTTCTTTCTTTTTTTTTTTATCTTTCTGCTGTACAAATTATTATCTATACTAATAATAAATCTGTAGCCGAAATTTTTCTGGTAATTTTCGATTTTCCAAAAATAATTGGTCCTAACATATATAATTAACCACCCTGAAACCGAAAATCGCTTTTTTTTTTTTAAATTTTTGTTTGTATGTCTGTCTGTCTGTTTGTTACCTTTTCACGCGATAATGGCTGAACGGATTTCGATGAAAATTGGAATATAAATTAAGTTCGTTGTAACTTAGATTTTAGGCTATATGGCATTCAAAATACATTATTTAAAAGGGGGGTTATAAGGGGGCCTGAATTAAATAAATCGAAATATCTCGCTTATTATTGATTTTTATGAAAAATGTTACATAACAAAAGTTTCTTTAAAAATCATTTTCGATAAGTTTTAGTCTTTGAAAAATTTTGATAGGACTGATATTTAATGAGATAAATGAGTTTTAAAATTAAAATAACTGCCATCTAAGGCGGTGTAATGAAATAAACAAATGTCTTCGTCTATAAGGGGCCTTGGTCAACAACAATCGAAAGCTATGAATCATAGCCTACAGAAAATGTTTCTGTGTTTGTATGAAGCAATATCGGAAGCTAAATTAACCGATTTGTATAATTAATTATTATTTCACCATTGGAAAGTGTAGTTTCTCTGTATGGACATAATGCTACAGTATAATGTTATTACAGTAACTTCTGAGTGAATTGAGGACAGGTAAGATTAAAATAGCTTCTTATGCACAGGAAACTTGATAGGCTATTCTGTGTATTCGTTTCCTGTATTTCTTAAAATAATGTTTATCTCAGAGAATTAACGAACAACGAGAGTGTATTGATTTAGTATGCAGTAATAATACGTTAGCTTAGCATTTCATTATTTTATAATCCAAATTTTAACTATCCTCAATTGAATCGAGTTATAATACATAAAATACATAAATGCATTAAATGCAATGCAAAAAATTTGGGTAATGAGCCAAGCAGATTATGTTGCCCTGTTGTAAAATAAAATTTGTTCCTCCTGAGATTCAAGAGCCCCCATAACAAATTGAAAACTTACTTATCGGGGTACATCCGTTATCAATACACTTTTTATATAATATATAATATAATATAATTTAAGTTATTTTAGTTATTTGAAGGGTTCAGAACCATAGTGGGCCAAGCGCCATTTACTGAATACGTAGAAAACAAGAGTTATAATTAAGTTATTATCATAATTCATGTACACATATAACAAGTAAAATAAAGTATACACATTAAATGTAAATGATGTCAATGTTCATTGAACTATGGATGCATGTAATAAAAATTAAGAAACATGTTAAAGGAATTGTCATTGCACCAAATGAGTGCTCTGTGGACCAAAATGATTCCATTTTAATTATTTAAATATAATTTAAATTAAGTAACATATTAAACGATTTATCCTTCTATCAAACACGAATATTCCCTGGATCAAACGTCCTATTTTAATTATGTAATTACTTTATATTTATTTCTAACGGGTGCAGCGGAGCGCACGGGTACGGCTAGTAATTAATATAACCGTGGTCGAAATAAGTTTTCTCAACTTAATTTGTGTCTTCTTTCTTCTTTTGTTTCTTAAACGTGTAGTAATGGTATAGATGTTCTGAGATGACATTTAATACCTACATCTTCATTACGTTGCTAGGCAATATCAGAACAAATGATACACGCCTATTTTTATATTGTCTCATAACTTTCCACTTTCCTTATAACCTGGTGTGCATACAAATTTAGGTACCTCGTTGTAGTGTAGAGTTCCACAGAATATTCCAGAGAACCGACGCGAAACTTACAAGTAACCTTGGCCAGGAATCGAGACGGAATATTCCCTTATTCCGATCAGGTGTGACATTGTGCAGCCGAATCTGGTCTGAAGTCGCAACAAGCAGAAGAAAAAAGTTGTTGTAATCCAGCAACATTAATATATGGCACGGCACTACCCACGGAAGAAACCACATAGATTCTGCTCTTGAATATTGTAGAACAGTGGTTCACAGTTGGTGGTCCGCGTAACCCTGGGGGTCCATGTAACCTGTCAAACGGGCCAGTGGCTGTATTTACTATTCATTTGAATTACTGAATGTTCTGAAATTTAGAGAAGATATGGAAAATAAAAAAATTCAATTACTTTGGTGATATTATATTTGTTACGTTGGCTGTCAGAATTAAAATCATTTAAAAAATTCTTTGAGTGTACAATTTTTTCTTTCGTTCTTAACGTGCTAGACTGGATTTCATTAATGCCGTGTCTTTTCTTAGTTTCACAACGAAAACTTCGTCCTCTGTCTCCATCTTGTTTTAAGGAAATATATATTTTTTATCAAGAACAGCTACCTCCTACATCTAAGAATGATACGTATTTGGATAGGCCGTAGTTTCTGACGTATTTTGTACACTAAATATCTCGGTCCTCCTCTAATATATGTATAATGGCACTACGTTTAAATGAGATTCAACATGGAGTTTTTTTTTTTTTTTTGCACATTATAATATTACAAGGATAAAAATGTTTAGCTGTTACAGAAGTTTACATAATAGGTTTAAAATTTTTATTTTGTGATAATTTTCCATACAATTATATTGTATTACTCTTTCCATACCATTATAGATTTTTTTATTAATTTGTCCTACAGAATAATATCTGTAATATTGACAATTAATATTTGTCATAGCCTATATAGTATATTAATTGTCAATATTACAGATATTATTTTGTATGACAAATTAATAAATCTATAATATTCTCATAGCTGCAGTGCATATATTTGTACAGATTACTGTACACTTAACTGCGGAATCCCGGCCAACAAGTCACTCAACTGAGTGCGCTCCTAATATAATGGCAGTTGACACTAGACATATACGTCAACATATATGCCTAACTTGGAGTCAGGCCACAAAGGGAAACATTGAAGGAGGAGGGTTCGGTCCGGTGCTGTGGATTGAATTCGGCGTAGCTCAGTGATCAGAGCGCTTGGTACGTAAAACCAAGGACCAGGGTTCGATCCCCGGCGCCGGGGCGAATTTTTCTCCTCAAATATTAAATAAACTTTGGTTGAACTGAAATTATTATACTACAATTTTGATTCCTTGCAGAAACAGCACATGTTATGCTAATATATATCGATTTATTTCATTAACAATTCATTAGATTCCAATAAATTTGGTATCAAACGACACATCTATTAGAGTTCTGTCGAAGCCAGTACTATAACCAATGATGTAGTCTACCACCAGTAACACCGTTTTCATGTCTACTGAAAAATTTAGTTTGTGCGAGATCGTGCGTATTTGCTTGGTTTCCGCACAAAACCAATCCGCGGAAAGTCTAAAATTCCACATTCAGTATTCCCAACCTAACACACATAACAATTTCCCTCTTCTTACCGCTTAAGTGACATATAGATTTTACTGCTTTAGGCTTTTAACATATTATTTTTAGAGACGTTCAATATAGTAATAATTATAAATTGGAAACTTACCACTGCAATTTCACCTAAATTGCACTGTTAATTATTGTTTTAAAATATTTACAAAAATTAAGTAAACTCTACAACTCCACTAAAGTTACTGCATTCGTGATGCAAGTAACATTAAGGAAGCCGTGAAAAAATCAACAAGATTCCAGACTCATCATAGACTGGGGGGGGGGGGAAAGACAGACGTATATCACGGCCTGCTGGAGTATAGTAAACACAGAAAACATTTTAAAGCAACAATGTTGAAGATATTTTTTTTTTCCAAATTTGCAGTCATTGAACAGAAACCAAGATGGAGATTTCATTGCAACTAATTAGAAATTCCTCTTTCAGGTATGTAATAAACGACCTTCGCACAAAATAATGTACGATACATGAGCGGTATGTTTTTTTTTCAATTCTCGGAAATTAAAAAAGCTCAACTACGTTTCGCTTTTTCAAACTTTTCCTCGAACATGAAAACTTCAACATACCGCTCTTGTAACGCATATTACTATTTCATTACCATTGCTATTTCTGCAATCCCCAATTCATTGATATGCAGGAAAACGTTCCACGTTAAAATCAGATCTTGTATCGCTATTTTAGAGGGTGTATGTTACAAGCGGATTTAAAACATGTCAGCATGGCCATATAGCTCTTGATGGTTGCATTCAATTGTTTTACACGTTTGGGTGCATTGATGCAGGTATTCTGGGCCCAGCCTACATGAATTTCCAGGGTTTGGCACCGCAGTATTTGTCGCAAGTGTAGGACATTTCCCACCAATTCCGTCGTGCATCGTTTCTGTAACAGAATTACAAATTATCGCTTGTAATTACATCGGTTATCGATAGCGATGTGTATGGACAGACGCGATTCGCAATTGTTTCGCTGGCAATTAAACTCGGTCGTTTCTATGGTGATGAACTTTCCCTTACGCAGCGTCTCACAAAGTAATATTGAATCCAGCGTAAACGACCCGTTCTTTGAGCCTAATTGGCTCTCAGCTATTAGTCTGTGTGTCACAGGTAATGCGGCTTTAATGTCGCAGTGAATGGATGCTAATCTCTTTCTGCAGGAATCAGTCACCAAAAGGTTAATTCGAAATGTGATATGTTGCGCTCGTTGAAGAGGGATTATTTTTAACATTTCACAACGTTTCGCAGTCGTGTTTGCTGATACAATGATCACCGTACTTTTTCGTTGTATCTGAGGTTTGCGAGTTCGAATCTTCCGATGATAAATAACATTTAAAATAAACAAAAAATTTTGCAATTTTTAAAGCAGGGCAATAGCTATAGGTCTAATTCTAGTGAAAAATATTTGAAATATTGTGGTTAAACTAGTTGAAACGATGAAGATGGTGATTCTGGGATATAGACCATGTTGATAATGTAGGGCCTACACAATTTTAACATTTAATTTCCAAGTTATTCATAGATTTCAAAAAGGCATATCACTCGGTTAAGAGAGAAGTTTTATATGGCCTTTTTATTGAATTTGGTTTTCCCAAGAAACTAGTTCGATTAATTAAAATGTGTCTCGGTGAAACGTACAGTAGAGTCCGTATAGGTCAATTTTTGTCAGATGCGTTTCCAATTCACTGTGAGCTAAAGCAGGGAGATGCATTATCACCTTTACTTTTTAACTTTGCTGTCTAGAGTATGCCGTTAGGAAAGGCCAGGATAACAGAGAGGGTTTGGAATTGAACGGGTTACATCAGCTGCTTGTCTATGCGGATGACGTGAATATGTTAGGAGAAAATCCACAAACGATTAGGGAAAACACGGAAATTTTACTTGAAGCAAATAAAGCGATAGGTTTGGAAGTAAATCCCAAAAACCTAAAGTATATGATTATGTCTCGTGACCAGAATATTGTACGAAATGGGAATATAAAAATTTAAAATTTATCTTTTGAAGAGGTGGAAAAATTCAAATACCTGGGAGCAACAGTAACAAATATAAATGATACTCGGGAGAAAATTAAACACAGAATAAATATAGGAAATGCCTGTTATTATTCGTTTGAGAAGCTTTTATTATCTAGTCTGCTGTCAAGAAATCTGAAAGTTAGAATTTATAAAACAGTTATATTACCGGTTGTTCTGTATGGTTGTGAAACTTGGACTCTCATTTTGAGAGAGGAAAATAGGTTAAGGGTGTTTGAGGATAAGGTGCTTAGGAAAATATTTGGGACTAAGAGGGATGAAGTTACAGAAGAATGGAGAAAGTTACAGAACACAGAACTACACGCATTGTATTCTTCACCTGACATAATTAGGAACATTAAATCCAGACGTTTGAGATAGGCAGGGCATGTAGCACGTATGGGCGAATCCAGAAATGCATATAGAGTGTTAGTTGGGAGATCGGAGGGAAAAAGATCTTTAGGGAGGCCGAGACGTAGATGGGAGGATAATATTAAAATGGATTTGAGGGAGGTGGGATATGATGGTAGAGACTGGATTAATCTTGCTCAGGATAGGGACCAATGGTGGGCTTATGTGAGGGCGGCAATGAACCTCCGGGTTCCTTAAAAGCCAGTAAGTAAGTAATTTCCAATATAAAAAAATTATCAATTTTATAGTTAAAAGTTTTATGTCAACACTAGTAGTCTTAGACGCAACTGTCTTCTATTCTTTTCCCGTACTTCAGACCACAAGAACAGAATTTTACATGGAGAACCCTACATCCGCCTCTTTCTGCAACCACTGTCGATTACAGTCTGTGAGCCTCATCTTTATTCAGATTTTCTTCCCCTTCACAATCCATCCCTCTTAGGGAAAATCTCTGTTAAGCACATTGTTCTAACACACTCGAGCTGATCCTCTCACAAGGTGAGGTACAGGATGTTCACACCTCTATAACGCAACAGAATAACTACACTTATGACAGAAACTTGTGATACTAAGCATAAATCGAAAGCAGTTATCATTGAAAGTGTGAAATTAAGTAATACTTGTATCACAACTATTGATTGCATGAATATTACATCCACAGAAGAAAATGAGAAAATGATATTTTGGATTTGGTTACTTATTCCTTTACATACTGTATGTAGCAAACATGTTCTTAAAATTTGGTAGAAAAAAATTATTAAGAAAATAGTTGACTTTTTTTTTTAATGGAGTATTATCTTAGCTAATGGGAATACTGAATGAGCAATACATATGCCGATTAAGGCTGTCAGCAAGGGAGCGAAGAAAGCAAAAATCTGGACAGACAAATTTTCCGAAAACATAGTAAAATTTTTACTTACTTACTGACTTTTAAGGAACCCGGAGGTTCATTGCCGCCCTCACATAAGCCTGCCATTGGTCCCTATTCTGAGCAAGATTAATCCAGTTTCTATCATCATTTCCCACCTCCCTCAAATCCATTTTAATATTATCTTCCCATCTACGTCTCGGCCTCCCTAAAGGTCTTTTTCCCTCTGGCCTCCCAACTAACACTCTATATGCATTTCTGGATTCACCCATACGTGCTACATGCCCTGCCCATCTCAAACATCTGGATGTAATGTTCCTTATTATGTCATGCGAAGAATATAATGCGTGCAGTTCTGTGTTGTGTAACTTTCTCCATTCTCCTGTAACTTCATCCCGCTTAGCCCCAAATATTTTCCCAAGCACCTTATTCTCAAACACCCTTAATCTCTGTTCCTCTCTCGAAGTGAGAGTTCAAGTTTCACAACCATAAAGAACAACCGGTAATATAACTGTTTTATAAATTCTAACTTTCAGGTTTTTTGACAGCAGACTGGATGATAAAAGCTTCTCAACCGAATAATAACAGGCATTTCCCATATTTATTCTGTGTTTAATTTTCTCCCGAGTATCATTTATATTTCTTACTGTTGCTCCAAGATATTTTAACGTCTCCACCTCTTCAAAAGACGAATTTCCAATTTTTATATTTCCATTTCGTACAATATTCTCGTCACGAGACATAATCATATACTTTGTCTTTTCGGGATTTACTTCCAAACTTATCTCTTTACTTGCTTCAAGTAAAATTTCCGTGTTTTCCCTAATCGTTTGTGGATTTTCTCCTAATATATTCACGTCATCCGCATAGATAAGCAGCTGATGTAACCCGTTCAAATCCAAACCCTCTCTGTTATCCTGAACTTTCCTAATGGCATACTCTAGAGCAAAGTTAAAAAGTAAAGGTGATAGTGCATCTCCTTTCTTTTGCCCACAGTGAATTGGAAACTCATCGGACAGAAACTGACCTATACGGACTCTGCTATACGTTTCAATGAGACACATTTTAATTAATCGAACTAGTTTCTTGGGAATACCGAATTCAGGAACTAAAATATTTACAATAAATTTTTCAATTCAGAGTATTTTGTGCGGGAAATTATTCTTACATAATTATTCGAATCTGACTTGATTAACTACATGATTATTTTCACATGTTTTTTCGAATAATTTTAAGCCGAATGTCGGGTAATCTGTGTCGAATCCTCGGCGTCATCTCGCCAAATAACATCTCGCTATCAGAAATCCCATCGACGCTAAATAACCTAGTAGTTGATACAGCGTCATTAAAGTAATCGGTTTTTTCCTTTGAATACAATCTCCATGAAAGCCTGAAATCACTGTGATGTGTATTTCGAAATAGTTGTGCAGTTACCATTGCACGGGTTTGTATGAGAAAGACCACGTACACACGTTTCACATATTTTTCAGGGGATCTGTTGGGTTGTAACTCATCGGCATAAGGGCTCAATTCGCCCCCTCTGTACGTTGTTATAAATCATTTGCAACAAGAGATTTAAATGGATGAATGATGTAGTGAACGTATATATTTAATATTTTAAAGCTGCTGGCGATGTTTGACAGAACCATAACATTTCATCACGTGCTGTGTACAGTATGTTTTATAGTTTGGTACTCTGTGCAGAGAATAGTAGGTAGATGTACCGGTCTTTCACACTTAGGGCTGTTTTAAAAAGTACTAAAAATCGGTTGCATTTATCTGCTTTATCAGCATGAATGAACGAGTTTCCAGAGAACATGTAGCATCACATACACACGGATCGTCCATTTCCACTATTCATAGGAGATGGGGGAAAACGGGCGTCGGTGTATTGGCGATTATTTTTATGTTAACGTCATGTTTTAACTAGTTTGTTTATAGGCGATGACGTAATGACAGGTACACGGAACTGAGGGGCTGAGTCTCCTTCTGAAGTGGAAATACTGTGACAGCGACGTGAGATTCGAACTCACGACCAGCGTCCCGCATGAAAGCAGATCGCACAGGCTCCACGGAACACTGAGTGACGTCACGCGGTGGAGAGAAGAGAGAGGGAGTATTACGTCACGCGACGAGTTTGCGCGCGCATCTGGTGCTGGTAGAGAGGAGAGGGCTCTGGATTTCTCTGGAATGCCATCTCTAGGGACGGGTGGAACCTTCGAGATTACGTCACTGTGGTTATAAATTACGGTCGCGAAGGAACGACAGCAGTTTCAGAGTTTTCAGTTATTCAGTCAGTGAGAAAGCCAGAGCAAGGAAGCCAGACTTGTGTGCCGGAGTTCGACTCGAGTGTGCGTCCGCATCTGCGTCAGCATCCGAAGGCCTGAGTTCGAGTGCAGTGGACCGCAGTTGGAGGGACCTGAGTTCGAGTGCAGTTGACCGCAGTTGGAGGGACCCGAGTTCGAGTACAGTGAACTGTCTCTGGAGGTCTGTGGTTCGAGATACTGTGAACTCGAGTGACTGAGATAGAAGAACTGTGAACTGAGAACTGGTAGTTCTGATTTGTAAATAGTACTGTGTAAATATTAGTTAAGATTAACAGTTCATTGTTGTGCGTAATAGTCCAAGTAAATTGTCATTGTCGTCGGTGGAGTGCTATAACGAATACTGTGTTGAGTGAAGATCCAATTGTTGACGAGAGCGTTTAAGGTGAATTGTAGGAAGGAATTACTGTTGTGACGAATAAATTACATTGTTGTTACTAATAAAACTCACAATACTTTAGGTAGGGTATCAGTCGAAAGATGTGATGTTTTAAGAGTAGGGGAGTAGTGGGTACAGTGCAATAGAAATAGACATTAAAACATGGAGTATAATAATACATAAACAAAAATGTTAATGGATAAAGGACATAATATACAATACGTGTTTGTAAAAAAAAATTCAAATGTCTCACTGTTCCCATTCAGGAGGGCACAGTGAGACACCACAGTGTCTATTAACGGACATTGAAATGATTTACATTTATTTCAAAAGAAAACAAAAACTTGCTGTCTCTTTATCTTAGCCTTATTTAGAATCATTTTGATGTCTGACTTCGAAACCATTGAAACATCTGGAACATTTGTAAAAGTAAATTTTCCATGGCATTTAAACATTTTTTGAGAAAAAATTAAATGAATTTTTGGTGACAACAAAGCATATAAGTATAAGAATTTAATGTAATTCTTTACTATTTTTAACATCATCTTAAATTTTGTGAATAACTTTTTATTTATGAAACCATTAAAACGTAATGTATCCATTATTTTAAGCTACAGTTCCTAAATCGGTTACTAGTATGTTCATTTTTAATATTAGTTACCGGTAAATGTAATATAATTACAGTTTGTTTTTGCAAATCATTGGTACATGGGAACAGTGAGACGTCTTAGTGTACCCTTCAATGGCATGTCTTACTGTTCCCTTTACGCATAGTTCATTTAAAAATGACGCCATCACTTCAAAATTAAAACAAGAAAGACGAAACTTTGCCAAACAAAATCTCAAATACCATAGTATTAGGTAACATAACATTCATAATTATTCTCAATTGTATATCCAATATAACCTTCATTAAACACAAGCCAACATTTTCCTTCTAGAGTGAATAATTATGAATTATTTTTTCATCACTCGCCTTTATAACTAGAATCAAATCTCGGTTAAGGCGTTTGCCTGCCGGTCTGAAGTTTCGCTCGGGCGCGGGTTCGATCCCCGCTTGGGCTGATTACCTGGTTGGGTTTTTTTCCGAGGTTTTCTCCAACCGTAACGTAAATGCCAGGTAATCTATGGCGAATCCTCCGCCTCATTTCGCCAAATACCATCTCGCTATCACCAATCTCATCGAAGCTAAATAGCCTTGTAGTTGATACAACGTCGTTAAATAACCAACTAAAAAAAAAGACATGAGTCCGGGCTCCAGCACCGATAGTTACCCAGTATTTGCTCATATTCGGTTGAGGGAAAACCCAGGAAAAAACTTCAACCAGGTAACTTGCCCCGAACCTGGGCCATCTGGTTTCGCGGGCGCTATTAATGTCAACCAGTCGCAAAAATTACAACGTGTTCATAATTCTTATGTTCGCTTCGTCTGCGATGTCCGTCGCGCTGACCATATTACCCCATCCTTCCAAACTCTAAACTGGCTACGGCTTAACGAACGTAGAAATTTTCATTCTCTTGTTCCCCTTTTCCAAGTCCTTCACACTTCTACACCTACCTACCTTGCCTCCCGTTTCAGTTACCTGTCATCATATCACAATCTCTTCACACGCACGCAAAATAGCCGCCTACTAGCCATACCAACACATAAGACATCATCGTATTCATCATCACACACAATCTCGCTCTCGCGCTTGTGGAATACCCTACCCAGTGACATCAGAGACTATCGGAATTTACTAGCGTTCAAAAGCAAGCTTATTAAGCATTTTCTTACTGCGTAGAGTAGGTTTAATTTGTACTTAATCAATAAAAGAAATGCTTCTCTCTTCTTAACTTTTGCAATAAACTGTCTAGCTTTTATTAATCAGTTAATCTTTTAGTACTTTGATTTTTATTGTATCTATAAATTTAATATTAATTGTAATTATAATTGAAGGGTGCACGGGAAAAATGATCAAGGTCCATCAAAAATCGAAATTGAGTTAATAATGCTATCTTATAGTGGAAAAGAAGTACTATCATGTGGTCTAGCTAGTAATAAGAAATCATCGTTATTGACATTCCACTACGTCAATTTCTATTAAATACACACATAACAAAGTATTAAGTGCTTAAACTTTGAAATTCGTTTTTCTCGAAACTTTCTAAAATGGACCTTGATCGTTATTCCCGTGTACCCTTCAATTGTAATTCGTATTCTTAATATTGTAGTTGTCATCCCCTGGTAGAGGGGAAGAGAAGGCCTGATGGTCTTATCTCTATCAGGTTAAATAAATAAATAAATAAATAAATAAATAAATAAATAAATAAATAAATAAATAAATAAATAAATAAATAAATAAATAAATAAATAAATAAATAAAATAGTCTTGCTTTCTCGATCGTTGTTCATCTCTAATAATCACCTAATGTTTCTGTGGACACGGTATAGTTACATTTCTTTTCTCGTTGCATCTTACAATTCAGTTCAATCTTTCTTAACTACATTCTTCCTTTTTTATTTTCGTTTCTTTTCTCCTCTCATTGATCTCATTCTTTTTCTCTTCATCTCAAAACCATTCCTTTTATTTCATTTCTGGCTCCATCTTCCTTATCCTTCTCTCCTTCAGCATTCTTCTATAGCGGCAGAAACCCTTAAAACCTATTGCTCTTCTACAAACCTCATAGTCCGTGTCAGGGACCGAACCCCGATATCATATACGATGAAAGAGTAATGTAACGGAGAAAAATTCCCTGCGGCACCGGGATTTGAACCCGGGTTTTCAGCTCTACTTGCGGATGCTTTATCCACTAAGCCACACCGGATACACATCCCGGTGCCGGACAGAATCGTCTCAGTTTAAGTTCCAACTCTTGGGTTCCCTCTAGTGGCCGCCCTCATCGTATGATGACGCAGAATATCTGCATGGAAATATCATATGTACTTCGGTACATTAAAATAATATATATGATATGCGTAAATCACTTCGTGATTTAAGACGGCGCTTATTCCGTCGGATCCCGGCCAACTAGTCACTCATAACGAGTGCACCTCAGCACATGTGTGGACTTCAGTCCTACGTTCATAGACATCTATGACGTAGAGCAGAGGGCGGCCACTAGAGGGAACCCAAGAGTTGGAACTTAAACTGAGACGATTCTGTCCGGCGCTGGGGTGGCTATCCGGTGTGGCTTAGTGGATAAAGCATCAGCACGTAGAGCTGAAAACCCGGGTTCAAATCCCGGTGCCGGAGAGAATTTTTCTCCGTTCCATTACTCTTTCATCGTATGATGACGCAGAATATCTACATGGAAATATCATATGTACTTCGGTACATTAAAATAATATATCCGATATCATGTGTTGAAAATCACATACCTTATCATATGATGTCCCCTCCACGCAGTTGCTGTAGCTAAGTCTTAACCCACACGTACCTCGAGACCGCCTGGTTTGTATCTCAAAATAAACTTAATGAAACCGGGTAATTCAACTGGAACTGACACTTTTTTAAGGACTCGTCCTTTATCTGTGTTTGAGGATAATTAATGCAGACGGGTGATGGAGTGAAGGCCCTTGTAATTAACTAATTAATTCCAAGTCTCGTTTCGTTGTGTAAAATTTCTGTTCATATTTTTAAAGGTGTTGATATTTCGGGAGCGTGGGGCTGCATATTTTGTGGTATCTAGAGTTTCGGCGCTGAATATTTTATGAAACTAAGCTTAGGAATTATTACAGTTTACAAACCACGAAACAGCTCTCGATATCATTTAAGGAAGACATCGAATGGCTCCAGAGACATTCTGGATGTTTGTCAAAGAAATTAGTTGTGCAATTGAACCGGACACCGAAAGTAAATTTATGCATGGAGGTGTCCGGTCATGAAAGTGACCAGATATTTTAACGTTCACAAAAGCACGTAAATAATAGTTTCTGAAATAGACGGACCACAGATTTGGTAAGAGCGCAAAACATGCTACAGGGACATCATTTTATTTTTACTTAAATTTTATTGTACCTGAATTTTTTAATGTACTTCACTCACACCCCTTCTACTAGTAAACTCCCAACCGTCCTCCACATAGAATCAAGGCCGCGTATGCAGTACTGAGTTAGTGAGTATAGTACGTTCCAGAAATATGTTCGCGTTTTTCAGTGACGAAAGAGCTTTCAATATTGAATCATATTTTCGAACAGCCTTACTGTCGTCAGTTTGCTTACGTCGCATCCCGGTTTCCCCCACCTGCTTCTGCTCGCCCCTCTGTAAAGTCTGGGCTGTCTTAGCTGTTTTCTGAAAACATTAATTTTTGTTAGGAATTGGACATCTACGTAATATTATACAACTGTTTAAAATAACTTAAATAAAAGGGCCTCGTTAAGTAATTAACTGTCACGTGATTCCCCCCCCCCTTTCTACGACCCTGTCACTTGGACGGACAGTAGATAGCATGTCTGAGTCATTTTATCTTTTTTGGATCGGGCAGAAGTGAAGATTAAATTTACAGTACGTAAGGTACTCTTTTATAGAGTAGGTACGTACAAAATTATTTCAACATGAGTTACTGATACGAAGGACGAAACTGGTAATTGGAATTAGGTAAAATAGTCTATAGTGCGATAATATGCACAAAAGAACTGAAGCCTATATCGAAATGAACGGCCACCATTTTCAAAAATGTGTTTAAATATCCATATTATGATTAATCTTAAATTGAACTTCATTCTCTATAGTGTAAGCTAATGTGCTGTAACAGTACAATCGAAATCGAAAAAGAGAGGAGAATATGGAGGAAAAAATTTAAAAGGTACGCAAAACGCGTCCTTGCAAGGGGTTGGGGGCTGTAAGAAACTAAATATGTGAACTCCAAGCCTGTTGGCCACTAGTCTCACTCCGGGTTACGCTGCTCCACTGAAGGAGTTCTGAAAATTTTGAAGGGTAAAACTGAAAATGGACGTAACCTCTTAGGTACCACATACGCGAGGGGGACGGAAATGTGATCAAAATGATCACGGGACGGGACGAGGAGATAGCTGGTTTAGATCTGCATATTGAAATGAACTGTCATTTCGCAGTGCAGGAGGAGTCGAGAAGACTCTGTCATCCGTTGTTCGATGACAAGGCAGGTGAAGACCGCCAGGAGAGACGTCGTGAATTCTGAATCTGCAAATTGAAAGGTTCCCTGTCCTTTCGCATTGCGACATGTGTGACGTTGCACATGTATTTAATAATTTATCCACTCTGAACTAGGGCTTTAAGTTGTTTGTTAGAAAAAGGGGGCTTATGGGGAAGGTAATATAGGTCCGAGGCCCATTTCTCTTAGGGCTCATCCCGACATTTGTCTTAACGCCTTAGGAAAACCACGGAAGTACCTTAGGCAGGATGAGTTGTCTCAATATAAGAGACTAGCCAATTTGGCTTTTAGATAACAGGTCGATTAATGTATGAATTTAGGATAGATGTAATTAATAATTAATTTTGAATAATTAGGGGTTCATGGGGATATGAGTGCAGGTCCGTGGCCCATTTCTTTTAGGGCTCATCCCGACATTTGTCTTAGCGCCTTAGGAAAACCACGGAAAAACCTTAGGCAGGATGAGTTGTCTCAATTTCAGAGACTAGCCAGTTGGCTCTTAGGTAGAATGACTCTATGAATCGATGGATATATACTAGCCAATTGACTCTATGATAGTTCCATCGATCAACAAATTTAGATATTGTCAGGGAGGGATTTTGTTTAGCCCAATTAACACAAGGTCATTTCAAAGCGGTTGCACTATCCAAGGAGTCTCATGGAGTCGAGTCGTGACTACCAAAACCTGGGAGTAACGCCAGCCTCCCTGTCCTCCTGTCTCAAGAGTATAGCTAATGTACCTGTCTGGTGTCTACGCCGTAACCTAGGATCATACTGGCCGAGGCCAGATATGAGCGGGTTGGGGTTAGCACGAGCTTCTGCATACAGTAACAGTACAATATACACTGCATAATTAATACGTCCGAATGGATAGCTCAATTCGTGAGTAAAAACACTAAGTGTTAATACAATACTGTACTTTAATTTAAAAAAACCTAATGAAAATTATCAAAATGAAAATTGCGTTATTTCCTAGTTTACGTAAATAGATGAACTACTTTTCTTCCCTCCTATACCTAGTAAAGTGATTTGTATTTTTTTACGGCAGTATCATCGAACTCCAGTCTTGGAAGGGGGAGCAAGCGGTGTTTCCGGTTCTAGACCTTTAATCCAAAGATATAGCCAGGTTAATATTAAAAATGTTAGTAAAAATAAAATGATGTCCCTGTACAAGGATCGATTCAGTTTATTACGCACAATACATAGCTACTTCACGGTAAGCTCATGAAAGCTCACCATTCTTTCTGGAATATCCTGTACTTAATCGTAATACGTCTAATCAAGTTGTGTGTGAATGATATTACCATCTACCATTCATTTTGTACCTATTTTTAAAAATACGATACGTAAATGAAATCATTTAACGTGGACTCTGTTAAGATTTCATAACCGCAAAGATTCGTAACCTTCTGAGGAACAGAGAATTTGATATTTGGTGTCGTCATCCACAGAAAGGGAAAGGCGTAGTTGTATTTAAACAATATCCTGGTGCCAACAAATGGATTTGTAAACACGAAGGACTCTCCAACAGCGAATGGCGCGATGGCATTAAAATTGTCTGAAATGTTGCTGCAGTACGTGCTGTGCCGGGAAGATCTCAGGACAACCGTTGTAGGCATTGCCACAACGAGGTTGAAACTCTTGCACACGTCCTGGGATCCTGTCCGCACGACGAAGCTTTGCGAAACGCTAGACACCACCAAGTACGATCAATTATAGCCACTGCCCTAAAAGATGCCGATTACAACACCTTTGAAGAAGTACATGGTCTCTCCGTCACTGGCAGTACATGGCGCATAGATATAATAGCTTTCAAGGAATCTACAAGATCTGGATTCATAATTGATCCCACTGTGCGTTTCGAAACTGATGAGAAACAGCCAGCAGAAGTGGATAATGAAAAAAATAATATCTACAATCCTACCATTCCCTATTACCTTAAAAAATACCAGCTAAAAGAGCTTGAAGTAATCGGACTTCTGGTTGGAGCAAGAGGTACTGCTACTCTCTTCATGAAAGATGTGTTTAAGAGGCTTAGAATACCTACATCTATTATTCCGATTGTAACCTTAGCTGAATTGAAAGGATCAATTGCTCTCCTGAAGAATCACCTATATTCGAAATCAAACTAAGTTCAGTAGCATTCTTTACTTTTTTGTAACACTTACCTCTCTAAAAATAGGTATATTTCCACTAATCTAAAAAAAAAACATATTTGCAGCTATGTACTTGTAGGAATTTCATTGTTAAAACAAAACCAATAGTTCAATGAACTTGTAAAAATTTCTTTGGTTAAGTACGCTTTGTCCCTTGTGGCAGCTCACGAATAGTGATCTAATGATCTTTTTCAAAAAACACAACGCGTTAAATAGTAATTACGTTACAAGAGCGGTATGTTGACGTTTTCATGGTCGAGGAAAAGATTGAAAAAGCGAAACGTAGTTGAGCTTTTTTTTATTTCCGAGAACATGAAAACAAACATACCGCGAAGATCGTTTATTACATACCTGAAAGACGAATTTCTAATTAGTTGCAATGAAATCTCCATGTTGGTTTCTGTTTAATGACGGCAACTTCAGAAAACCAAAATGTCTATCTTCAACATTGTTGCTATAAAATGTTTTCTGTGTTTACTATACTCCAGCAGGCTGTGATATACGTCTGTCTTTTTTTCCCCCCCAGTCTATAAATGCGAACTTAAAACAAACGGTAAGGTTATGTAATGATTTATTTTTCATTTTAATATTTTAACAATATTATTTATATAACATATTGCTGTAATAACATCGGTATCTGGAATCTTGTTGATTTTTTCACGGCTTCTTTAATATTACTTGTATCAGGAATGCAATAAGTTTCGTGGAGTAGTAGACTTTACTTAATTTTTGCAAATATTTAAAAACAATAATTAACATTGCAATTTAGGTGAAATTGCAGTGGTAAGTTTCCAATTTATAATTATTACTATGTTAAACGTCTCTAAAAATAATATGTTAAAAGCCTAAAGCAGTAAAATGAATGTCGCGCTTAAGCGGTAAGAAGAGGGAAATTGTTATGTGTGTTACGTTGGGAATACTGAATGTGGTATTTCACACTTACCGCGTATTGGTTCTGTGCGGAAAACAAGCAAATACGCACGATCTCGCACAAAAGTTATTGAAGCCCATTCAGTGAAAACCTATGAATGAGAGACATGTCCGCATACTTTACTAGTTCCGGGACCCCTTCCAAGTACGTGAGATCGTTTTAATTTGTTCCCCCTCATTATTTTACTCTTGCTACTGACGTAGCCTGGGACCGAACCCCGCTTCCCGTCAGTCTGAACCCGGCAGATGACTGATAGGGTTACAGTCAACCCCGCCTAGAAGATAGCACCAATTAACATCAAAACAATACGCGGTAATACCAGAGTTGTTTCAAGTAGGCAGACCTCAGCTCTCTGCCTCTAACAGGGGACCTCCTGCTGGGACGGCCACGTGTCACAACTCTACCACATGTGGCGGGAATTAGTTACACTTAAAAACACCCTGTAATTGTCAGATGAGGCGTCGCAGCAGCCATATTGATCGAGTAGGGTGGTTTTAAAATTGTCGCTTATATTCTCATGAACGCACTCCAATAGGGGACAACGGGGCGCATGAGGCATTCGTTAGGAAAGTTATTTTGTGGAGATTTTTTGGCGTGTAACATCTATATTTCCCAGTTCTTTTAGGCCTACATAATGCATAATATAAAAAAATTAAAGAGTTTGGTGAAAAGGAAATTGCACTGACATCATTCTACTTCGGTCATCATCGAAATTTGTATGTCATATAGGATTAATTCGTCAATGTGTATCTTAGGTGCAGATTCGGTAATTTGTTACTTTCGCTACTATACCAGAGGGAATATGATAGCTTTTGGACACTTTATTTTAAAATGTCGTAAAACATAAAAATGTTTCATGAAAAATAGTAATTTCGAATAAATTCGTGTGAAACATAAATTTCTTATACATCTTGATTACACAACTTCAAACACGTTACAAAGAACACATCACAGCCATAACAAAATTACAAAACACCTCCACATATGCAGAACACATCACAAATGCCAACCACACCTACAGAGACATCAACACAGACATGGAAATACTGCACATCCAACCAAAAAGCCAGAAACTCAACACACTAGAACGATATGAAATATACAGACACACGAAAACACACCCCAACGATATTCTCAACACACAACACAATTTCAAAACACATACACTCTTTGACTCTACACTACGAACGCACCCACACAGGAAACAAGAGCCGCCAACACCAACAACGACCAGTTCTGAAGATGACCCAAAATAGGTCGAAACATGTTAACAAGGTACGTTAAAATTTAACACAAGAAAGACTTATCATACATATTCCGAAATAAATTTCTTGTATACACAAAATATAACGTTATTTGGCGAGTTAAAACTTACAATATTTTGACCTGGAATGAACTGAACTATACACTGTTTGTTTTTATTGGCTGAAACCCCGTATTTTGGGAATCAAAGGTTTAGGAAAACTAGGTGTATCTAATTTTAATGTATGTAAAGGAATTTCTTTACCTTATTCGAAATTACGTAAAACTAGTACGAAAGAAAGAATTTTTTTCTCAAGGTTATTATGGAACTGTGAAATTTCTAACTTCTGCACTTTTGCACCAATTAATCTTAAACATTTTCCACATATTTCTTACACTGTAGACACGCAGTACACAAATTTTCATTTTGATATTCCAATTAGTTTACTTATAATTAATTTTTAATACTGAATTACTATTGCCCAATTTTCAAAGTTTACATAATTTTTTCTTAAATTTATATTTATTTTATTTCTGATAATGTACATTAGTGGCAAAAATAAACCGGACTGACCCTTGTAGCTGATTTCAGAGCCTTGTTCACTTCCGAGCACGATAGACTGGTAACTAAGACTTTCGTGGTTCGAATCCTGCCTGGGAAGGAAACTATTTTTTGTTCCTTATTCAAATTTATTCCCAATACTTTTCGATTGCAGCGATACCTTACTACTTAATTAACTTATCATTCCCAGAACATGAATTTTACCAGGAGTATATTATTATAAAAACCGAAGACACAGTTGAAAGCCAATATTGTTCTACTGAAACAAGCTTAATTTAAAGTTTTTAACTAAAATTTATTTATTGTAAAACTTTCCTTTAATGTGCCCAACTTACCCCGGTTTCCCCTATACATGATAGCTGTTACGCATCAAAAGAGCATTATCTGCGTTTCCAGATTAAATTTTGCATTAAAATGCAATTAAAATGGCAAATAAGAGGGAATACAGGACGATGGAGAGAGGAGAACAGTGGATTTCATTCAGCGTCAAGTATTGTTGAATTTTTTAATTTTCAGGGTGCGGTTACACTCCAACCTATTGGTTTATTGTGTCCGCTCTCAATTTTTTCACTTTGTCTCCCAGTTTCTCTGGCAATATATTTTAAATAGGTCTGTAAAGGGTGACATGAATAAAAATTAGTATATAGTATATACTTGGATTTTTTTAATCCTGTCCAAATTCAACCTCGCAAATTTCTAGCACAATAATTAACAATAGATCCCTATTAGAAACAACAACCAAATTTCTTGGCTTGAAAATTTACAATGTGTTAAACTGGAAAAATCATATTAAAGAAATTACCCCCCAAATTAAATTCAGCATGTTTTGCTATTAGATCTATGTAAAAGATAGTAAATATCAAAACCTTAAAAACAATATACTTTGCATACTTCCACTCGGTAATGAGTTTTGGAATAATATTCTGGGGAAATTCCACAGATAGTAACAATATATTTCTATTACAAAAAAGAGTAATTAGAATAATAGTAGGTGCCAAATCTAGGGAATCGTGTAGGGCTATTTTCAAAAAACTACAAATAATGCCCATGGCTTGTCAGTATATCTTTTCATTAATAGTCTTCCTCGTATGTAATCGTGAAAACTTTGTAAATAATTCAAAAGTTCATAGCATAAATACACGTCAAAAAATGACTTTCATACTCCATCGGCAAGTCTATCGTGCTATCAAAAAGGAGTGCGTTATATGGCAGTAAAAATTTTTAATAGCCTCCCTATCGATATAAAAAATCAAACTCAAAACATAAGATTATTTAGGGCCAAATTAAAGAAGTACCTAATTTCTCACGCCTTCTATTCTGTAGGTGAATTCATGACATTCAATAACACTTCATGAAATTGATATTAAAACTTTATGTTGTACTAGTAGACTATATTGTAAATCTCGTCTGTATATATTTCATCTAGACTGTGACTATAAATTAAGACTTTATAATAGTATTAAGTTTTTTGACTTGTTCCATATTCTAGCGATGTATGAATACAATGGAATGTTAATAAATACAATACAACCTATGCATAGTAGTGAGGTTAGGTCTACTTTGGGGAGTAATAGGAAATGTTTAACATGAATCAGAATGTACAGGAGTGGGCGAGATCACTTACTGACAAGGGAAGGGTTTCGGCTCGAACATGAATTTCGTATCCAAAATTTGTATACAGGCCCATCTTTACATATCTGTAAAGCTCCCAAAAGCATTCGTTTGTGTAATGTGTGGTTTGTCTGTTAGAGCACTGTACAAGTTGAGGGGTGGGGAGAGCACTGAACAAATTATGGGGATGGGACACCTTACCCGTAAGCCTAGCCTAGCCTAGAAGCTAGTGCGAATGGTAAAATGTCTAAAGCCCATTTAAGAACATTTTTCTCCAACGTTCTGTGTGAAAATATTGCAGCTAATGAAATATGTACACTGTTGTGCGAGTCATTGAATGCGCACAAGGACACACCTTAATAAATGAACCATTCCAAGGCTAAGACATGGAATGTATGATCATTCCACCTAAAATAAACTAAATATATCCAGCCTCTGGATATCTATTTCCTTAGGCAATACAAAATATATGCTCGGAGGATAACAGATTGCATAAGGACTCTTGCTGAGAATCCAGAACTGAACTTGGGAAATCGAGCGTTTATAATGAAAATGCACTCTGTTATTCGTAACCAGTTGTCTGCTCCAGTATACCGCCCTATGCTTCAATATTCCTGGCAGTCAGCTGGTTACGTGAATCCTGAACAAGTCTCGGACTTCAAAAATGTAATTCAGGTGGCATTTGATTTTTCAGCACTGGAGTGTGGTTCAGAAGATTGTTCAGGTGTTGCTTCTGCGTGTTGTGCTTATTGCTCTGCTCCATGCTGTTTCATGCATTTTATAGAGAATCCTCATGTACATTTTTAAAGAAGTGTATTGACCAATACCAACCAAACGGAGAGTTACACAAATGAATGCTTTTACGGACTTCATCACCATTGTGAGGTAAGCCTCTATACAAATTTTAACCAAAAATTTCTGTTCGAGCCGAAACCCGTCCCTTGTGAGAATCTCTGACGTCAAACTGCGGCCAATCAAGCACTTCAGTCACGTGCCAATGTTTACTGTAGTATTATTCTAACAGCGAAAAGATTTATATGTGAAATGTTTTCCTTTCCGTTTCTAACAAATCTCTGTCATATTCTTCACATCACTGCGAAGTTCGGAATTGTGTGAAATATAACTGCGCCATTTATGTGACCGATAGACGTAGAAATATTGATTTTCTTTCGATCTTTTCTGCCCCAGTTTATATTTCATTATCGGTTTTATTCAAATGCTTTTTAATTCACAGTATCTACAACAACACAATGCCTGCAGATTTCATTTTGTCCCGTATCACCAAATCAACAAAAACTCTGTTATTTTTCTTCCGTTTGTTGTATTTACTGTATAGTGTGTTTAGGATAATTAACTACGAACAGCTACTGACCGCAAAATCAAAGCGTTGTAGCTACACAACGGGAAATCCCTTCCCGTCACAACAGCCTGCCTCGGCCACGAGTGCTCGAATTCTCGCCACATGTATGAATCAGAAGCTTTCGGTATCATTTTTTGATAATCTACTACTTTTGAAGGGCGACTGTATTTAATTATTCTGCTAATAATTATGTATAAAAATGTTCGTCTGGCCGTCTCGGCATGAGGAAGATATTTATTTATTTATTTATTTATTTATTTATTTATTTATTTATTTATTTATTTATTTATTTATTTATTTCATCCAATGTTTCAATCATTCATTATTTAAGGTGGGTGCTCCTGTTATTGACAGTGTTCCTGATATGGCTAACCCCCTATTGTGAGTTAGTTAACAAAAAAAATCCGCTAAATTGCAGCAGCATCCAGTGAAAGGGCATCCTGGTATTTCACTTGATCGTTTTCCATCCAGTCAGGTTGAGCAATATGGCGTCAGTTGCCTGTTTTGCGGTTTTCATGTGACCTCTTCTTTTTTTTCTCTGGTAAGTCTCCTTCCTTTTATGCATGTTTTTCAAATACTTGTTTCATGAAAACCATCGTACTCCATTCACTTTTTAATGTTCTGTTGATTGGTGTTGTCGTTGATGGCTTATCTTTTACGAGTTGTTCATAATCAAACGATTTTCGTGAAAGCTTACCTGCTCCTGATATGGCCATGTCAAATGCACCATGGCCATATAAAGTTCATTTCAGTTTTATTTTTTCACCTGACAAATTTACATGCCTTATAGCTGGGATTACGCAAAAGTTTTGTATTTTAAGAAAAACAACTTAATTTTTTATGGAAATACCTGTTTTGACTACACTTTTGAATTATAAAAAAACATTATTAAGTGTCATATTTATTCATTTTACACCAAAATTATTTAATTTTAGCACAACTGCGCTATCAAACTGAAAACAATCACTATTTGTAGAACATGGAACAAGGGTGGTCATATCATGTGCACATGTTCCGGAGATGGCCACTAGGTAGACTTTTGGAATTTGGGACTTTTTGGACAATTAAAGCTATTTTTATTGGGAAAGGAAATTGTTTTAAGAAAGTCCATTAGACTGAGAACGAGTAAGAAAAAAGTGGTTTACATTTTTTTTTTCAAAATGGCAGCTAGAAAAATTCTCAGACCTTAGCATGGCCATATCAGGGACACCTACCTTATTTATTATTTGTTTATTAGTCTATTTATTTATTTATTTATTTATTTAAAAAATTCAATTATGCTTTATTTAACGACGCTCGCAAATGCCGAAGTTATATCAGCGTCGACGGTGTGCGCAATTTTTTTTATTTCCGCGGAATTCTTTTTCATGTCAGTAAATCTACTGATATAAGCCTGTCGCATTAAAGCACACTTAAATGCTATCGACGTGGCCGGGATCGAACCCGCAACTTCGAGCGCAGAAGGCCAACGCTAAACCGATTGCGCTACCCAGGCCGACTGTTTATTTATTTATTTATTTATTTATTTATTTATTTATTTATTTATTTCATCCAATGTTTCAATCAATCATTCATTATTTATTTATTATTTGTTCATAAGTTTATTTATTTATTAAAAAAAATTAAATTATGGTTTATTTAACGACGCTCGCAAATGCTGAGGTTATATCAGCGTCGCCGGATGTGCAGGAATTTTGTCCCGCAGGAGTTCTTTTACATGCCAGTAAATCTACTGACATGAGCCTGTCGCATTTAAGGTTATTTTACGACGCTTTATCAACAGCTTAGGTTATTTAGCGTCTGAATGAGATGAAGGTGATAATGCCGGTGAAATGAGTCCGGGGTCCAGCACCGAAAGTTACCCACCTTTTGCTCATATTGGGTTGAGGGAAAATCCCGGAAAAACCTCAACCAGTTAACTTGTCCCGACCGGGAATCGAACCCGGGCCACCTGGTTTCGCGGCCAGACGCGCTAACCGTTACTCCACAGGTGTGGACCTATTTATTTATTTATTTATTTATTTATTTATTTAGTCATTTAATTATTTATTTAATTCTGTCTTTATTTAATTATTTAAGTATTTATTTGCTTAATTATTTATTTAGGTATTTATTTATTTATTTTATAATATTATTTATAATATATGTATAATATTCAGTGTATATTATGTATTTTGAATACTTTTATCATTTTGATAGCTACCACATATTGTCGCAGTGTATATATATATATATATATATATATATATATATATTTAATTTCATTATGTAGGCCTATTTTTCGAAGATTAATTAATTTACATTTTCTTTTTTGTTCATTTGAATTGATTGGGATGCCGATATTTTAAATTCAAGATTTAGACGGCTATCATTTCGATATACAACTTTATTTATTTATTTATTTATTTACTTATTTATTTACTTATTTATTTATTTATTTATTTGTTCGTTCGTTCATTCACTCACTCGCTTATTCATTCATTCATTCATTCATTCATTCATTCATTCATTCATTCATTCATTCATTCATTCCAGAACAAAGCCTCAATTACAGTAGACAGTACCAAATCACAGTATTACTTAATGCAGTAAATATTGAAGAGCTTAAACGGTAGGCTCACAGATATATTTTAAAGTGTTTGGACAGTTGATTTAACAACAGGGTACAGTGTGGAAATAAAAAGATACAAATGAAAATATGAATATTGTAGAATGAAAAAGGCTATACATAGAAATAAAACTACAAGAAATGTGAAAATGAGAACTAAAGAGTACGTAACAAAGTATTTAACGAGAATTACCCGCCTTGTTAAATTTAAATGTAGAGAGTATAAAGACAGAAATATAAGTAAATATCAGAATTATATTTCAGTTCTCAAAACCATCCTATCCATGTTCACAATAACAATCACTAACAGCATAAACGTTTAAAGCAACTAACGCGATTCCCTTTTTCCCTTTTTTATTGGAATTCTTTCACAGAACCTCGAACCAGTGTCTTTACTGTAGAAAGTTCACGCTCTAGCGTGAAAGATTGTTACCATGTGTACAGTTCTCGAATTTCCACAATGAGAGCCCAACTTCTTCTTCTTCAAAAAAAAAAAAAAAAAAACACTCCTCAACTTTGTACATTTCCCAGGCGCCACTCTAGTATAGGAAGTGAGCTACACGTGTTCGGTTGAACCTTCGATAAAATATCGCCCAGTGTGAGCATTTCACCTGAGCGCCGGTCGTGACAAGTAGCGAAGAGCCGCTCACATTCATCATGCTATTGTCAGCAGGAATCAATAGCCGTCTTGAAGTCGCTATCAGTTCCATTGTTGAATTACTGTATTCCGCGGCTGCCAACTACTGGGCCATCAATAATAGACCGTCCTCCCTGTATCGTGCGTGCGCATCTTCGCTGGATGCTCGTGTGAAAATACAAGAAGCTGAACCTGCCGACAGACGGGCAGTGATAATGTGTACGAAGATGTTATAAAATTCTATATTATCATTGTTACTACTACCACAAATACTACTTTTACTAAAGATACTACTTCCATTATTACTACTACTTCCACTACTACAACTACTACTACTACTAGCACTAAATATACTACTACTTCTACTACAGCTCCTACTTCCATTATTACTACTACTTCCACTACAACAACTACTACTACTAGCACTAAAATACTACTACTTGTACTACAGCTCCTACTTCCATTATTACTACTACTTCCACTACTACTAGCACTAAAATACTACTACTTGTACTACAGCTCCTACTTCCATTATTACTACTACTTCCACTACTACTAGCACTAAAATACTACTACTTCTACTACAGCTCCTACTTCCATTATTACTACTACTTCCACTACTACTAGCACTAAAAATACTACTACTTCTACTACAGCTCCTTCCATTATTACTACTACTTCCACTACAACAACTACTACTACTAGCACTAAAATACTACTACTTGTACTACAGCTCCTACTTCCATTATTACTACTACTTCCACTACTACTAGCACTAAAATTACTACTACTTCTACTACAGCTCCTACTTCCATTATTACTACTACTTCGACTACAACAACAACTACTACTACTAGCACTAAAATACTACTACTTGTACTACAGCTCCTACTTCCATTATTACTACTACTTCGACTACAACAACAACTACTACTACTAGCACTAAAATACTACTACTTGTACTACAGCTCCTACTTCCATTATTACTACTACTTCCATTACAACAACAACTACTACTACTAGCACTAAAAAAACTACTACTTCTACTACAGCTCCTACTTCCATTATTACTACTACTTCCACTACAACACCTACTACTACTAGCACTAAAAATACTACTACTTCTACTACAGCTCCTACTTCCATTATTACTACTACTTCCACTACTACTACTAGCACTAAAAATACTACTACTTCTACTACAGCTCCTACTTCCATTATTACTACTATTTCCACTACTACAACTACTACTAGCACTAAAAATACTACTACTTCTACTACAGCTCCTACTTCCATTATTACTACTACTTCCACTACTACTACTAGCACTAAAAATACTACTACTTCTACTACATCTCCTACTTCCATTATTACTACTACTTCCACTACTACAACTACTACTACTAGCACTAAAAATACTACTACTTCTACTACAGCTCCTACTTCCATTATTACTACTACTTCCACTACAACAACTACTACTACTACTACTACTACTACTACTAGCACTAAAATACTACTACTTCTACTACAGCTCCTACTTCCATTATTACTACTACTTCCACTACAACAACTACTACTACTACTAGCACTAAAATACTTCTACTTATACTACAACTACTATTTCCATTATTACTGTATTTTGTCTATAACAGGGCAAAACTCATGTTAAAATAGACAGCACAATTTATTATAGTTACTTATGCTACAAAAATAAAAAAAGTAAAAAGAAAACACGAAAAAAAAGATACAAGATTTAAGATATAAAATGAAAAATGATCAGGCAGTGATAGCAACTAACGAGGACAGCTTACAGAGAGCCATTTTTCAATTAGAAAGAGTTGCTGCTGAATATAGCCTACAGATATCGCCAAGTAAAACCAAAGTAATGGCGTTCCGTGGGAAGAATATAGTAAGAGCCAAAATAGTAGTGAATAACCTTTTAATAGAACAGGTAACTGATTTTAACTATTTAGGGGTCTTCCTAGGAAATGATAGGACAAAGGATATTAACAGAAAATTAAATCTGTTCCAACATATTTGTGATACAATTAAGAGAACACTAGGAAGGAAAACCAGAAGAGAAACTTTACTCAAGTTTTATAACGTTTTAGCTTTACCTGTATTGATGTATGGCTCGGAATGCTGGACCCTTAATAAAAGCATGATAAGAAGAGTGGAAGCAGCAGAAATGAGATTTCTTCGATATGTAGCAGGATTTGGACAGGAAAAGGAATGAAGATATCCGCAAAGAACTACAAATAGTCAGCATAGTAACAAAAATAGAAGAATATAGAAATAAATGGTTTGAACACGTCAGCAGAATGAATTAAGAAAGGCTGCCTCGTATGATCCTAAATTATAAGCCTCAAGGTCAGAGAAGTCTAGGACGACCAACGAAAAGATGGAGTAATCAACTATACTTTGGCGCCGGAACAGATCAGTAATGATCTAATCCATCAAGGAGATGATGATGATGATGATGATGATGATGATGATGATGATGATGATGATGAAAAAATATAAATATAAGATTTAAAATGTCAAAATGGTATTTAAAAAGTAACGAATAGTTATATAATATAATATATAAATATAATATAATATATTATAATATATGTATTTATTTTTCTAATAATTGTAACATGAAATATAATATAAACAGAAACTTTAGCTCTTCCCTGAAAGAGTAGAACTCGTGCTCAGGGACGGATTCCTGAATTGAAATTAAAAAGTAATTATTACTGAGAAATTAAGTACTTTCACTACTAGAACTATTACTACCACCACTACAAAGACTACTACTTCTACCACTACTACTTCTATTATTACTACTAATACTTCCACTACTACAACTACTACTTCTGCTACTGCTATTACCATTTCTACTACAACTGCTTTTATTACTACTTTTGCTGCTGCTACTATTTCCGTTACAACTGCTTTTGCTATTACTACTACTTCTGCTCCTGTTTCTATTGTTACTATGTACTACTACGAATAATATTAAATTTGCTATTGTGTGTTTGTTATCTCTGATTTACCGTCCTTAAGATGGAGCTGATACAAAGTGTCAAACGTTGAATATTTCTAAATTTTTGCTCAGGCACAATAATAACCTAAATACCTTTACCTGCCTGAAGATGGAACTGACACAAAGCATTCGTAAATTTATTATCAGATACAATATCCTGCAAACCTGTATGAAGTTGGAGCTAACATAAAACATCAAACGTTGAATATTTCTAAATTTATAATCCAGAATACCTGATGGAAGATGGATCTGATACAAAGTGTCAAACATTGAATATTTATGATTAGGTACAATATCCTGCAAACCTGTCTGAAGTCGGAGCTTACATAAAACACCAAAAGTTGAATATTTCCAAATTTATAATCCAGAATACCAGACTGAAGATGGAGCTGATACGATGTGTCAAACGTTGAATATTTATGATTAGGTACAATATCCTGCAAACCTGTCTGAAGTTGGAGCTGACATAAAACACCAAACGTTAAATATTTCCAAATTTATAATCCAGAATATCTGACTGAAGATGGAACAACTGATACAAAGTGTCAAACGTTGAATATTTATGATTAGGTACAATATCCTGCAAACCTGTCTGAAGTTGGAGCTGACATAAAACACCGAACGTTAAATATTTCTAAATTTATAATCCAGAATACCAGACTGAAGATGGACTGATACGAAGTGTCAAACGTTGAATATTTATGATTCGGTACAATATCTTGCAAATCTATCTGAAGTTGGAGCTGACATAAAACACCAAACATTAAATATTTCTAAATCCATAATACCCGACTGAAGATGGAGCCAACAATGTTGAATGTTTCTAAATGTATAACCAGGCATAATATCCCGAATACCTGCCTGTAGATGGAGCTGATAAAAAGAACCAAAAGTTGAATGTTTCCAAATTTACGACGAGGCATAATATCCTGAATATCTGCCTGAAGATGGAGTTGACAGTATGATGTCACACACATTTGTTTCCCGTGTAAGTTTTATCACTGCTGTTTGGATTCGAAAGTACATTATTTTGAATACATCATGATTTCAGTCATGCAAGACCTACTGTAGTTAATTGTGGCACCGTATTACAGAAATTGTGACGAGATTTCTCAAGTGCCATCGTATGAAGTTTTCTCGTTAGAGCTACGGGATGGAAAATATTTAAAATTCAAGTCTGTAACAATTTTTCTACCATGAATCATATGAAGATAATTGGTGGCACATCATATACAATTTTTACGAGGAAATGAACATTACATTGGAAACCAAAATGCACCGAATTGTGACTGAAATACTACATGTTTAATCACCAACAGCAAACCGCGAAGCTTTTAAAGGAAAGCTTTCATCCGTGCATAATGATTCATTTAAATTTTGTGGGTTGCGGATAACAACTCTCTGTAAATAAGGGCTGTATAATTATATCTGATAACTCTAATGAACAATGCTAGAGCTCCCTTATAATGAAACAAAACACAGTCGATCGCTGCGAGAACAGTAAGCTCAGTAAAATTCAAGGACGAATATATCGTTAGTCTTGAATAACGACTGAGTTCGCCATGGAATTGTTCAGTCAGATTTTAATTTCAGATAGAGGACAAACTATTCAAAATTTATTATATAAGTTTATTCAAAAGGAAGATCACATTTTGAAATTACGAGTACAATATATTTTATAAATATTAAGTATATAAACAGATTTCTATATGTAAAGCAAGAAGAGTTACTTATTCAATTTTTTCTAGTTACTATGGCGATTTGTTTGTAGATAAGTATGAAAAAATATTTATCCTCGACCATGCCGTAATGTAGTAATTATACACCTGGTAGCAGCCCTTTAATGGACCTCATTAAAGTACACCTATTCATTAAAGTTCAGGTGTTCCACCAATCAGAAAATACCATTGTAGTAATATGAAAGCGCAAGTATCGATTATTCTCGGATATGCAATCGAAAGACAACTAGCGCGAGATCAGACAATATTAAACTCAGTCGAAAAAAACAACACACAAATTAACATCAATTCACCGTCATCTTCCAGCCTTTCACAAAGCACATTCCCGCAAATTCATTTCACCAATTGCCGGAAAAAATCAATATGGTCGAGCATAAAAAGTCGTATGAAACTTGACTATAATGGTGATTAAGACGCTCGTATGAAAATTATGAAACTCGCTTGCGCTCGTTTCATAAACATACTCTCGTCTTAATTACTACCATTATAGGCTCGTTACATAATGTACTATTATCTACTAATGTTGGAAAAGAAGAACATCAATTGACATTTAACATTGCAAAACTTTGAGTGTATTGTTCTATAGTAAGGTTCCATAGCAACATGTTATGAAGTATTTTATACCATACTTTTATAACACACTTTCCTATTTCCATAGCAACAGCTTCTAGGATTTCGGACGGACTACTAGCAAACTCTTCTATTTCAATCTCTTCCTTCATAAAAATTAATTTAAAAAAATATCTTATCTGCGATTTTCTGGACGTGTAAACGGACTTTCTAACCCCGCGATAAGTCAGAACCAAAGATATAACAAATTGAACTTTGAAATAATTCCGCTAGGTGTCAGTAGGTGACACTATTATTCAGACGGGTAAAAAAGTGTTTGGGAATATGGTGATGTAGATTTCTCATAATTGACAGTATCGGCGGGATTCCGCTAAACCTACTGTTCTTTACAATCATTAGAAGGGGATGAAATTTTTAATTCCATAATGCGGATATATTTATGTACTATTGGCAGCACTGACTGTCATCTTCACCATCAATTCATAGAAGTAAAATAATAAAGAAGCCACACTTGCACCACAGTCCAGTATATACAGTCACGAAGCTTGAGTTGTGAGGGTGCTAGGAACAATAGACTGTGCGGGAACAATTTCGTATTATCAGTAATGAGGCGATAGTAGCGATCCTAGTTGTTAGCAACTATCTATGGATGCATATTTACTACGTATTGAGCTTCGTGACTGTATTATACAGAGACATCATTTTATTTTTACTTGCATTTTTATTGTACCTGCATTTCTGAATGTACTTCACTCTCACCCCTCCACTAATGTCCTTGCTCCCGTCAGACACACAAACTTACGGCCGCTGTTGCATTCGAAGTCTTCAAGCAGTGAAGTAAACACTGCAGTGTATAGTGTGTTTCAGAAATATGATTGCGTTTTCTATAACCTATATTAATAATATTGTACTAAAAATTATATTGAAGAAACGATAAATTCAATTTCAGAGGATATGATTCAAAATGTTTTTAATAATATGCGTAAAGTATTGAAGCCTTCATTGTAATGAACGCCAACCATTTTCAGCAACTTGTTTAAAAATTCATATTAGCTTATTTTGAATTGAGATGGCTAGAAGCAAAGGAATGCTAGTGACATTTGTAATAACATGAGTTAAGTGCATCCAGTGTAAGCTAAAGTATCTAAACTTTTAGTGGCAAAGGGATATTTTAATCGCATCACACATTAAAATTTAAATAAAAATTTCACCGGTTTTACGAAGCTTAAATATTTAATCCTCATTTTCTCAAAAGTAACTTAAGTGCACTTACAGCCCTTTACTTATGACCCCCTCAATTTAAATGCACTCTATATATTGTATGATAACATCAATAATTAATATGCTAAATAAAGTAGACATTACATAACGAACATAGCCGCCTGAAAAGTTGAGTTTTTAGGAAAAAAAAATGTTACTACTCTACTGTATTTTGATAAATTCCGTAAAAGTGATAATCAAACTGAAAATCGTAATATCGTATTTCCCTACAACATAAATAGATACATTACTTTTCTCTCCTCCTATACCTAGTAAAATGATTTGTTTACATATTGCACTAGTAACATCAAACTCCTGTAATGGAAGGGGGCAACAGTGTTTCCGAGTATAGCCAGGTTAATGTTAAAAATGTTGGTAAAAATAAAGTGATGTCCCTATACTAGACTGTGCTTACACGAACAAATTATCCATCACTGTCGATTAGTGAGGGTAAAGTATCTTTGAACGCCAGTGTATAATTATAAAAATTACTGAACGTTACTCCATGGAGGGAAGAAATCTAAGATATGTCTTACATTTTCTTCGAATTCATTACTCTAGACGATGAACCAGAGGACAACTTTTTGCAGGATTTTTTTTTTTTCGTAATTTTGATCTTACTCTGTAACAAAACTCCATAGTGCTTACAGAAACCAACGTCTATTGCCACCCTCCATATTGTTCAATAGAGTTGTTAAATCGACACCACCATCAGCTGATAGTGTAACAGACTTTCTGCTAAAACAGTGTCCTGTGTATTTGTTGTCCAGTCGTAAAATCTCCGCAATAATTTTGGTAGAACATATGGCGAAATCAGTTGCTGAACGAAACAGAATGTGGAGTGAAAAAGTTTGTAAGTAAACCCCCGAAAATTGAGTCGAAAACAAAAATAATATTCCGAGACGACTGCAAGAATGCAGGGCAAGGAAAAATGCATTATTTATAATCTCTTTTCTGTAGTTCAGTTACAAAGTGTCAACGATTTAGTGAATGTTCCTACACCACCAACAATCGATGAGTGCAATGCCTGATCCAAATTGTGTTACTGATTTATAATGACGTTGTAGTTCACCACTTAGACTTTCAGGATCGGTTATATAAGGACTGATGATTGGTGATTAATTTAGAACGAAGTTCAGAAAATGAATTGAGATTGCGATTTGATCGCGTTCTACAATACTGTACTCGATTTACATTAATCTAGTTCAAATTTAATCTGAGTTCTGAAAAGTGGACGTTGCAACACAGCAAAACAAATGAATTACGAAATTCGTTTGCTCGTTGGATAATACGCAACAATGCGATCCAGCAGCCCGTGATAATGTAGTGACTGCAAGGGACGAGTAAATTATGGATATTCTGCTAAATAATAAACTCCGCAAACTTTAAATAATGTTATTTAAGTGACTACCATTCAAAATAGATATAATTCAAACCAATGGCGTTGTTGTACGTAGAGTAGGTCATGAAAATTCTTGCTTTATACTTTAGAACCAGTTAAATATTAGGCTCTAAATATGAATGATTCTGATCCAGATTTAAGGAGATTAATCGGTGAAAATTTAAGAATGAAATATGATCTTAGATTCAGATAACATGAACTTACATAGATTAGCGCTAATACAACAGAAGATCTGGGTTCACCTTAACTGGCGACAATTTTTAATCTTTAATCTCTGAGCGTATTCCGAATCTCACCGGTGAGCAATCCGATGGCATCACGGTGTTTCGAATTCCACCGATGACGTCATTGATGCTCCACCGGTGTCGCACCGGTGCCATCAACTTGCAGAGATGGTGGCAGTCTCCATCAGCCGCCATCAGTGAATCTGATTGGTTCTTGTATAGGGCGGGAATTAGCAGACGAATAACATCGTGCACTGTTGTGTCATGGCGGTGTGTTCTGCTGTATTGTTTGTAATGAGCACAACGTAAAAACAATATGTTAATGGCTTATGAGCGAACATGCCAACGGACCAGTTATTACTACCGGTTCAAGAAATAAATTGTTTATGCTCTCTTTTCTTTGAACGAGATGGCAGTACGAAAATTTCGCAAAATTTTGCTAGCGTAGCACAGACAACAACTTGTACAGTCGCCATGACAGCCATCGATCCTTCCAGCAGTTTTGTTCCTTATTTCGATGCAACGTGACGTCATTGATGCCACCGGACCGGTGAGATTCGGAATACGCTGTCTGTTCAAACATTTATACAACCGGTCGTATATGAATTCACTATTTGGAAAACTTATAAAGAATCAGTTTGGCATTGCTTGTTACGTTTTTTCACATCTTATTTTAGCTATAAACCAATAATTATTGTTTCCTTGTTAAATTCTGAAGAATATTAGATTTAAAGACAATGAATATAACCTTACTTTATCGTATCTAATTTTTTTTATGTAAAATACAAGCGAGAAGTTTCCACTTTGCGCTTGTAGAATTCGCTCTTAAGCTAACCCCACACACAGTAATCCAATGTAGTAAAGTCGGGTGACTTCGGTGGCCAAGAAATGACTCTGGACCGATCCAACGTCCAGGATACGTTTCATTGATTCTACTAGAAGCTGTTGTCGTTTTGATTGTTTCCTCATATTTTTTTAATTAAATTGTTTATTTCAAATATCAAATGCATCGGAAGATGCTATAACATGGTTAAGTATAAATTTATATAATAATACATTACATTGGCATTTTAAAATATTATTACACTTTTACAACTTACGAAATTGGGTATAGGGGTTGTACTCTCGTTTATTTATATTTAATTTTTGTTGTTTCTCCAATCTTTTTTCATGAAAAATATAGAGTACTTCCAAAGCTTTCTTAGAATGTTATTTTAATTTTTCAGTTCGTTCCTCGCTTCTTTTCAAGCTTAACCCAAATTTAAACTGATTCTTGGCGTTCCAATCTGTGACACCGTTGAAAAACATTGGATTAGTAAGTACAGTATACCATAATAAAATGTCTCTGGTATTTCTCTTTTAATATCTAGAGCAGGCCTGCACAAGGTTTGCGCTCTCCGAGCCGGCTCACAGCTCATGAGCGGAATGCAGGTATTAGCTGCGCTCTGTATAAGGGTGGACTGGAAGAAGGGGTGGATCTCGTACAAAATATACACAAAAAGAAGTACTATTACGAGTGTTTATGAAATGAATTCCCGTTCAGTGTTTGCAGAACTATCTTGGACTATTATTAATTAATAAAAAATATTTATTTTACAGAAATAATAGAAATTCTATAGCTGCTTAAATGTACATTATCATTTTGTTATATTTTTATTTATCAGTACATCAAAACGATGTTTTATGCTGTTGGCAGCTGAAAGGAACAGTAGCCTACTGATCGTAATGAAACATCAGTTACAGATGTTCGATGTCTGCCTTTATTAAAGTTGATTATGGAAAACAGTTGCTCACAAATATAAATGTTGAGCCAAACATAGCAATCATTTTTACAGCCAGCCTGTGTAGTCGTGGATATTATTGCTAATGTTTAGTCTTGTAAAACTCAACCAGGCTAGTAGTATTATCGAAACGATCTTTAGCCCTTAGGTCACATTGAAGATCAATAAGCTCGAGCTGTAAATCGTTAAATGTTAAATGTTATGTTCCGTCTTTTAGATTCGTCCATACTGTACTGTAGCAGTAGGTAAGCAACGTGAAACAGTTACTGAGAATAGGCCTACACACTGCACTCCAATAGATAGCTGAGTGGTCGTTTCCCTCTTCTCTACCTATAGCAAGTCTATGTCATTCTGACGTATCTTCCTCTCCGTTTCGGCGAGCGGTAAACACGGCTCTCCCGCTCCGAAGGAGAGCGTGCGCTCGTTGAGCGCTGTTTGTGCAGGTATGATCTAGATGTTATTTATTAACCTAAGAGGAAATGAAGATCTTAAGAATGAGTGCAAAAGTGGCTGAAATGTGATGTTTCTTAGAGATATTGTTCTCTGCTGCTAGTGTTATTTATTTTTTGTTCTTTTCGATTATTATAGAAAGATACCTATAATACTCGCAGAACGAAAGTGAATATTTCCTCCACAATTGGTGGTAAAGAAAAGTTTTCTTTGTTCATGCTATCCAATCATTAAACCATCACTGTCTCTATCATCTGTAAACAGTCTATGTAACTACAGAAATGCAAAATTCCAAATTTGTTTATCATCCTGTCTTTTTCTCATTTATAACTTCTGGATATGATAACGACAACAAAGGTCAGATACTGTCATACATTATATATTAGGGTAGTTCCGCTGGGAGCCGCTAGTGCCGCTGGTTTCCGCGCGAGCGCTGATCACGACTGATGGACCTGGGCTTGGGGGACGTGACATACGTAGGAGTGTCCCCGGCGCTTGTTCTGCAACCCGGTTGTGCAATGGACAAATAATTCCATTGTAAGTGGGTCTTAATAAATCATCACCTCAGGGTGACCTCGGCCCACTCAAAGGAGCAAGAGGTCACCCCTTCCCAGCTTCAAAAACAGTCTGCGTCTTCGTATCGATCCTCATTTGTCTTCTCCTTTTCATTTCTCTGAAGAACTTGATTCTCTTGTTTAGTGTTTCCATGGTGATTTGTGGTAGTTAATTCATATTCTATGGATGAAGTTTGCAACTAATAATATGTATTACAACTTATTATAACGTCCACGTATGCTCTTTTTACATAATGTACATTTTTATTATTTATTACTTACTTACTTGCTTACTTACTTACTTACTTACTTACTTACTTACTTACTTACTTACTTACTGGCTTTTAAGGAACCCGGAGGTTCATTGCCGCCCTCACATAAGCCCGCCATCGGTCCCTATCCTGTGCAAGATTAATCCAGTCTCTATCATCATATCCCACCTCCCTCAAATCCATTTTAATATTATCCTTCCACCTACGTCTGGGCCTCTCCGAAAGTCTTTTTCCCTCAGGTCTCCCAACTAACATTCTATATGCATTTCTGGATTCACCCATAGCGCTACATGCCCTGCCCATCTCAAACGTCTGGATTTAATGTTTCTAATTATGTCAGGTGAAGAATACAATGCGTGCAGTTCTGTGTTGTGTAACTTTCTCCATTCTGCTGTAACTTCATCCCTCTTAGCACCAAATATTTTTCTAAGCACCTTATTCTCGAACATCTTCAACCTCTGTTCCTCTATCAAAATGAGAGTCCAAGTTTCACAACCATACAGAACAACCAGTAATATAACTGTTTTATAAATTGTAACTTTCAGTTTTTGGAAAGCAGACTGGATGACAATAGCTTCTCAACCAAATAATAACAGGCATTTCCCATATTTTTGTTCTGCGTTTAATTTCCTCCCGAGTGTTATTTGTATTTGTTACTGTTGCTCCAAGGTATTTGAACGTTGCTACCTTTTCAAAGGGTAAATATTTCCAGAAATTATATTTTCATTTCGTATTATGTTCTTGTCACGACACATGTTCATACACTGTTTGTCTTTTCAGAATTTACTTGTAAACCTATCTCCTTACTTGCTTGAAGTAAAATTCCCCTATAATACTTACTACTTACAAATGGCTTTTAAGGAACCCGAAGGTTCATTGCCGCCCTCACATAAGCCCGCCATCGGTCCCTATCCTGAGCAAGATTAATCCAGTCTCTACTATCATATCCCACCTCCCTCAAATCCATTTTAATAATATCCTCCCATCTACGTCTCGGCCTCCCCAAAGGTCTTTTTCCCTCCGGCCTCCCAACTAACACTCTATATGCATTTCTGGATTCGCTCATACGTGCTACATGCCCTGCCCATCTCAAACGTCTGGATTTAATGTTCCTAATTATGTCAGGTTAAGAATACAATGCGTGCAGTTCTGCGTTGTATAACTTTCTCCATTCTCCTGTAACGTATGGATTCCTCTATTAATAGTGGTGGTGGATACCTGAGGACGCAGGGTGAAACGCCGTTATAAGGGCACGTTCTTAACCCTTTAATTTCCCAGAAGCTTCCGGGTGACACGATGGTGTGTGCTGTATGCACAGTGACAAGTGACGGGAAGTGCGTCGCGCGAAAGTTGGTAGATAACACGAAGCACTCACAAACTTGGCTAATCACTTTCATGAGGAAAGAAGAAGGATAACGCCTCAGGATGACGTCTCGTATCTGTCCTTTCCTCTCAGGGATTTTCGTTTTAAACGCTCTGTTAATTACAAGAGAGGGAATTGTAAGTTTTCGAGTAGTACGAGATGTATCGCTCTCGTTTCTACATAGCCGCAGTCTATTAGTAAACTTAACATTAACACATGCATTACGTTAATAAAGAGTACATTTCCAGGATCTCGATAACCTCAACGAAGGCAGAGTATCTTCATTTCATAAATTATATCCTTCCATTTGCTTTCCTTTTATGTTTACCGTTAATATACAGTGTGTTAATTGAGTATGGAATATTGCTAATAATTAGACTTCGTTGAATTGCCACACACAGAATGCAATCAGACTGCCGATGTACGGTAGTATAGAGGAGGTGAGCGACCGCCCGGTCTCGTAGTATAAGCAGTTCATGTTAAGAGTTGTGACCGGTCCAAATAGATAGAGCAGCTACAGCTAATGTATACCTATGTAAGCACTTGTTTTTGCATTACTGTGGTTGGAATAGTCAAAGCTTAACATTTGTTCAGTGCAGACAAGAATTCCATCAAACATATTACAATGAGAGTGTTGCTGTTCCAAATAATTGCCCCTGGAATACTCTTACCCCCGCAGCCAGTTTTGACCCGTTGGGAAACGTGGTTGGATGCTGTTAATTATTATGCAGAACATTAAGGCAAAATTATGGAGGTAATTGATGCATTGGATAGCACAGACAGTTCCGCTGTCGCAGCTGTAAAATCATTGCCTTCTGAACAGCTATTGGAAGATAATCTGTTCACTGATTCTGATTTTAAAATCGTGTCCAAAAGCATCATCCTGTTAGAATCGTCTAAACTACAACTCTCAGAAGCCCTTAATATAGTGGATAAAGTATCACAAACCGTTATCCAAAATAAAAATTCACTAATTTAAGAAAAAGTGAAATGTAAGTTGAGAAACATTATTGCTAAAAATTCTGCCTATTCACAACTTCGTATTATAAATTATGTACCATCAGGTCACAAGAAGACATCTGAAGTTGGTGTACTAAAAAGTAGTGACTTTCCGTTTTTCAAATATGTACGTATTACATCGTAGTGATGTTGATCGTACATTTTCCCAAAATAAAAACTATTTAAGTGACCATCGGAGGAAGTTACTTTGCAGTCGCTCAAAACGTACGTAACTCTTCACTGCAATGCACATATTGAAGGATGATGTATCTTACATTAAATTTTAAGAGTTAATATATATCACTATAAAATAATTGTGTATTTACATGTTTAGACGTTTCCTACTTCAATGATCATTCATTATATTTCTTGAATGCAGGATACATGTTTTATTGTAACCGCAGTACACTGCTCAGTGTTTACATCAGAGGCATACTCCATCGTTTCCACGCCCCCTTCTCATACAGTCTATACCGCGTGCGCAGTAAACCTTGAGATTCTCGTGGCAATTCCGCGAAGTCTACTAATAACTCTTCATATATTCATTTTATTAAAAAAAGAAAACAAAAACGAAAGTTGTTAGAGATGTCGAACTAAAACTTATGGCTGTGGTCTCACAAAAGTATTGATTCATGTACAGAGTGTGGCAAAAAATAACACTTTTTTAAGTGGCACCCTATATTAAATTTTACATGTCGTCGTTGTTCCTGCAATAACTCCTATGTGACATATTTGTCGAGATTTTGAGATTTTTGCTCTATTAAATAACTTAAATAGTGATACAGCAAATAATACAATTTCCTATATGTGATTATATTTCTTTCTTTCGAAAATTTAAGAATTCACAGTCTCCTATGTACTACTGCCATAGAATGAATAAATGTGTTTTTCTTCCTACTGAACAATTTTATATTTTGCACATAGGAGTTATTGCAGGAACAATGACGATATTTGAAATCTTCATTCAATTTTATATACAAAAGAAGTTTGACTCAGCATAAATGATGAATACTCTCTTGCAAATGTTATGGTTCTTTCAAATGCTTTGATAATGTAACACAAAATAACTGTGTGTATTAATATAGAGTAGGTCATGAAACAAACAAAACAATGTGCACCTCCACATTATGGTAGAAAAGTAATGGATTTCCTCAACCAAATGTTCCCCGGTAGATGGATTGGAAAAAGAGGACACATTGAATGGCCAGCTAGATCACCTGACCTCAACCCAATGGATTTCTTCCTTTGGGGTTATTTAAAGTCCAGGATGTATCGTGATAGACCGAACAGTATGGAAGACCTGAAATTAAGGATTAGTAATGATATGGAACTGATACTCCTGAAATTGGAGAAAGTCAATGAACTCCTTTCGTGATATACTGGGGCATTGTTATTATTATTTTTGCTTATAACTTTCGACTCAGTCATTTCCGGACCAGGGTTCCTGATCTCAAATTGATACATGTGCCCTTCGCCATCATCCCTGAAAGTTTGTAACACCAGCCCGGAAACACCCTGTATTTGAACTCCAGTATACCTATCCCCTCCTTAAATCTTTAGCAAATTGTAGACTTTTTATTTATCCTAATTCCTGTATAGGAGTTACACACAATCATAGAGCGTATTCCGAATCTCACCGGTGAGCAATCCGATGGCATCACGGCGTTCCGAATTCCACCGATGACGTCATTGATGGTCTACCGGTGTCGCACCGGTGCCATCAACTTGCAGAGGTGGTGGCAGTCTCCATCAGCCGCCATCAGTGAATCTGATTGGTTCTTGTATAGGGCGGGAATTAGCAGACGAATGACATCGTGCACTGTTGTGTCATGGCGGTGTGTTCTGCTGTATTGTTTGTAATGAGCACAACGTAAAAACAATATGTTAATGGCTTATGAGCGAACATGTCAACGGACCAGTTATTACTACCGGTTCAAGAAATAAATTGTTTATGCTATCTTTTCTTTGAACGAGATGGGAGTACGAAAATTTCGCAAAATTTTGCTAGCGTAGCACAGACAACAACTTGTACAGTCGCCATGACAGCCATCGATCCTTTCAGCAGTTTTGTTCCTTATTTCGCTGCAACGTGAAGTCATTGATGCCACTGGACCGGTGAGATTCGGAATACGCTCATAGGGACTTGCTCAAATTCGCCGCCACGTTTCGGTGATTTTTTGCGATGCACCACTTAAGACAGCATCGGACGAACAAAAATGAATGGTGGAAGATAATTCTTTAATTCATCTTCGAAAATCGAACCCAGGTCTTTTGCATAAGTTGCTACAAACAATTCTGAAACTACAGCAGTTGACTGACATATACACATCGCTTTGTGTGAGGATGAAGCTTACGTGACAAGATGTTTAAGGAGCAGTATGGCTGACTCCGCATATTGCACCCATAACTGTTCGTCGACTCGCTGCAGGACATGAACCCAGCCCATCGCGCTTGGTGGTCCTCTATTCAAACTGCTCACCCCCCACGGCGCTGCCAGGCATGTCCCAAAACTGTAGAATGTCACGAAACACAGCCTTGTAGGCCGCCTTCTTGGAAACGAAATATTAGTGTTCTTCGTACCGTATTATAAAAAGGAGAGTCAGTCAGAAAGTTGAAACATGCTTTCTCGTACATTCTATGCATTCAGTAAC